>NC_141353.1:23899994-24234994 GCF_057382095.1 Aulonocara sp. 'chitande type north' Nkhata Bay | reverse complement strand
TGTGTGGCAGTCTTGCGTTTCAGGAGCTGCTACCGACAAACCAGCAAAAAAACGCCAAATGTGTCATCTGTGACACTTGTGAGGTTGTCTCAAACACACTCCGTCAGTCTTGATGCTGTTGAACAACAAAATGTTTAAAAATGTGGCGAGTTTACCTGGTGATATCCTCATGCGCGACGCGATCGCGAAAACAGCAAACAATTAACACCACGCCGATGTTGTTCACAGGACAGCAAGAGTAAACGATCGGGAGACTCTTGTTGTCATTATCGTTCCCCTCGCACGGTTTATGTCTCCGAATTCAGCGTTTTTGCTTCACAACTAAAGCGAGCAGTTTACTTTGTGCACTAACATGGACTCGAGTCAACCAGCGCCACCTCTGGCCAAGTGCCACAGCCCACAGCCAGATCAACTGGTGACACACATCTGCACCACGTTTGAATTCGTGTCATGCACATTTGTACCTTTCAATTGTGTCTGTTTGTGCGTCATGCAAATAAACCATTGAAAAGAATGAAATGATATCATATATTCCTTATTGGCCTACATTTGTTCAAAATCCCAAATTATATACACAAAGTCATAGAAATCACCACTCCAATTGGTCATCATGATTTTGATATTCTCTTTTTCCATAACAATGAAATACACCTTGGACAAATATGACACATCAATATTTCATTAGTGTTGTCACATCACATCCTGTAAGCATCGTCTGCCTGTGTTCTTTCCCTGGAAATTAATATTTCCAGCCAATACAGGCAATCCATCAACATGGCTGGAGTTATATACAGTCTGTATAAGTGTGGTTAATCTAATGAAGATTTGTAAGGAGATGGCAGTTACTGTGAATTCACAGCAGTTACACAGTGATTAGTAATAAACAGCCAGTGAGAGTGAGTGGATTTAAGAAAGTCAGTGACTCAGGTGTGTTGCTTGGTTTGTCATCTGTTTGTGAGACTGGAGGAGACGTAGAAATCTTTTGTTTTAAATCTTAGTTAGGAAGGTTCCTGTTTGAAAACAAGCACTTTCTGTGAGAAATGCAAGAAGTACATCTGCAGAAAGCACACAGTTACATTCTGTCCAGCATGTGGACAAAATTGAAAATGTTGAGCATTGAAAAACTGAGAACGTTGGGCAAGTTCAAAAGAAATGTGTTTGTAAGAATGAAAAACCAAATTGTTCCTAAAATAGTTATGGAAAGTCTAACTGTTGTATGTCTGTGTTCTACATGTTTATCTAATCGAAAATAAAGTTGCTATTGTTTTATTGCAGTTTTTGGATAATTCTGAGTGGATTTACACAGTACGGGTCAAAATGACCCGCAACAAAATCAATGTCAATTGTTTGTTCTTCAACATAATTCAAGGGTTAATTTCCAAAACTTGCTTATGATCTTCAATTTGTAGCAGATCCACTATCACACAGCAGCTGGAGCAGTTTCAAATGGAGGTCAGTCCACTACTACCATAGCCTACTACTAGATTAACTTGTGACACATCTGCACCTGCTGCTATGATCACATTGAGTAGAGGCTGAGTGGCTGCACTTACCCTTGGTACATCCAAATCTACCCACAAACATGTTGACAGATGCAATGCCAGCAATGTGGATTGTCAACATTAAAAACAATCAGTAAGCAAAGACAACAGGGATCACTTTTTTCTGTTTATTTAGCACCCACAACATTTGTCCACAACACTGTGTGGTACCACTTTCCACAGAAGGTGCATTCAATCTGCAAGATTGAATGAGATTGTCAGAGTCATTGTCTGACTGTTTATTACTAATCACCTGCTGTACATTCACAGTAACTGCCATCTCCTTACAAATGTTTATTAGATTGACCACACTTATACAGACTGTATATAACAACCAACTCTGAAATGTTCGTTTGCAGAGGGAAGACACAGGCAGACTATGCTAACGACATGTGATGTTACAACACTGGTGAAATATTAGTGTGTCATATATTTGTTCACGACATTTTTCTTATGGGCAAAAGTATTGATATCAGGATGGTGATTCTTATGACTATGTGTATGTCATTTGGCATTTTGTACAAATGTAGGCTGATAATAAATACATGATATCATTTCATTCATTTCAATGGTTTATTTGCATGACGCACAAACAGAGACAATTGAAAGGTACAAATGTGCATGACACGAATTCAAACGTGGTGCAGATGTGTGTCACCAGTTGATCTGGCTGTAGGCTGTGGCACTTGGCCAGAGGTGGCGCTGGTTGACTCGAGTCCATGTTAGTGCACAAAGCAAACTGCTCGCTTTAGTTGTGAAGCAAAAACGCTGAATTCGGAGACATAAACCGTGCGAGGGGAACGATAACGACGACAAGAGTCTCCCGATCGTTTACTCTTGCTGTCCTGTGAACAACATCGGCGTGGTGTTACTTGTTTGCTGTTTTCGCGATCGCGTCGCGCATGAGGATATCACCAGGTAAACTCGCCACATTTTTAAACATTTTGTTGTTCACCAGCATCAAGACTGACGGAGTGTGTTTGAGACAACCTCACAAGTGTCACAGGTGACACACTTGGCGTTTTTTTTGCTGGTTTGTCGGTAGCAGCTCCTGAAACGCAAGACTGCCACACATCTGTTCGACCAACGCCAGTTGATCTAAACGCCAGTAGATCTGGAACACCGGCTTTAAAATCGCATGACAAAAATATCATACACATTAAAAAGAACTGCATCACCAACGTAGCCTGGACAACATTTGCTAGTTAGATGAAGTCAGCTATCTCATCGTAGCATATTTATATGCATATTTATAATCATACGGTTCTTGGAGTGAGTGCACACACTCATGAAGTTTAGTAACTTCAGGTCACTGCAACAAGCCCAGGTACAGTTTAACGACGGATGGGTGCAGGACCTTGAAATGCACCGTGTAGAACGAAAGACCATCGTACGTATCATAAGTTTACCAGTCTCACAAATCGTCGTCATAAATACACATTCGTTAACCGTTTATTAATAGGACCTTTGAGCTCAACGGTAATTAATTAGTAGTGGAAATAATTTCTGGTAGCATCACAGAAATGTAGCAGTGACAATAATATTGTATGCTGTAATCGTACTGGGCAATTAGTGATACAAAAAACCTGTTTTATCCTGTGAATAAAAGTATATGTTTTTGTTAATGTACCATAATAACAGAAGCGAAACGCAATATTGTGTCAGGACAATTCACTATTTATGCACAATAAATAAAGGAGCATAGCGCGACAATTTCTGTTCAGCGCCAGACTTGCTTGTAACCTATATCACCAATTATGTTATGAAAATGACGTATTAACTACTACAAAACTCTGACCTTCGTGTAAATGCTTGGAGCAGACTAACCTGTGAGCTGGAGTGTTCTGGGACGTTATATTTGGTCTTTGAATGGCTGCAATCCAGGCCATCCGTCCGTCTTTGTTACTTCGGAAACATGGCTTGAACAATTTCTCTTCAACGACGTAATCCGATAACAACCGATCTCTTTACCCGTCGGCTTCCCGTGGCTGTCATGCGACCGGCTATTGCAGTTAATAATACAACAGCTTCTTGACATTTTTGTGTTTCTTTTTATCGCTGTGTGACTGATTTCAATTGAAAGCCTGCGTGCGCTACTACCGCTTGCCACGAGTTCCCAGAATCCTTTGCGGTTCTACCCGTGAATGACGTCACATTTTCAATCTCTATATAATATGCATGTTAAATTTTATATTTTGGGTAAAATATCAAGTCTTTTCAAGTAAACCGGTTCAAGTCCAATTCAAGTCCCAAGTCTTAGAACATTTTTTCAAGTCAAGTCTAAAGTCATAAAATTAATGACTCGAGTCTGACTCGAGTCCAAGTCATGTGACTCGAGTCCACACCTCTGATATATATATATATATATATATATATATATATATATATATATATATATATATATATATATATATATATATATATATATATATATATATGTGTGTGTATATATATATATATGTGTGTATATATATATATATATGTGTGTGTATATATATATATATATATATATATATATATATGTGTGTGTATATATATATATATGTGTGTATATATATATATATATATATATATATATATATATGTATATATATATGTATATATATGTATATATATATATATATATATATGTATATATATATATATATATATATATATGTATATGCAAGATGCTAGCAGGCAAGGCATACATGGAACGCCATAACCAAGTGGCCGGCATAGTGTACAGGAACATCTGTGCCGAGTATAACCTAGAAGTCCCGAGGTCAAAATGGGAGATGCCCCCAAGGGTGGTGGAGAATGACCGAGCTAAGATCCTGTGGGACTTCCAGATACAGACGGACAAAATGGTGGTGGCTAACCAACCGGACATAGTGGTGGTAGACAAACAGAAGAAGACGGCCGTAGTGATCGATGTAGCGGTTCCGAATGACAGCAATATCAGGAAGAAGGAACACGAGAAGCTGGAGAAATACCAAGGGCTCAGAGAAGAGCTCGAGAGGATGTGGAGGGTGAAGGTAACGGTGGTCCCCGTGGTAATCGGAGCACTAGGTGCGGTGACTCCCAAGCTAGGCGAGTGGCTCCAGCAGATCCCGGGAACAACATCGGAGATCTCTGTCCAGAAGAGCGCAGTCCTGGGAACAGCTAAGATACTGCGCAGGACCCTCAAGCTCCCAGGCCTCTGGTAGAGGACCCGAGCTTGAAGGATAAACCGCCCGCAGGGGCGTGCTGGGTGTTTATGTATATATGTATATATGTATATATATATATGTATATGTGTGTGTGTATTTATGTATTGTTCAAGGTTCAAGGTTCTTTATTTGTCACATGCATAGTTATACAAGTATAACATACAGTGAAATGTAGCCTATATAAATATATACAATGATTCTGAAGTGAAATCTGATTTTACAGATTCCAGTTTGTTTTCAGTATTGCCTAGTATTACAGAGGTGTGTGCTATTCAGATTTGACATTCATTACAAATGTACGTCAGCACTTTTTTGTGAGCACTTTGATTTTTGTTAAGGTTGATTTGACCATGTGACATGTATGTTTATTTACAAAATATTCTGTTTCTGCTTTTAATTCAAGTGAATAAACCTGAGTTGTAAAAACAAATTCATTTTGTCATTATTTTAATAATTAAATTAGTTTTCTGGTAATGAAAATTATGATTTAGTTGAACTCAAAATAATGATTTCAATGCAATGAAAATCTAGCTCAAGTGAATGGCATTGTATTGAGTTGGACCAACCAAAACCTTTCACATCATATTAATGTACTTTTTTTCATTTTAGCAGTATTTACGAAATTGTGTTCTACTGACTCAATTTAATTGAATTGTCATGATGTATGTAGATTAGGTTGGACCAAAATAGATGTATTACGTGGAAAACCTGCCATCAGTCCAATTGAGTTCATCCAATGACTTATTTTTTTGAGTGTATATGCTCTATTTCCTTTGACAGTGGCTGTCTTTCTGGGATTAAGAACTGTTTGGGTTTGCTGTGTTGTGCTTGCATAACATATTCACCCATCTACTGTTTGCTCAGCCCAAAAGTGGAACGCTAGATATCTCAGTCAAGTCAAATGAAGAAATGTATAGAAAGCGCACTCTCTCACAGAATGTATTCGAGTTGCAGAAATCACTAACAGGAAAGGATTTTGGCTTTTGCTTAATGTTCTCCTAAGACGTGGAAATCTAGAACCAACAGTAACTGTTAGTAATGAGACAGAGAGCTCACCTGCCTACCACACAACTAAGGGCTCAGCTTATCAAAGGAAAGCTGAGCTCTTCTTTAGTTCAAAATTTGTTAAAACCCTTAATAAATTCTATACATTTTGATCATTGTAGTTCTATGTGTGACCTGAATTAAGCTGAATGGTATTCCTTTTTTTTCTGCCACTGGCTTTTGGATTTGGGCAGTAGTTCTGCTGTGAAGCAATGTTTTGATAAGAGAGTTCCTGTTACAAGCATTCAAGGTTGAGGGTGCATGGAGTGCAATGCAAATTACTTCTGACTGTTTATTTCACTTCTGCAATTAGTGGGGTAATGTGCCAGGAAATGTACCACTGCAAAAACAACTACATTAGCAAACCTTAAAAAAAAAGATGATCAAATAAATCCCTCAAATCTACTATGTGAGCCAGGATGTTGACTGTGATCTTAGCATTTAAATTCAAAGAGCAGCAAGCACTGACTGTGATTTCTGTCACAGCTAATTTAGGCTTGCTATCACCTTGCTCTGTCTGTAAAATGTCATGACAATAATACAACATTACAGTAAATACTGACACCAACATTAAATCACACAGAACATGCAACTTGTAGGATGTTACTGAAAAAAAAAGAGAAATGGTGATATGAGCTGCAGTTATGGAAGCACAATTTGCTCAATTTGTTTATTTCTGAATGCAATTGTTTATCACGAAGTTTGTATACAACACTGCACAGCATTGTCCACAGCTCAGTCTATTGAACTATTTATTTGTATTATTTAATCTTATATTTTTATATAGCTAACATTGCAGCTTCCTTCCACTTATGTTGTATTAAAGCTGACCTTGTGGCCTAGCAGGTGAATAAATGATCAAACTCTGTACACTAGCAAAACTGAACATGAGGATTTGTCAGTAAAAAACTGGTTTTGTCAAAATAAACCCATAAGTCATAGCGGTAGATGTGAAAAACATCTACTGCTGTAATAATACAGTATCATTCTATATTGTACTTTACAGTATAGAGCAGTAGTACAGTACTTTTGTGGTAGAAACTATGCTGTCAGTAACCGGCAATGAATATATGAATAAATGTACAAGGAAATCTGATCTACAGTGCACACATCACCTGAAACTCATAGAGCAGCTTAATAATTTATTTTTTAAAAAAATACAAGAAGTGTGATAAATTGCAAGAAAATTCTCTGTTGGTAAATCTGGGGCACGTTAAAAATAGTCAAGCCAGCAGTCAGATGCTCATGTAGCTTACTGCAGTAAGAAGCCTACCAATCATCCATGAAAAACTAAGTTAAACAAACTTGCTGTCTCAGGGAACTTTTTGTCATGACTGGCACATCCACTTCCTGGCAAAGAGGCTGAACATGCATTTTTGAGTATGCCTGTTGGCTACAGATCTGACATCCAACAGCACCTTGGGAACTAGAGGCTTGGATATCGACTGTATGGAGTCAGGAAAATGGGAGCAGCTTTCAGAGTAAAACCGCTGTCTGACTTAAATCGGTTTTGTCATGTTGTTGTTGTTTGTACCTTATTTGGCTTGGGTGCTGACAACCATGAGTTTGGGAACTGGGTTTTTCAAGACATAAACAGTAGAGTGGCAATACTAGCATCCAATACTATAATTAGACTTGGAATAGGAACAGAGTGACACTGGTAAATTTAGGGTCACACATAGTTTGGAATTGTGTAACCCATTTCATATAATTTCATTATAGTCTTTGTGCCATTTACATGGATTCATCCATATAATACCTTACTGGCAATAAATCAAGAATGTACATTATTTACTTAATTTATGATAAAAATAATAAAATAATAATAATGGGAAACCTTACTTCTGCATCTCCATTTAAAAGTTCATTAGGAGGCTTAATAACATGTTGGAAGACTTTTGGAAACAAGAGATGCTAAAACCCAACGTTAAAGAGACATTAAAATTAAAACAAATGTTTTATTGTGTCTTTTCAGTAAATAACTATAGTCATCTAATTTCTGGGTAGCCTCAGTCTTGCGCCAACAGATCCTTTACTGCACGTGCTGCCTTTGCAACATTTCTGTCCCGGATTGGAGGTTACGTAACAGCTCACACTCTGCTCTTTCTGCCATGCTATGCACCACAGCACGTGTGACTGAAGAGATGCTTGTTGAAATGTTCCCCTCCTATACTATCTCTGATGCCCTTATTAGACACAGCATCACACAAAAGCATTCATGTGATACATGGAACAATAGGAATGCTTTTGTACCTCTTCCTCACAAACACACAGATGTTTTTGTCTGGACACTGAAAATGACATTTCAATTATGTGTTGCACCTTTTTACAAATGTTCCTTGTAGAACTGCAGTTTGTACACAAGGGTCTGTTAATGTGTTGTAAATGTGTATGCTCTTCTTGTGGCATTACGGTCTTGACTAATAAAGGAATACAAGAAAAGAACTGTGATTTTTACCTACAACTCTCTACAAGTTTTCCATTCTTAAAGAATTCTTTGCACTACATAATAACTTTTTCGATCTTATGTTGCACTCACAGTTAGGTCCATATCTATTTGCACAATGACAATATTGTGGCCGACACACAGAGACGACACTGATGATACTTTCATCGTGATTTCTTTCACGCTCAAATTCAGAGCTCCAATGAACAGATGTTTCATCTGCATAGTCTGATCATTTAGGTATAGGACTCTGAACTGTTGGGATTATGTGTAAATTTGATTATAATTTGTAAACAGTTAATTCAATGCTTTTGATTTAAAGGTTAAAATTGTATCTTTTTGATTCAATATCCACTCCAATGGTGCACAGAGGCAACATCACAAAAAACAAAACAAAACTGTGCCACTGCCCAAAAACTTCATTTAACAATTCCCACAAGGCAAAGTCCACTTTCTGAATTTGAAATACTCTTTAGAAATAGTGTAAAAAAATAAATAAATAAAGGACAGCCTTGGTGGAAAAAGAAGGGTGTTAAATGGCCTGCGGTTTGGTTATTAAACTGAGTGAATGTTTCAGTTGTCATCCCTGAGAGCCTATTATTGCACACCGATCTGCTTGAGGAGGCTGTGGTTTGCTGAGCAGGACAGGCCCTGTGGAGGTGCCACTGTGGCTAGTTTACAGTGAACATAAAGCTCCCCTCAAAAACAGTTATAGTGCATCTCTCTTGTGGAGGAAAGAGGTTGTAAATCACCAGAATAACTGCAGCGGGTGTGTGCATGTAAGTGCAAGGGAGGCTGTCATAACAACAGTCATAATGAGCATCGGTATATAAACTATGCTGGAGAGAGATAGAGAGATGGAGAGAAATGAAAAAGGAGACAGAGTGAAGCAGGAAGAATGATATTGAATTTACGTGTGCAGAATATGCTGTGCTCCCACACTGTCAAAGAGGGGACAATGCGAAGTGATCATTAAATTTTCACACACAACCCTATGACATGATCCATTATATCTAATAACCAATATCCAATTCAGCAGGATGCTTTACACTCTGCAATAATTGTTTCTTTTTGGAAGGTTAAATATATTATTAGAGTTTTTTGGAACAACTAAAAAAAGAAATTCTATAATCTATAAGACAGTTGGTCAAACTGCTTTTGATTGCTTCTCTATAACATGTTGTTAGTAAGTAAGTCTGTTAAAATACTGTAGAAATTTTATTTTACAGAAATTACAACTCCATATATAGACACTGGAAATATATAGTACTCTTCTGAAAAAGCAGTAAAGTCAATCATGTCATGGGTGCACTCCACTCTATATCCTGCTGTAAGATTGTTTCTATATGCTTATTCTGCTCAGCTTGCCATCAGCATTCATCGCTATAGAGGTACTGTCATTATAAGTCTTAAGTTGCAGCTATCTCAGTGAAATGCAAATGGGAAAGGCGACAATTATTTCCCAGAGCATATTCAAGTAAGTCCTTTAGACTGCTTATAATCTTGAGCTATCTTACTCCTAGCTATGGATGATGACCCTCAATTAGTCGTAATGACCAGGATTTCTTCTAAAATAAAACAAATCTGTGTTTAATCCAAGCACGTATCTTATCTAAAAACAGTACACGGGAGAGTTATGAGTCATAAACAACACAGAAGAACACATGGAAAGCCCCTCCATCCACTTAGGAAAGTGATTCAATTCCAGACAGTTTAGGTCAGGCCATTATGTTGAAAGAGTGACAAAAAAGATACTCACAGTCACGCACTAAATTAAGTGATAATCAGTAGCTCTATATAGTATAAACTACCTAATGCCCATGTGTGTATATGTATCTTAAGTGAGCAGGTAATCTGCAACAAACTTCAACATATTCTGAAAGGCCATGCAGATGGTTTGTTCCCGAAATGCTCAAACTATTATTTCTGTCATAAATTGTCCTTGAATATCTTTTCTCCAGTACACTAGAAAAAAATAAAACTAAAGCTCCTTCTACATCTTTTTCAAATACATTGTTGAAGACCAGTTTTGTGAACTCACGAAGAAGAAAAACTACTGAAAACCCCAAAATAAAGGTGCTCCAGCTACCCAGTCTGACCTCGTCAACCCCACTCATCCTTCAAGCCGCCCTGTCTACTAACCCTCTCATCCTCATCGCTGCACGGCATTAAAGCTTTTTCTTCAGGTCTTTCTGTCTTATTCTTTTTTGTCTTGTGTTGTAAGCCCTTGTATAAACTCTGCTTATTTTTTCTTCTTGTTTTTGGAAAAATAAGTAAAACAACAAAAAACAAAAACAACAAAAAACAAACAAACTATATAGTAGCATACTTTTTTTTTATCAGCGTCTTACCAAGATGACACAAAAATATATACAAGCATCCATTTGTGATCTACATATTTGTTTTTGAGTACAGGTTTTACATTGAATGCTCTTCCTGATACAATTATCTCAATTTTTTCTAGTGAATGATAAAATATTTTCTTCATATTTAGGGGAGACAAAAAAGATGGTATGTTTTTGCATTCAACTTCAACCAATTATCCAGTATCAAGTCTGGGTCACAGGGGCCTCAGTCTAAGCAGAGGCACCCAGACATCCTTCTCCATAGGTAACTTTTCCAGTATATTGCCTTTAGCATGTCCTAGGACTCCCTCGGAGCTTCCAGCAGGACATGACCAAAACACCTGACTTAGGTGGCTCCAAAGAGACATCCTAGTTAGATGTCAAATTAACTCACTACACCTTTCTCCCTTTCCCCTTGCTTCTAAACAAAACAGTAACATTAGAACGCCACATTAGAACTTGGGACAGCAAGTTCTCTCCAACCTGGAGTGTCCATCTTTTTCCAGTCTGAAGCCACGACCCTCTCATAGTTTCAGACTTGGAGGTGCTATTTCTCATCCCAAGCACTTCCCGCTCAACTACAAACCACTCCAGTGTAAGCTGGAGTTTGTGGCTTGGTAAAGTCAAAAGCACAACATCAGCAAAAGGCAGAGACAACATCCTGAAATCACCAAACCTGATAACCTCAACCTCTTGGCTGTGACCTGGCTGAGTGGCTGACTCTAAGTCTGAGTTATTGCTACCAATGTAAAACAAGCTCACGCTATGGTAGCACACGGACTGGACTCAGTAGCTTGCAACAACTGGACTGATATCTGACACTCTGAACAACTCTAAGGACACCCTGAAGGATGTGATTGGATACCTCGACTAAGTCCACAAAACATATTTATTGGGAAAACTCCCACTGGTCCAGTATTTTGCAACCAGGATGCAAACCAAATTGTTGCTATTGAATATGGGGTTTGACAAATGGAGGTAGCTTCTTCAGTACCCTGGAACAGACCTTCCCAGGGAGGCTTAAGAGTATTGGAATACACCCTCCAGCCAATCTTGAGGTACCAGTCCATGTAATGTTGCAGAGGTGTGTGTCAGCTAACCTAGGTCAGGCCCACAATATCCGGGGCATTAAGAAACTCAATGTGAACTTCATTTGACCCAACTTCTTAGTGGCAGGGTTGTTTAATTATCTACTCCAGTGATTGGCACATTATTTGCCTAGTCCGCAGACTTCTCCCAATATGGGAATTGGATTGAGGAAATGCAGCAGCATCCCATTATCACTGTATACTGTGTGAGCAGAGCAGCGCTTTCGACTTCCGGTTTATGTGACTATGGCATAGGTCGCACCGAGCGTAGCTCCTGCAGAGTCTAGTTATTATCTAGCATTTCCAGGCACATTTTGACGGGTTTTTTCTTTTTGTATAGTTCCGAGACAAGACTGTTTTTGCCTTTTGTGTTTACAATGTCGCGTAAGGTTAATAAGAGCGCAAGCACCTCTCAGCCGAACTTGCGGCCTGCTGCTAACACTGCATCCCCGCCTCGTGGTAAAACTTCGCCACGGCCTGGGTCACCCGACACGCCGCTCGTCGATACGGAAAAATTCACGAAGGCTGAACTCCTCTCTGAACTTCGTGAAGAAATTTCATCACTGTTTAAAAAGGAACTGACGGCAGCGTTTGCGGAGAATCTCACGTCTATCAGGTCCGACATACAGCAACTAAAAACGGACCTTTCCTCAGATATAACTACCATGCGGCAGGAATTCGCTGGCCTCAGGAGCACGGTTACGGGGATGGAGCAGTCTCTCTCCACATGTACAGATGATATTGTCCACCTCCAAGCCAAAGTTGATGCGATGTCAAAGGAGTTGGCCAAATTGGAGAATAAATGCGAGGATTTGGAGTCCAGGTCTCGCCGCAATAATATACGCATTGTTGGTGTGCCAGAGGAGAACGTCCTGTCCGCTACAGATGTGTCCGTGCTGTTGATGGAGGCATTTCAGCTTGGGAAGGAGCCGCTTGTAGACAGAGCCCACCGAACTTTGGCCCCCAAACCTAACACCGGTGAACGTCCCCGTGCTGTGGTTGTGAGGCTGCACTATTACGCGGACTGTGCTAGGATTCTCCAGAAGGCCAGGGAGCTGCAGAGAGTGCAGATAAATAATATGACCATTTCTGTGTTCCCCGACCACACCGCTGGTCCGTCGCCAGCTTCGCGGCATCCAGGGAGTCCGATTTGGGATCCTCTATCCGGCAAGACTACGGATCACTTATCAAGGAATGCAGCGCGACTTCGTCTCGCCAGATGAGGCCAAGGAATATATTAAGACAATAACCACAAGATAAAAGATATAGCAGGACAATGTTTGTCTGTTTGAAATAGCGTATGATCCTAATCCAAACATCATTGTGGTAAGCTAAGTTTGTTACTCTGCCAAACACTTGTTTTGTTTTACCTGTCTAATAGTAAAATATAATTGGGTTATTTTTATTTTATTTGTGCCTTTTAATCTATTGAGAAAAGACTCTGTTGGAGCTTTGGTTTGACACGGTTCGTTTCGTAGTCGGGAGCGTTTTTGTTCAGATTGCTCCGGGTGGGAGCGTGCACTGCCGTCTCCGTTGTTTGGGGATGGGGGCTTTTGCTGTGCAGGGGGGAGGCGGGTGGGTGTGTTTGACGTGTTATTATTATTTTTATTCTGAAGCTGTACTTTTGTTGTTGTGGGTTTGCGTTGTGTGTTTGTGTGAGTGTGTTTTTCCCACTTGTTCTTTCTTTGGGGGTGAAGAAATAAGTATTTTCTCTTTTGTCTTTCTGCAATGATCAGCACTTCAGGTCAGTCCTTAGGCAATAGTGGTATTAGATTTTTAACTTGGAATGTCAAAGGTATGAATAGCCCAATTAAACGATCTAAAATATTTACGCATCTTAAACGTTTAAAGAGTGATGTAATGTTTTTGCAAGAGACCCATTTGCGAGATCGGGATCATCTTAGGCTCAGGTGCCCATGGGTGGGTCATACTTTCCATTCAATGTTTAATTCAAAAGCCAGGGGGGTGGCGATCTTAATAAACAGAAGGGTACAGTTTACAGCCTCTGAGATTAAAGCTGACAAAAACGGGAGGTATTTGGTTGTTGTAGGCACCATGTACAATGTACCCGTCCTCTTAGTCAATGTGTATGCGCCAAATTTTGATAATCCAGGTTTTACAGATGCACTTTTGAGTAGTCTCCCTTCCCTTGATACTCATCTTTTGATATTGGGTGGTGACCTAAACTGTGTTATTGATCCTGCCTTAGATCGTTCGAATCCTCGGACCCTGACCCAATCCTCTATGTCCAAGTCTATTTCTGAGTTTATGTTTCAGAATGGTTTTGTAGATCCCTGGAGGTTTTCTAACCCTACTGCCAGAGCGTACTCTTTCTTTTCTCAGGTACATCAGTCCTTTTCGCGGATTGATTATTTTTTTGTGGACGGTTCCCTTATTCCAAAAGTACTGTCATCTACATATCATCCTATTGTCATTTCCGATCACGCACCACTTAGCGTTGACATCAAGCTCATAGCCCAGTCCTCTTTTTCCTCACCCTGGAGATTTAACTCTTTGTTGCTTTCGGATGAGGGGTTTGTTACCTTTATCAAATCCGCAATTGATGAATTTATGGTGTTTAACGACAGCAATACTGTTACGAGGTCATTGCTTTGGGAATCTCTTAAGGCATATGTGCGTGGGCAAATAATTTCTTTCTCTGCCCATTCCACTAAAAGCCACAAAGCCAAACTTCAAACTTTGACTACACAAATTTGTGACATAGATAGACAGGTTGTTGACAGTCCCACTCCCGATTTGCATAAAAGACGACTTGACTTGCAGACTGAATTTGATTTACTTTCTACGGCAGATGCTGAACGTCTTTTACTTCGTGCGCGTGCGACTTATTATGAATATGGTGATAAGCCCAGAAGGCTTTTGGCCCATCAGTTAAAACGTCAGGCCTCGTCTCGATTAATTTCCCAAATTAAAGATGCGGCAGGCAACTCGGTCTTTGATTCAAAGGAAGTAAACGAGGTGTTTAAGACGTACTATTCCTCCCTATATGAATCTGAATCTGCTGCTGATGCCTCAGAGATGGATTCTTTTTTTAACGGTCTTACAATGCCCACTGTCGATCCTGTTATAGCTGAACAATTAGATGCCCCTCTTAGGCTGGATGAAATTGTGTATGCAATCAAGACCATGCACAATGGTAAGGCACCAGGACCTGACGGGTTTTCAGTTGAATTTTTAAAAACTTTTATAGACAAGTTAGCCCCACTACTTCTTTCAGTGTATAATGAATCTTTTGAACGTGGTCTATTGCCCCCTACATTGTCTCAAGCACTAATTACTGTTCTCTTAAAGAAGGGTAAGGATCCTACGTCTTGCACCTCGTATAGGCCTATTTCACTGCTGAATGTTGATGTTAAAGTCTTGGCTAAAATTTTAGCAATTCGCCTTGAAAAGGTTCTTCCTACTATTATTTCAGATGAACAGAATGGCTTTATTAAAGGCCGCCAGCTGTTCTTTAATGTCTGCACGCTTTTGAATGTCATTCTTTCCCAACACTCAACCACTAATTCAGAAGTAGTTATCTCACTTGATGCTGAGAAAGCTTTCGATCGTGTAGAGTGGAGCTTTCTCTTTGCGGTCTTGCAAAGATTTGGTTTCAAGGACAGATTCATTTCATGGATTCGACTGTTGTACAGGGCACCCCAAGCCAGTGTCTATACAAATGGTGTTTCCTCTGGCTACTTCTCATTGTCACGCGGGACGAGACAGGGTTGCCCCCTGTCCCCCCTACTTTTTGCTATTGTAATTGAACCCCTATCTGTAGCTTTGAAGGCCCTTCCTCATTTTCGTGGTATTTCCCGGTCAGGCCTTGACGTAAAATTGTCTTTATATGCAGATGACCTGCTTCTATATGTTTCTGATCCCTTATCTAGCATACCATCGATTGTGTCTCTACTAAACAAGTTCGGCTCTCTGTCAGGTTACAAAATAAATCTTCTTAAAAGTGAATGTTTCCCCATAAATTCTTTAAGTCTTACACTTAAACAATCTGACATTCCTTTTAGACTTAGCCCTGCTGGCTTTAAATATTTGGGAGTTAACATGACTCGTACTTTGTCTTCTCTATACTCTTCCAATTTCTCCCCTTTAATGACTCAAATTCAATCAGATTTTCAGAGATGGAAATCGCTACCTTTGTCCCTAATTGGTCGGATCAATGCTGTAAAGATGAACATTTTGCCTCGATTGTTATTTCTGTTTCAGAGTATTCCTATATTTTTACCTAAAGCTTTTTTCAAAAAGTTAGACCAGCTAGTTACATCGTTTTTGTGGGGAGGGAAACACCCCAGGGTGAGGAAATCATTATTACAGAGACTGACATTTGATGGTGGTCTTGCCTTGCCTAACTTTTTATTTTACTATTGGTCCTCTCATGTTCACAAATTGACCCATTGGCTTGAATCTCAAGACCTGCTGTGGTGCAAACTGGAACGCCTGTCGTGCACTTCCTCATCCTTAGAAGCTTTATTATTCTCTCCACTACCACTTAAGCCTTCTCATTTCACCCAAAATCCCGTGGTACAGTCTAGTCTAAGGGTCTGGTCACAATTCAGGAGTCATTTTAAGTACATCTCTGCGTCAGTACACATGCCCATCACGCAGAACCATCTGTTTACTCCTGGCCTCATTGATGGTACCTATGTACAGTGGAAGCGTCATGGTATTAATACATTTAAGGATCTCTATAAAGATGGCACTTTCTTAACTTTTTTAGACCTGTGTTCAGAAACAAATCTTCCGGCTACCAATCTATTCCGTTATTTTCAGGCACGGCATTGCACTTCTGCTCTCTTCCCCTCCTACCCTCTTCTCCCAAATGTCCAACCGTGGGAGGAATTCTTATCCCTTAAACCCAATAAGAAGTCAATTATATCTTTAATATATAAACAACTTATGGATTTAAATGTCCATTCTGTTGCTAAAATTAGGGGGGCTTGGGAGCAGGAGTTAGGAATAATTTTTTCGGATCAGCAATGGGAGAAAGCAGTATCCAATGTCCGTTATAGTACGTCCTGTGCCAGGTTACAACTCATCCAGTTCAAGGTGTTGTACAGGGTTTACTATTCAAAGTCTCGTCTGTCTGAGATTTACCCACAAGTGATGGATCAGTGTGAGAGATGTCATGCCACCCCATGTGACCTAGGCCATATGTTCTTTCTGTGCCCAAGACTCCATGGCTTCTGGAGTCAGTATTCAGTTATTCTTTCCAAAGCTCTTGGGACCCAAATCTGCATGGACCCTTTTCTAGCTGTTTTTGGGCTTCCAGTCAACACTGGTCTAACCGACCCTACACACTTCAAAATATTAGCCTTTACATCACTTTTGGCTAGACGTTGCATCTTACTCCTTTGGAAATCTTCAAAGCCACCTTCAGTTTCTTTTTGGTTTAGAGATGTGATGTCATCTCTTAAATTGCAAAAGATAGGCCTTGTGGCGAAGGGCAAATACAGAGAATTTTATTCTATCTGGGGCCCCTTCGTGGACTATTGCAAGTCATTAAACGCTCTACCAGCTGATTAATATCATGTCTCTTCCCCCCCCCCCCCCTTTTTTTTTTTTTTTTTTTTTTTTTTTCCCCTTTTGGGGTTTGTGTTTGTTTTGGGTTTCTTATTAGGTTTTGTTTTGTTTGTTTACTTAAGCGTGTGTGTAGGTGTGCCTGTGTGTGTGTTATTGTGTCTGTTCATGTAAGAAAAACTAAAAAATATGTGAGGGGAACAGATTGTGTTGTCATTGTAAACTACTGTACACTTGTCTCTCAATAAAAATATAAAAAAAAAAAAAAAAAAAAAAAGAGCAGCACTTTCCCCTTCTCAGCAGGCTTATTCACTCCTTCACACACATTCATACAAGCATATTTTTTTTAGTGTCTACATGCTTTCTATCTAAACTTCACAAACACATTCACACTCTGATGAATGCATTGGGAGCAACTCAGAATTCAGTATCTTGCCCAAAAATACTTTGGCAGACTGGAGCAGCCAGTGATCAAACCACTAACCTTCAAACTACAACCTACTCCACCTTCTGAGACACAAACACCCCAACAGTTTGGAAAAATCAGTTTAAGACCAACATGGCTGCCAAAGCTGCATTCCACTTGGCCTACCACCCTTGAAAAGGTCTTTTTAGCTTGATGGCCCTCTGTTCACCTTCAGTTTATGGGTTGCCACCACAAGTATAGGCCCCAACTGTGTTAAAGCCACAGCTCCATACAGACATTTTAGCAATGCAGGTGTGGAACATGGTACACTGCCACCTTATTGAATGGTACACTAGGACGGTACACCACCTGATCCAGGTTACTACCAAGTTGTGTTCAGCTGATTGCTCAGCTCACACTCTATTTAGTGTTTATAGTATATATACAATTTTAAAGCTTAAGGAGTATATATAGCTATATATTCTAAGGCATAATGTAACTTAGATATGGTAAAGAAATTAACAAAAACTGTGAACCAAATACACAAAGCAGAAAAATAAATAGCAGAAGTCATGGAAAGTGATTTGTTTTGATTGTAAGTGAACAAGGCTGGACTAGAGTGGGAATACAAAGTCTACATCAAAAGAGAAAAGGTGAGGGCCAGAATAAGGATTACTAAATACTATAGATCTCCTTCTTCTAACTAACCTTGAAGAAAGTTTTCCTATTGAGAGATGTGGAACAGTGTGGTTAGTTTGCAGAAAGGAATTGTGTGTGTGTGTGTGTGTGTGTGTGTGTGTGGGGGGGGGGGTGGAGTGGAGAGGTATGGGGGCAAATGAAAGGCACTGGAAAGCTCAGTGGAACGGTAATGCAAATTGCTTTTATTCTCACTGCTCTTCATTCCCAGTCAGCACCAGCTATGACCTCCCTCTGAAACATTGTCTCCCCTCCATTTTTATTTCCTCATCTCCTCCAACTATTTATTTTTTTCTTATTTCATGCTATTTTTTCCCATTTGAGCTCAGATTTTCCCCACTCCTTTGATGAATATCCTTCCATCTATTTCCCCTGGAGCTTTTCCTCTCTCCCTAGATTCTTCTCTCCATCTTTCTTACTCTCAGAGGACTTCTTGTTGCATTTACTGCATGTGGTTTGGGAAATAAATAGGTGGGAATTCATCAATGGGGAATTTTAATAGCTGGTATCATGATCACTAAGCAGATGGAAGCCATCTTGAGAACATGAAATTTCCCCTTGTGGGACTAATAAAAGTATCTTATCTTATCTTATCTTATGACAGGTGGTGTATCAGCCTCTAAGGTGCTATATGAGTTCTGTAGCTGTTCAATTCCATTAAGGATTCTGATTTAAATATCTCCTCTCCAGTGTATTACCCCAAACTGTATATCCTGCATTCAGGTAAAATCAACCAAATTTTGACTGAAAAAAACACAAAACAATGATTTTCATATTTAACACATTCACCTAATTTTGTTTAAATTTATTTCTGAAGTGCAGTAACCTTGAATACTGGGGTTGAATACTAAAGCATCCTGACTGTAAGGCCTCTATCACTCTTTCTGCTTCATTTTCTTTGTTCTTCCTCTATTTTGCAATATCTTTAGTGAGGACGAGAAGTGATCACTTCGCCACTCACCCATATGCCCATACTTTAGTACACCAGTACTTCAGTTCCTCCAAAAAAGCCCTCCAACAACAAGTGGCTTTCAATTTCCTGTCTCCCATGGCCCTCACCCCATCATCGACAGGGTACGGGAAACCTGGAATAGGGCACAGCATTTCTAAAGAAGTCTAATAATAAACATCCATCCCTCCAGAGCAGAGTGACATATATTTCTCAGTCTGGGGTTATGATTCAGAGCTGTATCTAGAACAGCTTGCACACTGCATGGAGTAAATAGGCAACAGGAAACCACACAAGGGCTGCTGCGGGGGTTTTGTTTGGCCTGTTTGCTCCAGAATTAATAACACTAGTATTTGTTTATAGGTGTGTCGCGGGGTCCTCTCCTAAACTTCTCCCGAACAAATACAGGCGTAGTCGGAAAGCATTCAGTGTGGATAATTTATTTATTTTGCCGGCCTCCCAGGTGCACAAAAAGTTATTTACAAAGAAAATAGAACTGACTTAAGTCAGCACAAACAAACATCTATATACAAAACACAGTCTGCATGTTACCCTCTCTGTAACAGCTCACTGGACAAAAGACTACAGGTGGGCCCTGACCGCCTTCTCTTATACCCCATAGCCCCTCCCACTAGGCGTAATAGTCATCTCTTTATTATTTCTTTTATCAAACCGTCTTTCCCCCTCAGCTTATTTCCTGCTGTAGTCCTACAATACATATATGTATATACAGACATTTATGGCCACTTCCCGGCAGCCTACAGTGTTTCACAATAACACCAAACAAACCAAAAGAATAATGCAGTTCACGTGACTCTTCAAGCGCGCGCGAACCCACTATTTAAACCCCGGAACCCCATACCATCGGCTTGCATAACCCCCGTATAATTCGGCGATCATAGCGAGTCTCCGCGACCGGCTTTATGGAAGGTAAGTGGGAAAATACGTTGGCCACCTTCTGCGCTGTTCAAACTATACCTCTCACCCCTTTTTGTTTATCTGCCCGGTCGCCGAAAAGCCGCGCAGCCCCGGTAATTGTAAAAACTAATGGTGGTGGTGCGGGTATGCACCCAGATCAGCTGTCGGCGGCTCGGGACGGGGTGACTCCGTCACATCATCCCCTTCCACCCGGAGGTTGGCGTTGTGCGGCAACCTGGAGAGATAATCTGCCACTACATTGAGCTTGCCTGGTCTGTGACGGATGATGAATCTGAAAGGCTGCAGTGAAAGGTACCAGCGTGTCAGTCGGCTGTTATGGTCCTTCATGGAATGGATCCAGGTGAGCGCTCGATGATCAGTTTCCAGCTCAAACTCTCTTCCAAGTAAATAATACCTGAGTTTCTCCAGTGCCCACTTAATGGCCAAAGCCTCCTTCTCCACCGTTGAGTAGTTGGTTTCCCGTGGCAGCAGCTTGCGGCTCAGGTATAGGACCGGATGCTCATCTCCCGGGTCCCCTTGGGCCAGCACTGCTCCCAGGCCACTTTTGGAGGCATCCACCTGGACCAGAAACTTCTTCCTGAAGTCGGGGCTCCTGAGAACTGGAGTCGTACACAGGCAGGTTTTCAGCCCGTTGAAGGCTTGTTCACATTCCGCTGTCCATATGACAGGATTCCGTTGGTCTTTGCTGGTCAATGCAGTAAGAGGGGCCGCAATAGTTGCAAACTGGGGCACAAATCTTCGGTACCAGCCAACCAGCCCCAGGAAAGACCGGACTTCCTTTTTTGTGCGAGGCCGAGGGCAGTTCTGGATAGCGTCCACTTTATCCATCTGCGGGCGCACCTCACCTCTGCCCACTTGGTAGCCAAGGTAGCGGGTCTCCTGCCGTGCCCACTCACATTTAGAGGGGTTGAGGGTCAATCCTGCCTTATGGATTCTTCCCAGGACTTCGGACAAGTGCTGCAGATGCTCCTCCCAGGTGTTGCTGAAGATCACTACATCATCCAGGTAGGCAGCACTATAGGGGTCACACCCCTGTAGTAATTTGTCCATCAGCCTTTGAAAGGTGGCCGGTGCCCCATGTAGGCCAAATGGCATCACTGTGAACTGGAACAGGCCGGCAGGGGTCCTGAAGGCGGTGTACGGTCGAGAAGACTCCTCCAGTGGCACTTGCCAGTACCCTTTACACAGATCCAAGGTGGTGATGTACCTGGCCGCTCCGATCTTCTCCAGCAAGTCCTCGATTCGAGGCATGGGGTAGGCATCAAACTCTGAAATAGAATTTAGCTTCCGGAAATCAATGCAGATGCGTAGGGAGCCATCCTTCTTGAAGATGATGACCACCGGGCTACACCACTCTGAGCAGGACGGCTCTATCACCCCAAGCTCCAGCATCTTCTCCACCTCCTGTCGCAGTTTCTCCACCAAGTGTTGTGGAATCCGGTATGGCCGTTGGCGGATGGGATGTCCCTCCTTTAGGCGTATCACATGTTCGACAAGGGTGGTCCTGCCGGGGTTAACTGAACACAAAGAGGGAGTCTCCCGAAGGATTTGGAGTAGCTCCGCCGCCTGCTGTAGGGGGAGATGAGTCAACACCGGAAACATCGGATCGGCTCCCTGCTCGGGTTCGGTCTTCCCTTCTCTTGGCACTTCTCTTGCCATCAGAGCTTTCGCAGGGGCCTGGTGGGGACGCTCTTCCCATTCTTTCAGGAGATTCACATGGTAAGTCTGCTTCTGTTTTCTCTTTTCAGGATGATGAATCTCATAGGTCACTGGCCCCATTCTGCGAAGAACTGTGTATGGCCCTTGCCATTTCGCCAGCAGTTTACTGTTGGCTGAGGGGAGAAGTAACAACACCTTTTGACCAGGTTGAAACTCACGTTGCCGGGCCTGTTGGTCATACCAGGTCTTCTGGCTTCGTTGAGCGTCTCGCAGGTTGACCTCGGCCTCTTCATGGTATCTCCCCAACCGATCTCTCATTTCCAGCACAAATTGCACCACTCCTTTCTCATTTGCAGCAGAAGCAGGAGACTCCCAACCCTTCTGGAGGAGATCCAACGGGCCCTGCACATCCCAACCATAGAGTAGCTCGAATGGTGAGAAACCAGTGGAAGCCTGGGGAACTTCTCTGTACGCAAACAGCAGGAAGGGTAGCCACTGGTCCCAGTCTTTCCCAGTGTCTGACACAAACTTCTGCAACATCCTCTTCAAAGTTTGGTTGAACCTCTCCACCAACCCATCTGTCTGTGGATGGTAAGGTGACGTCCTGATGGCAGAGATGCCTAGCTGATTGTGGAAGAGCTGCATCAACCTAGAGGTAAAGTTAGTCCCTTGGTCAGTCAAAATCTCATCTGGTATCCCCACCCGGGAGAACAGCTGTACCAGTGCACGCAGAACATTGGGTGCCGTGAGCGTACGCAGGGGGAAAGCTTCCGGGAAACGAGTCGCATAATCACACACCACCAAAATGTACTGATGACCCCGACTACTTTTTACCAGAGGACCCACAATGTCCATAGCTATCCTACGGAAGGGGGTGGAGATGACTGGAAGTGGCTGTAGCAGAGCCCTGTCAGACTTGCGAGCTGGACATGTTTTCTGGCAGATAGGGCATGTACGGCAATATTTCTGTATGTCTGTGTACATTGACGGCCAAAAGAAACGTGAGCTAACTCGCATATAGGTTTTTTGGCGACCCAAATGACCTGCCCAGGGGAGGGTATGTGCTAGGTGCATAATGAGGGGTCTACAACTAGAAGGTATCACAAGCCGTTGGTGGTCACCGTCAACTGCATACAACACATTTTTGTCAACAATGAACTTCTCTTTCCCTCCCCATTTCCCAGTTCCCCCTTCAGTCACATTAGCAAACAAAACTTTCAACGTTTCATCCTCCCTTTGCAACAAAGTGATATTTTCTGGCACATCCCATTTCATGTTCTTAGTGTCCGGCCCCTTTGACCATAGCTGCTTTTCAAAGCGGCGTTGGCGGCGGGATTTTCTTGGCCCCTTAGTGCCACCCTCGCACAGACTACTGTCCAAGTCTGGCAGGGGTTGGCATCCCGCCTTCGCCTGGGCCCTAGTGACCACTGGGCCTAACGCCTTCATTTGAACATTCCCCGTTTCCCTCCCTTTTGTCTCTGTGTCCCGCTCTTCTTTTTCTTGCAACAAATCCATGAGTACAGGCAAGTCCATCCCCAGAATAACCTCTACAGGCAAGTTCTGGACCACCCCAACTGATAACAGGTATGGCTGTTCATTAATAGTCACTGTTACCTCCACTTTTGGGTATGGATGTTTATCACCATGCACACATAAAACTTCTTCCTGTCTGCTATAGTCCACACTGTTCACTGGTACCAAACTATGCTTAATTAAAGACATAAAACTACCAGTGTCCAGCAAAGCAGTAGCCTGCTGACCATTGACCTTCACTTTTTTATAGCGTTGCACATCCACTGGCTGGACCCTTGTGGGCTCCATTTCCAGCCGGGGTGCATAGCAGGCACCAGTGACTTTAGCCTTCCGGATAGGGCATACCGAGGCTTTATGACCTGGCTGCTGGCAATAATAACAAAGAAAGTCCTTACCCGGCCCTCGTACGTTGAATACCTTGGGGTTCCCGGGTGGCTCTGGGTTGCTCTCCCTCTTCAGAAGACCCGATGATGGGAGTGGTGGTCGCTGTGGCGTCCCAGATGAGCGTGCAGGTGGTGCTCCTTTACGCGCATTGAAGTACTGTGACACCAGCTTAGCGGCGGTCAGTCCATCTGCTGGCTCATGCTCCCTCACCCAGGTCCTCACCTCCCCTGGAAGTACGCGGATTAGCTGCTCCAAAATAATCGCTTCTCCCATCTCGTCCTTCGTATGCTGCTCTGGTCGAAGCCAGCGCCGGTACAGTCCTTTCAGCCGGTAGTACGTCTCGGTGGGGCTCTCCCCAGGTGGAATAATATTAGAGCGAAACCGCTGCCGATACGTCTCCGGGGAAATGTCAAATTTAACTAACAAGGCAGCTTTTAAATCCTCATAACAGTGGGCTCTTTCTTCATCCATTGCGGTATAGGCCTCCAACGCCTTCCCCGCTAGCAACGGAACTAGCCGACAGGCCCATTCATTCTCCGGCCATCTCCAGGTTCTGGCCACCTGCTCAAAGCGCAACAAATAGTTCTCAATATCTTCCCCCATCTGGTACGGTGGAATCTTTGGCCCCTCCGATCGCCTCCACTCTCCGCCCGTCTGGTCGAGGCTGCTTGTCGTTGCCAGGGACTGGCGAGCCGGTTCCTCCAGTAACGACGGCCGGTATTCTCGCTGCCGGGCCGGGGTAGGCAGCACCATCCTGGGGCTACTTGCTGTTGCCGTGCTTGGCGTAGCCGTTGCTGCCGTGGTGCTAGCTCCAGCTAGTGCGGGCCCTTGGCTTTGCTGACCAGCCACATCTGCGGGCAGCGGCGCATTAGGAGGGGAAACGGTCCTCAGTCCCCTGAGTTCTGCCAATAACACCGTCTCTCTCCTTTGCTGTCCCGCCAGGAAGTCCCTCATCATCGCAATCAGTTCTCCATCACGTGCTGCGGTCGAGGTTGTAGGCAACTCCGGACCAATCCTGCCGGAAATCTCCTCCTCCTCTGCTGAAGAAGACGACGCCGGCACTGTGTCCCACGCCAGCTCCTCTGCTGTCTTCTCCCCCGGAAGCTCATGCTGCTGGGACCGCAGCCCTGTGCGCTTCGCTGGGAGGCGCGTTTTCCTCTTCCGACTAGCCATCCCACTTCTGACACCATATGTCGCGGGGTCCTCTCCTAAACTTCTCCCGAACAAATACAGGCGTAGTCGGAAAGCATTCAGTGTGGATAATTTATTTATTTTGCCGGCCTCCCAGGTGCACAAAAAGTTATTTACAAAGAAAATAGAACTGACTTAAGTCAGCACAAACAAACATCTATATACAAAACACAGTCTGCATGTTACCCTCTCTGTAACAGCTCACTGGACAAAAGACTACAGGTGGGCCCTGACCGCCTTCTCTTATACCCCATAGCCCCTCCCACTAGGCGTAATAGTCATCTCTTTATTATTTCTTTTATCAAACCGTCTTTCCCCCTCAGCTTATTTCCTGCTGTAGTCCTACAATACATATATGTATATACAGACATTTATGGCCACTTCCCGGCAGCCTACAGTGTTTCACAATAACACCAAACAAACCAAAAGAATAATGCAGTTCACGTGACTCTTCAAGCGCGCGAACACACTATTTAAACCCCGGAACCCCATACCATCGGCTTGCATAACCCCCGTATAATTCGGCGATCATAGCGAGTCTCCGCGACCGGCTTTATGGAAGGTAAGTGGGAAAATACGTTGGCCACCTTCTGCGCTGCTCAAACTATACCTCTCACCCCTTTTTGTTTATCTGCCCGGTCGCCGAAAAGCCGCGCAGCCCCGGTAATTGTAAAAACTAATGGTGGTGGTGCGGGTATGCACCCAGATCAGCTGTCGGCGGCTCGGGACGGGGTGACTCCGTCACAAGGTGGTCAAGCTGAGAGAAAATACATATAATGTAAAAATATATCAAACAGATGCAAAAAAAATAAATGAGTTTTTTTAAATCATATTTTTCAGTGATTAAACCTCATAATCACAAGTGTAAGCAAATTTAAGGGATTCTTGTAAAATTTTCCCAAATTATTAGGACCAGTATTATTAGTGTTCTCTTGATTAATACATGAGATTGGAGTGATAAGAGTAGTAAATGTGAGTTTATTAGAAAGAGTATGATCAATTTTGTTTGTTGCTCAGGTCTTGAGATTTAATTTCCATGAGGATATTTATCTGACCAAAACTGTTTATACTCTTTTTATATATAAAATACATCATCTGGTCAAAATCCAGACGATGTATTTTAATAACTGCCAGATTCTTGTTTGTTTACTTTGCTTAATCTTTCTTTCCATCATGTAGCTCCTGTCTCTCTATTTTGTCTCTTTCTGTGTGTCACCCATTTTCCCCCTCTATACTTTTCATCATTTACTTTGGCCTGGACATAGCTTTCAAAAGCGATCGCTGAAGGTGAATTGAATTTAGAGGAACCTTTATTTCCCAGAGTTCTCCCAAAGCAGAGGTTAAAATCTTTGCCAGTTGGCAGCTGTATAGCGTAACTGACTACATACAATTTATTAGAGACGATTGGAGCATCTGCAGGCCCTTTTGCATCCCCGGAGAGTAGTAGAGTGGAGTGGCAATTCAGAGAGGGGGTCAGTGGGGGGTGATGGGGAAGAGAAGAGAGGACAGAGTAGGACGCAGATTATTAGGGTGCTTTTGAATTTCACTGAAAGACAGGGTGTAGCTGATGGAGCTTTCAATCTCATTCACATCAGAAGGCTAGCTAGCCAAAGAGATGAAGGGGAAAAAAAAATTAGTCTGTCTCAGTGCATGTTATTTGTTCCACTTACCGCTCCTGCTTTCAAAGATTGCATGTGTGGGTTTTGGGTGGGGGTATGTGTGTGTGGGCAGGTATATGTGTGTGACCTGCATGTCTCATGAAGCTAAATGTGTGGTGCACACTGCATGCATATACTCATTTGAAAACTTGTCAAATATCTACCTTTCTGATGCTGCTGAGGCTCTCTACAACTATCCTTTTACTACAGCACATATACAATGCACATAGAAATACGCTGATCTACTGGACTCCAGCATCTCATGCATTATGGACGTTTGGGGAACTGAGGAAGAACCTGTTTGTTATTCAAGTTGTGTAACAAGAAGTACACAGCACACATACACATTGTCAACAGTGAGCTAATGCAGTATCTCCAGATCGAAGGAAAATATACAACCACAGTGAGCATAAAAAAATTGGCTATAAAGATATGCATAACCCACAAATACAGTTTATTCCAGTTTACCTATGTAGCTAGGAGCAAATGTCTCTTTCTTTTTCATGCACATAGTTTTGTGACTTCAGATTTGATGGTCTGAATACAGTATCTCCTTGAGCTAGGATACCCTTGAAGAAGCAATATTTCCTCACAGCTGGATTGACCTACAATACACACAGGGGTGCTTTAGGGGTGTCAGTGCCAAAATGTATGTATGTGTATGTGGGGCAATGCCATACAAGGATAACACTAGAAATGTGTTATTGTGGACCATAATTCTATCTGTCTTGACAACACTACAAAAACATATAAAATATCAGTGATGGGAAGGGCATAAAGTGGAATGATAACTGCAAAGCCATTTTAAGTACGAACAAATGATGATTTGAAACAGATGACCTACATACTTGAACTTGCATTGCTTTCACTGAAACTAAATGTAATAGGTTGCAAATGTATCACTTTTTAGGAAGGTGCAAGTCCATATATGATAGTGCGGGAGAGATCCTAAGCAAATAGATCAGTTTGAATTGTTTTGAGAACTATATTTGCCATCATGAATGTATACCATTAATAATCTCAGATGAGCATCAAGAAGCCTTAATGCTCAAAGTGCTCTACAAACAAAAATACAATTCAACATTTTTTCATATTTCACCTTCCATTTAAAAATATTTAAGTATCTGCTTCAAAAAGTACACAGAAGACAGTAACAGGTAAGTTTCTTAGATTTGTGTGCATTTACTAACACACCAATTAGGCATTCAAAAAACATTGAACTTTGATATTTAATTAATAATAAAATCTCCTTTGGCCACAGTTACTTAAACATTAACTTTTAATCGGAAACTTTAGTCATGCATACTATTCAAGATGACTATAGGGCAATCCGTTTTCACACAGCTGTGTTAGTGAAGCCATATTCTTTGAATGTCCAATGTGAATAAGTCCCTTGAGATCATGTCTGTTTAGTTAAGGTTTGAGGTCTTACATGGCAACTCCAAAAGGCTGAATATCTTTGTGTGGTTTGATCTGTCTAATGTGGAACCAACCTGGGGGATTCTGTAGTCTAACTGGGAGACTTCAACGCTCATGTGGGCAATGTGTGCAAACCACAGTCTGTCCATAACAAACACCATGTTCAAAAATAAGGGTATCCATGAGTGCATGTACACCAGGATACCCTAGGTCGCAGGTTGATGATCGATTTTGTAATCGCATCATAAGAGCTACCATTAATTCCGCACACACGTGAAGAAAGGTGCTGAGCTGTCAACTGATCACCACCTGGCCATGAGTTAGATCAGGTTGCAGGGGAGGATGCTGGACAGACCTGGGGTCACTAAACGTATAGCGAGGGTAAACTGGGAACACCTGACAGAAGCCCCCATCCATGAGTTCTACAAGTCCAACCTCTGGCAGATGTTCAACAGTGTTCCAAGAGCAAGTGGGGACATTGAGTCCTAATGAACCATGTTTAGCACTTCCAATGCTGAAGCTGCTGAACTGACCTGTGGCCGCAAGGTGGTTGGTGCATGCTATGGTTGTAACCCCCAAACCAGATGGTGCACACTGGAGATGAACAGAGCCATCAGGCTGATGAAGGAGACTTATCCATCTTGGTTAGCCTTTGGAATTCGGAGGCAGCCGATAGATACCAACAGGCCAAGCAGAACGTGGCTTTGGTGGTGGCTGAAGAAAAATCTCAGCTGTGGGAGGAGTTTGGAGAGGCCACGGAAAAAGACTGCCTGAAAGAGATTCTGGCAAACTGTCAGGCGACTAAGGAGGTTCTCTTTTTCCACTGTGTATGGTGGAAGAGTGTGGGTGAAGTGCTGCTGATTTCAACTGAGGATATTTTTGGACAGTGGAAGGAATAATTCAAGGACTTAATTAATCCCATCGACAAGTTTTCCATAGAGGAAGCAGAATTTGGGGACAAGGGGGATGACTCGTCCATCACCGGGGGCAAGGTCACTGAGCCAGTTAAACAACTCCTTAGTTGCTTGAAAACTCTAGATGTTGTAGGGCTGTCTTGGTTGACACACCTCCACGATGTTTAGTGGAGATCAGGTGCAGTACCTCTAGATTGGCAGATTAGGGTAGTGCTTCCCATTTTTGAAGAAGGGGACCGAAGGATATGCTCCAACTAGAGGTGGATCACACTCCTCAGCCTCTATGCCAGGGTGCTGGAAAAGAACTGGTCATGTCCATGGTCATGGAACACTGGAACACCTCCTTACCCCCTCAATGATACTTTAGAGTACATGACATTTTGCCCAAGTGGTCTACATGTGTTTTGTGGACTTGGAGAAGGCATTCGACTGTTTCACTTGTGTGTTCTGTGAGAGGTGCTTTGGGAGCATGTGGTATCTGTCCCACTGCTAGGAGCCATTCGATCCTTATATAACTGTTTGAAGAGAATTATTTTGTTTATCTACAATTGTAACTTCGACAGTGATCTCACAAATTCCCAAAGGTCTGATGAACATTTTAAGCCATTGCAATGTGCAGAAAAAAAACCTTATTTCATATATGGGAGTGACAAAAAGTACAGTACTTTCTTCTGGCTATCAAGTTGTACCACCATTTATCAATCAAGAAACTGTTAGTATTGCAATATAAAATGTATTTGTTTTGTCCGTTCTCTCTAAGCTTTTCTTTTCCCCCCTCTTTCTCATGATCTCCCAAATGGTCATGGCAGAATGCTGCCCCTCCCTGATAGCGGTTCTTCCAGAGGTTTCTTCTTTTCCTTCTCATTGTCACCAAGTGCTTGCTCATAGGTGTTTGCTCAACTGATTGTTGGGGGTTTTCCTTATAATAGTTTCTTTGCCATGTAATATAAATTACATGTTGTTGTTAATGGAATTGAACTTAGGAAATGTACTTATTATATTATACATACATAAACACAAATCACAGTTAGAGAGAGAAGTACGAGAGAGAGAATCTGCAACAGCAAAAGGAAAAGCCCTTCAAAAGACTCATTTCATACTTTATCACAGCTGTCTATACAAGGTTGAATAAGATAGAAATTGTTTCATGATTCATATTCAACACGGGTGCTGGACATAAAACTCCCTTTAATGGCACAACAGGCAACCACAGAACTTGTTCTATCTTGTTGGAAACAAATACGAGAGGGAAAATCATACCTAGCCCATACCTAAGACTATGATCAATAAGCTTGTATTGTCTGTGTTTTGGGTTTTTTTGGACCGAAAACTAGCCATCTAAATTTAAACTAAACTTGTAACTTGCATAAAAGTAACAATGCTAAAATGCTTTCCCATAAGACAGAAGTGAGAGCAAACATATCCTTTAGGCCAAGTGCTACTGCTGCATTACACCGCTCAGCGCTATCCCATTATCAACTCTGTGCCACGTTCAACTGCTGTGAAAACCAATCCACACCCCCTGGTTCTCCTGCCAAGCCATTATCAACTTCTCGTATTTTGACAAGCTGCGATAAAGTAGGATATAGTCCTGTGCTCCATTGACAGCTAGTATCATGAGTTTTCACACACTGTAAAATCTATGTTATTGCCAGACATGAAGCAAATCATGTGACCAACAGTCAAATTTATAGCAAAGATAAACAGTCACAAACACGTTAATAAATCTGTTTAATCAGAGAAGGAAGAAAATATATACACACAAGAATATACACAAGGAAAAAAAATATTGTAACTTTGTAATTGCTGGCCTCATGTAAGGTTTATTAAAAGATTAGCGTCAAGAATCTTCCAAATAACTTTCTCATTTGGTTTGTTATACATTATAGTTATTGCAACTGACAACATTCTCAGTTGGTTGGTAAAATGAAATAATTTTAATGAAATAGTGATTTGATTTTGACTCCTAATGTAGCACCCCGGTAAGTATTACTGTTGTATTTAACAGGTATCACTGATTGGATCATTATTCTCTTATAATAGGAGAAAAAAACCCAGCATTGTTAAGAATTTTTGCGGCGGCTGTACTACAAAGCAAGTTTAGCATACCCAGGATAACTTTGTCTTATCTGGGCTCAGTTATCTTAATACTAGCAATTCAGCAATGTGTTCACACTATGGTGGTTATCAAATGTAGACTCAGCTTGCCTATAAATTTGGATTAAAAGTCAGCAAATGCAAATAGTTATCCTGTTTTAGGATTAAACCACTGTATCTCTTAGTGGCCACGCTTTTGTACACACTGTATTTTTAATGTATGTGAATAACATCTACACTAACAATAAACTGAGAGTAAGAAAAAAAAAGACTTGTGTCATTTTCCTTGTCTTTATGTGATTCAACTCAAATGTTTTAACTGCTGTGGTAAGGGTAGCCTGTGAAATCATTGTTTACCTCAAATGTCAGGTGTGAAGTCCATGTCTATGTGTGGACATAGACATGTGCACTCTCACACACATCATTTTGACCTCTGGTAGGTCACTGCGGTGGGATGAGCCAAAATGAAGCAATCTCCCTGCACTCACACTTCATGGGATATCATACTGAGTGTGTCAGTCAGAACATGTTACTTGATTAACAACCTAAAAATAGATCCCACGCAGTGATGAGTGTTATCCCTGGTACACAACACTCAACAGCAATGCTTACACACTAACACTCATATTTTGAACACACAGTCGATCGTGATTCAACTCGTGCCCTTCCTATTAAGAAAAAGAGCAGGCAAAATGGAAAGTGCACCCAAATGTGGCTGTGACTATGAGTATTATATGCATCTGTCTTTGCTTTTCTGTAACACAACTTCAGTGACACAACATACTGTGCAGCTCTCAGCTTTGAAGATAAATGTGTGCACAGTAAACTGTGAGTGTCAGAGACATATCATACCATCTTTAATGCATAAATAGTCACCTGGCATCCAGCCATGACAGCATATGGCTAAAAAAATGTTTCAATCAAAGGAAAATAGCTGCCACTAAACATTTATCACTGATTAACACTGGGAATTAAGTAATTATATAGGCTCAGCGTCTTTGGCAAAAATAACACTAGGTTTGAGGAATCTGAGATTAGACCTGTTTGTGTCCTAGTCCAGTCCATTCCACACTGTGCTGACTGTCTTAGTTTCAGCAACTAACAGGATTTTAAGAATATTCATCAGTATGTGGGGTTGAATAAAAAGGTTCTAAAGCTCAGCACATAGTTCATGCTACATTTTCTCCTTGGAAGTCTAGGACTAAACTTGCAAATCCTCATTTGTGATTTAAACATGGACTTCAAACTTGTGCAAAGAGCTCTGAATGTGACCCAATCTTCATGTGCAGGATGATGCCTGGCGTGGAGAGTTTTCTGCTGCACACAAAAAATCAAACAGCAGTCTCCAAAAAAAGAGTCCACAATGTCCAAACCTGAAGGCAGGAGAATCACCAGAACCATGCTCATCAACTGACTTTGTATGCAACCACACAAGCCATCTTGGGTTTATTTCCTGAAAGCGGATGGTTGATTGTACTGTCACTCCTAATTTGTCTCTCCAAAGGTGAGTCCATAAAAAGTTCAAAAGAAATATGTTGTGATATTTTTTGCTCGTTTTTGTTTTAACGAATAAACTAACAAAAAAAAACAACAACCATTGAGCAGGTGTGCGCAAACACTACAGTAATACACACAAACAAATAGAGTAGTGGGACCACTGAACTGAGAGATGCCTGCAAAAATGGTAGGCTAGCCGATTAACCCACTTTGATTTGTAACTCTGTCTAATCCCCCCTGCAGCAGGGCCTCAGCCTTGTGTCATTATCAAATAGGCAAAGAAAAAATGAAAATGAGAGATACACTTTGGAGGGAGAGAGAGAAAGAGAGAGACAGACGGGAAAATATAACAGAGCAACATAATATAAGGGTAGAAATTATTACCTTGCAATACTCAATAGAACAGTGGCAATATGCTGTTAAATCGCCCTGCTCTGCCCACCGACACGAAAACAAGATGATTTTAGACCTACTGCTGCAGGGAATGTGCTGTTGTCTGAACATCCAGCCCATCATTCTCTGTCACAGGCAGCAGTGAATCAGATGCTTAACTAGTGAGCTTGTTTAACCTGAGGGAATTGATTACATGCCTTCCTTCCCTTGACATTTAGAGCTATGGTACTAATTGTACAATATGCAATGTCTGTAATATTAATAGCAATCTAAGAAGTACATTTCTGGTGCATGTGTGGATACAGTGATGGGTGTATGAAACTCAGCTGATATTTCAAAGATAACCAGATTTGAGTTATATCAAGATGTGAAAATGCAGTGGCCAAACACTTAAAGGATTCCTCCATGTACAATTTAGTGTACCCATGGGACACCCAGCTTTTAATATTTTGAAAAGTTTTAGTGAATTTGTTTTTTTGCATTTGCGAAAGTGTTGAACTCCATATGTTCCTTTCTTTGTTCTGCCTATCCAGTTTCCTTAACAGGAAAGAGTGCAGAGAGGCAAAGTGCAGTAAGACAATGGTATTCTGGCAGTAAATATATCCATCTTTGCTGTTTAGCTTGCATTCAACCCAGCACAGAAACTTTTTAACAGCTTAAGGTTCAACACTTTTAACCTTATGATGGAACAGGATGAAAAGTGAGAGGCTAAGTATAGCAAGGCTGTGAACTGTGCCTAAACTTTGAACCTAATTAAATACCATCCATCCATACGTACATGTTCTTCCACCTATCTGGGGCTGGGTCACAGGGCAGGAGCCTAAGCGGATAACCACCATCTCCAGTTTGTCCGTGGGAACAAGAAGGTGTACTCAGGCCAGCCCAGCGTGTCCTGGGTCTGCCCCATGGCCTCCTGCTGGTGGGACATGCCCGGAACACTTCACCGAGTAGGCGCCCATGAGGCATTCTCATCAGATGCCCGAATCACCTCAACTGGCTCCTTTCGATTTGTAGGAGTAGTACTATGAACCCCTCCCGGATGGGCAAACTCTTCACCCTATCTCTAAGGGAAAAGCTAGGTTTCCTTCGGCGAAAGCTCTTTTCTGCTGCTTGTATCCGTTTACTTTTTCCTTTCAGTCGCTACACAAAGCTTGTGACCATTGGTGAGGGTAGGGACATAGATTGACCGTTAAATCGAGGGCTTGGCTTCTACATTTAGCTCTCTCTTTAGAATGACGAACTGATGGACATACCGGCATTTTTGCAGTCACTGCAACAATCTGTCGGTTGATCTACTGCTCTTTTCACTCGTGAACAAGACCCCGAGATACTTAAACTCCTTCTTTCAGTAACTCATCCTTGGCCTGGAGTGGGCACTCCACCTATTTCCAGCTGAGGACCATGGCCTTAGACTTGGAGGCCACCACCTAATGAAGCCAACAGAACCACATCATCTGCAAAAAGGGATTGTTAGACTGCCCAAGTGAAAGCTTTTCAACACTTGGCTACGCCTAATTAAATACAGTGATCGAAAAACTACTTTTGAATCATAACTCGGGGCTGAGGACAGGTTTTGTAAAGACGAGTTGTGTGATTTTAAAAAGATACCTGCAGTGAGATGAGAAATAATGGCAAGCTAACTCCTTAGTCCCTATTTAGTCAGACATCTTTGTACACACGGCTTAAGAGATTTCGACTGCACAAAAACCTGTGGTAATCTTGTCATGGGGACAGCTGCTCCATCTTTCTCTCCTCCCTCCTCTGCCTCTGACTATTTCCTGTGCTCTCAGTAATATAATATCACTTTCAGCTATGTCATTCTTTCTTCATGCCCACCAGCCACTGTTTTTGAATTTTCCTGTTGCTTCTTGACACTGATCACAATGACCTCTCTTTCTACCTTATCTGAAATTAATAGCACATAGAAAACATTTTCCAGGTTGCCTAAGTTGTCTTATTCCCGTGTTGCTGCAGCCTTCACTGTGTTCCACTTGTCTGTACCTGCTTATATGATCATCAGCCTCCTTTTTGATTTACTGCCTACCCACGGCATTTTAAATGTGTTTGCTACATCTGATTGACTTTGGTTCCAACTGTTAGCTTGCTTATTGAGCAACTAAATACTCAATCTTCTCTACAGTTTCAGGCTACACTCAGCAATCCAGATTGGAGATCCTTCAGCACTCTCTTTAAAGACATTTTAAGTATGTCCATGTCTGTTCACAGACTGAGGATAAGAAGTCACTTCACTACACGAGGCACTTCAATGAGCTTTTAGCAAGTGTAACTTTTAATGAAGACGTTTTGACTAGTTATAGCCTTCCCAAAGTTAGAGGCATGGTTATAACTTTTACACTGAAAAAAGAAGATTTTTTTTTAGTCATTTTAATCAAAGTATGCCATCAAGTTGCAAAATTTCCAACTCAAATAAATATTACCAATATTTTCTAAATAGCTTGTTTCAAATTTATATCTGAGCAAAGACGATTTAATAGTTTCACATTTAATTTGACACTTTGCACACCAAAAAACATTGGTGTGTCTTCACAAATTCACACATGTTGATTGAGTTTTAGCACATTTCTTTTTATTTCCTTCCACAAATGAAAGGTGTTTCAGTTTGTGAATCTTCACACATTGCTTCTTCGCTTCCATTAGTTACTATGCAACAACCATGGAGCAGGAGTGTGGGGGTAATTGGAGTACTGGCAAAGCCTGCAGCAATCAACCTGTGTATAGCTTTGGTGAAACCCTGCCAAAGTGTGTGGGCTTTGACAAAAAAAAGACAATAGAGCTGATGTATTCTTTAATGAAAATAGATTTAGTGGCGCTCATTATTTTCTAAGATTACATGACACCCATCAATTGGTTTAACCTTATTATGATCTGATTAAGCAGATGTTTTCTTCCCCACTGACATTTTATACTAAGTGTTCTTCAGTGTTCAAACCCATGTCATGGAAACCTATTTAAACTAATACTGACACGGTTGAACATTCCTCCGTACGTCATCTGCTCATTGGTATACAGCTCTATCCAGATTACTGAAGGTGGCTGTGACATAGATTTAGACATATCTATAGAAGCAGGCTTAATATCATTTTAAAGCTCTTAGGTCCGGGATGAGATATTGTGCAATACCACATAAGTGCTATCACAATCTTTCTTCCTTTTTAATATCATGTGGTAAGCAATAATCTCCTGCCTTTCAGCCAACATCCATTATAATGTATCTTTATGATATATAGTATAAGCGGTAGAGTTTTCCGTACAGTCTTCATGCATTTACACCAGACGTGCTGAGAGGTGGTACCAAAATTGAAGGGGGTCTGAAGTTTGCAGTCCCTCTCCAACAATCAATAAGCTCCTTTCGACCTTTATGTGCATCAATAATGGTATTTCTGCCTTTTGGAGGGGGATAAAAACTTTTCTTCATCCTCAGACAGGAATATTTCTCTCCTGTGAAAACTGCTGGCTTAAACTTCAACTGCTCAGGAGCTAAACCAAAAGTAAATATTGAGACTTGAGCAGCAGAGAAGCAGAAGACAATTACTGAGAGGATTGAAGGGAGATCTACTAATGCCTCTATATTCCCACTTAATTTCCACTATTTTTTCTATTTTTTATTTTGACCACGACATGAATCAAGGCTTGCAAGCCACTTGCCTTAGGTTGAATGTCTAACATGTCATTGGTATTCCGAGTGTGCGTCCCTCTCTGTATGTGAGTCATTCCTACTATTCGGTGCCATTTCAGTGTGATCACTCTTCATCAAAAAATACAAAATATTGAATTATTTTAACATTTCATCTAAAAGAGGGATTTTCAACCTATAAGAAAAATGTATTGGTCCAGCTAAGGATATTATATTATAATATTTTTTAAAATCAAAGTCTTTACCCATGACGTGCCAAATGTCCACCCTGTTACAGGACATTCAATTTTCTATTAATAACTGTTTTGAATACACAGTTATAGTAATATTTACATTTTCTAAAAGCTACAATGTCCCTTTTTAAAATCTGCAAGGAAATTTCATGTTACAGTGCATAGCAATAACAGGGGTGACGGTAACAGGGGGGAGATTTTATGCTAAACTTAGCCATTACTACTAGTATGATTAACAACAAGCTAGTACATGGTGACCACTAAGAACCATTTTTAACATGTTTATTAGCCATATATAAAAATTACAAAAAAAAAAATTGTTTCCACTATTAATAAGCGTAACAGGTTGGACGTGTTATGCTTTGCCACATTACAAAATCTTGCTAAAACATTGAAAAAAGGGTTGATTAAAGAGTGGTACTTACTCGTCTTCTTCTTGAAAGTTTTCCCTCCAAAACATGTTACATCCGGGAGTGTCATGTGACTAAAAGAATAATCAGGTGATGTGTTCTATGGAATTCTTATCAGAGTAACAGGGGTGACAGTTGATTCAGGGACACAACATTTTTTAAAGATTTTAAGTATTAAACATGCATTAATAATAAAAAAGAACATTTGATGAGGAACATTAGAAATAAGCCAATCCAGAAATGATGAAAAATTTAGATTTTTTTTTTTTTTTTTTAAGTTATATTTGTAACTGAAGTCGAGCAAGCATGACTGGGGACATAGTACTTTAGTGACTTGTGCTAAAATAAAAGTAATTTACTTTTAATGTATTTATCCTGTGTATATATCAATGTGTTCTATGGTAGAGGGGGGTTAAACATACAAGAAAATGGTTTAGAAATAAGCATTAGACAAGTTTTACACTAAATATACCATATTATGTCATTAGGACTCAAATGGCACCGAATAGTAAGAATGACCCATGTCCACCTCTGAGTCACGCAGAATGAACCCTCTGCAGCACTAGGTACATGACCTTCCCTCCAACACCAGCACCGCTGCTGGCTCTCCACATGGTAACTTGTTAATGTCAGAGCTCTTTCTCCTATCTGTCTCTCTCTCTGTCTCTTTATGTCACATACTGAAAAGTGAAAAATGTGACCCCTAGGTCTTAGACAATCATATCCAAAGTCCCAAGCCAAAGATTGTGACACTGGGTCCAAAACACAGGAACAAGTGACCTTTCACTGGCCACATCCTCTTCATTGTCAAGCCGCAATCCTTAAAAAAACCCAAACATGTAATATAGTTTTCTATATGGCACAATCATCAGTGAAGATATGCATGTACAGTTTTAATATTAAAACCCCTCATAAATATTATGAGGGGTTATGTGATGAATACCAGAGACGGCCACCCATGCTTAAAGGCTCTTTTAGGTTGAGAACTCATCTAAAGTGAGTTTGATGCAAATGGATCTATGACACTGAGGACAAATGCTGCAAAAGATGTATTTATTTTAAAAGGTCTTTTGCAAAATGTCAACAAATACATATGCCATCACCTGGTGTCTCTGCTTCAGATGTGAGGCCTCCAACATAGAGTAATGCCAGACTAGCAGATTCAATTGATATATACATACCAAAACATGGATGTTCTGTTCTACCATGAAGATAAATGCAGCTCTGCTGGATGCATTCCTCTGTGACATCTCTCCATTATCCTCGACCCTCAACCCTTTTCCGTTCAATAAAGAAAGTACACAGGGAGGTTCTATCCCTGCACTGAAATAAGTGGCAGACAGAGAGCCAGATGGGGTAGAGGAAATGGAAGAAAGGAAAGTGCTTCTACACCAGCTGCTATCCTGAAAAGTGGCTACATTTAGAGGAAGACAAGAGATCAAAGATGCTGAGACCATTACACACACATGTGGCCTCTTCTTTTTATGAGACTCCAGTGGGTCAGGTGGTAATGACTCTGCTTTCACATTAGAGGGTGTTTAGTAGGCCAAACCTAACAAAGGCTTCTCATGATCAAAAGAAGCAGCTTTTTTGTGTTTAGATGGAGAGTGGGATTTTTTTTTTTGTTGTTTGTCCGTGTGGGGGTGCATGAATATAAATCCCAGCTGTGGTGTGCTTGTAGGCAAGAATAATGATGTTAGGTTAGGTCAGTTTTTTTTTCTGAATGTTGTTGGGAGTTGAAAGTATTAGCAAAAATAGTTTTGGCACACCATGGTATCTAGCTCATAATCTATTACAGTTTCCTGATTTGCTTCCCGCACTGCTCCATGTAATCTAAATAACATAAATATCATTATTTACTTTCTAGCACTATTGTCATTTAATAATAAGTTCCTGCTGTTGTGCATTTTCTGAGAAAATATACAGAGAGGACACAAATTAAATGAAAAACCATGATGCTCGACCCCCACTGTACAGTGAGGTGATGTAACGACCTGTTATGCTGTGGGAACCTGAACCCTGCCATTTGGGTAGACTTGATCAAAATAGGAGAAAAGTATAAGGTTGTTCTAATAATAACTTTTTGCTACGATGAAACACTTCTATCGTGTCATCCTGGATGACAATTTCCCCATCCATAGGGCATAAGGGTCCTAATGTGGTTTAATGAGTTTGAAAATAATGTGAATCACTAGTAACGTAACACATGGTATGCTGTCCTTTTTTCCTAACCAGCCTGCATCTATAAATTGCATAAACATGTTCACATGCTTAGTTATTCTATAATTAATCTGGATGAGGATGGAAAGAACATCATGAATGCATTTGATACATGAAAATACATCTTATTTTAGCACTTACAGTACAGTTCTGAACCTACACTCTCTTTAACAAGTACATATACATGAACAACCTCTATGTAAGGCAGCTTTCAACATCCTTCACACAGAGAAAACATGGCTTTAATTAAGAATTCAAAGCCACAGTCCTAGGCTCCAAAGACTTGCATTGTGTATGCATGTGTGTGCGTACCTGTGTATGTGGGTGTGTGTGTGACTGATTGTGCAAGTCCTCAAATACATGCAAATAGACATATTATCATCTGTTTTCTCACTCTTGCGAATCAACAGAGGCACGAAGATAACAACACAAGCGACAGTGTTTGGGTGCTGCAGCCCACAATTTCCTAGAGTGAAACATATGCAACATATCACAGATAGCAACACCAAAACAACTGCTGCAGCAGGACACAGCTAGACATTTCATGTAAAAGTTGTAAATACTAATGTGCCAGCTCCCACTGTTGAAGTAAAACATTAAAAGAAGAAGTTTAAAAAAAATGTAGGAGTGACAATGCACCTATCAAAAGCTAATGCATAACATCATAAATATCATTTTGGCCCCCTTTGCTTGGTGTATTATAAGTGTCAAGCTGACCTTCCAGTGTGATAAAATACATGTCTCTGTTTCTCTCAAAACCGAGGTGATGTTCTATAATATCGTCACTAGGAGGCGCACTTGTATGAAACTTAATCACCTCTCATAGCTACAGCTGCTGAAGTTCCTCCACTGTCACTATTACTAGCAAAATCCCAGCTTTGACAGACTCGTCAAAAACGATGTTTCAGAAAATCTTGTCAGCGTTGAGACTTTTGTTAATATCAAAACTTCCCTCAAGATAGATGGAAGTACACTGCAGGTGCGTGCCATGTATGCAGATTGAACTTTATTCCCTAAAACAATTGATTGTGTTAGGTTAGTGATGCTTGGCTGTGCAGCCTTTTTGCTCAGAAAATGAGGCTGCAATCAGCTTAAAAGACCAAAAACCAATCGTCCATCTATTCCAGTCAATTTAAAAGCTCCAAAGAGGTTTAATTCGTGTCATGACACACAATGATCAGTGGCTTTGAAGTCTCAAACTCACGCCCACTGATTTGATCTGGCACGTTCACACAGCCTATGGTGGGCATCTCCCACCATAGGCTTAAGCATAACAGCTATCACTATCATCACACACTGTCCCAAAAGTAGAGGTGATAATGGCCTACTTACCATATTGACTTCTGATACCATGTCTATGCTGGCTATATCTATATTCATTCCCACTCCAACCGGAGGACCTGGGCAGATGAAAACAAGCACACACAAAAAAGAAGACACTGCACATCAGATGTAGCCCGAGTGATTCGCTGACATATCGGTTAATAATGAGTACGTGACTAGGAAGCACACAGTTGTGAATTTAGCTCTTGTCAGCTGAATAACAGTTTACAGTGTTCATTTCGGGTGGGATTAGATGCGTTGGCCAGCAGTGAAAGTATTGGTATTGCCTCTAAAAGTTGCTGACTTTAGCTCAGATAGTTCTAACGTATTTCCGTGACAATAAACGCCTGAGTTGGACGTTAATATTAAGAAAAATGAGCAGATACTGTTTTTTTCCCCAACTCTGGAGACTCGTCATTCAAATAAATGTGCTGGTGCAATTTATCATCCACATGTGTTCTGGCGTTAGTCGTATTTTATCTACACTGTCATTCTAAAGCTGATATATCCTCCCCCCCCCTCCTTACTTGCTTAAAACTGCCCAGTTAACACATTAACTGTAATATTTCACAGGCTGACAACGCGCTGCCTTTAACATAGTATCGGAAAATAGAAGTACATTTACCTCCGAAATCTGGCCTCAATCGTATATCATAACCTTTTAACAGTCTGTCCACCGTTTCTTTGACCAAAGACATATTGCTAGGGTCACTGACACTGGCACTATGGACGAAGAAAACACAGAAAGAGACAAAATCAGATTCAAACAGGATATATTCTTCAAACAGAAGTGCCTAAGTATTTCCCATGCCGTCTGTAATACACTTAGTAAAACGAGTGGAGCATCCTCCGTCACTTACCTTTGAGCGCACACCATGGCCACAATGACGGGGAGCAAGCAGACGATAAAACACATCATTCTTCGTCTTCTGAACACTACCATATTTAAACTCTGTGTTTTTTCGCTCTTTTAGGAAAGACGAGGTCTAACTTATTCTTGCCAGCGCAGTAATTCCAATGCCGGGCGCATGCGTACTCCCGACCACAACACCGAGAGGCAGCACCGCTGCCGCTGATGGTACTGGCAAATCTAGGAGAAAATTTAAAGGAGAATCAAGACTTTAGGTTGCTCAGGGGCATATGGGGGTCTCCCCGTTTCTTTCCTTTTTTTTGTTTTGTTTGTTTTGGATATGCGTGAGAGAGAGAGAGAGAGAGAATGCGTGGGCGTGTGTTTTGATTTTTTACACGTTGAGCGGTTGTTTAAAAAGCAACAACTGTGATAGAAAAAGCGATAGTTCGACACTCGTGAGATTACTGAAAATTGTGGGTGTGGTTGTGTCTTTCCACTAGCTTTTTTTTCCGGACATCAGTTAGCCAACTCGTCAGTCCCCGAGCAAACCACTGAAGGCACTAAATCTCTTTGCTCCTGCAGAGCAACTCGGCAGCTCTCAGTTGAAGTCTGCACGACACAGTTCATATTCTAAATTTAGCATCTTTGTTTGTGAAACAGCAGCACTGTGGTGAAGCATTTAACTAAAATCTAGTTTTATAGATTCTGGAATTGGTCACAGACCTAAGCGTTGGTGAAGAGGAAAGGATATGTATGATACGTTCTTAAAGCAAAGATCTAATCGACATAGGATATGTGCAAATATTATCAGATATGAGTATACATCAGTGACATTGTTTGCCCAAACCAGGAGAAAAAACTTTTCCTACAGCTGGGGTACACAACAGGTCCGCAATTTGCTCAACGTCCAGAGAAAGAGAAAAAAAAGCCTTTCTATCCATGATGCTTAAACCAGTGAATTCAGTCAGCCGCTCCCCTTGACATTGCCCATGGAGCTCTCTCTCTCCCTCTCTCTCTCTCTCTCCTGTATATCGTGATATCGTGTCTAAACCAGCAGTTGCTCACACATCGACCTCAACGCATTGAGGCCTCTGACAAAAAGAGCAGCTTGGCTTTACATTCTGGGAAGCGCCTTGCCAGCGCAGTGCCTCGAGGTTGGAAGCAGGTTTCATGGAGGAGAGCACTATGCGCTGAAGCTTGCACTCTGCGCGTCTCACACAGCCGTGCACGCTGGTGGCTCCACGCACCGGTAAGCAGGATGTGCGCCGCTGTGTAAACTCGGACACGAAGCGTCATGAATATGGTGGGATCAGAGGCAGATGCAAAAGGCAGTGAGCCCCGTGTAGGAGTCCAGTAGCGATTCACAGCTCTGTGTGTGTGTGTGGTACTGGTGGTGGGGGGTGGGGGGATCCTGCCAGGAAGCTGCAGAATTTTCTCTTCAATTCAAAGCACAACTCTCTTCATATTGAGACTTCTATTCATTACTGTGATTTATTCACATAAATCAATGGAATCCCTGTATTATCAAGACAACAGGTGGAATTTTTGCACCTTATTCGACCTGATGGCGTTTCTGGAACTAAAAATTGTGCAAAAATCTGAAAACAAAAACCAAAGTAAATTTAACTTAAAGTCTAAGTAAATCAAATAATAATCGGGGTATATTTGAAGCCCCATTGCACACATTGAAACTTTATCTGCAGGGGGCTGATATGACACGTTAAGAGACAAACATTAGGTTGCCAGATTTATTATTAATTTTTCGTTAATTCTATACAACCCCATACATCAAAACCAAACATTTTTTATTGCTGTAAGTTATGAAGTAGCTTGCATTTCACTACAGGGAGGTACAATCATTTCAATAGTCTTTAATGAACACTGGCCATTTGCAAATCATCTTTTGCACACAAATGCACAAATCCTACCTAAAAAAAAGAAAAAACCTGAACAAGTTTGAAGTTTTGCACATCAGCATTATGGGCTTTTGGCCTGTTTTACTAATAAGTCTTTGTACGGTTTTACACTGAAACACATGCACAGATGCTTTGGTCCTCATAAAGCCTTGAAAACTCATATATCACTGTGCTCCTCTTGGGTAGTTAACAGTTGGCATTCCACTTTACATGATCACCCGTAAGAATGTTTACCACCATTATTTTGGCTGAATTCATTCAAACTCAAATTATTTTTATGGTGCTTTAATGACTTTGTCCCCATTTTTGTCATCTGGAAGCCACCATAGATAAGTTTAATTGTGCTTCAAATCTGCTATAGTTGTAAGCTATTTATTTGGTCTTGCTAAAATTATTTCTGGCACAAAGCCCAGCTATAACTATAGACAAAAAAGGACGAAATTTAGGGACTTGGAAACTCAAGATGAACACATGGAAATACAGTTTTAGTTTAATGAGCTATCCTTTCAATACCATGATATGCAAAAGTATTCCACCACGCCACATTTCTTTATATTTTGTTGGGAATTTAGGAAATAGGTGAAGCAATTTATCGAAACATGCAGCCATACATGGAAAAAGAGTATATAAAGTAAAGAGTTTTTACGCATTTAACAAGCTTGAAAGTCAGTGTTTGGTATGGCAATCTGAACTTTTTATCTCTTAGGCAACCTTTATTGTCATTTCCTCATCTAGTTTTCAGGAATAGTTCTCCAGACTTCCTGAAGAAGACTCAAATAATTTCTTTAGATGTAGGGTATCTTTTCTTCATTTCTCTCTCAAGATGATCCCATAGTTCTTCAATAATTTTGATGTCTAGACTCTGTGGTGCTCATTCGATGACTGATAGTGTTCCATTGTGTGTGTGTTTTGTTTCGCCATCCAGGTATGCTTTTACTGCATTGGCAGAGTGTTTGGAATCATTGTTATGCTGAAAAATAAAGCCATTACCAATTGGATGCATTCCAGATGGTGTTGCATGACAGGTCAAATGTACTTTTCTGCATTCATAAATACATTAATCAAGATCCCCAAGACTACTTGTTGAATTGCAGAATCAGAAAGTCTGTCTCCTTGGAAGCAAAATCTAAAGAAATGGGTCAAGACTTTTGTGAAATGTTGTACTTGGTCACTTGCTGATAGAAATCCAAATGAACAAGAGCATAAATCATATGCTTTCTGTTGATTTTATTAGTTGGTATGTTTGTGCATTCAGAAATGGGCTTCTGCATATGTTGGGTGTAACAAATGGTTCCTTGAGTTACTGTTGCCTTCCTATCAGCTCAAAGCAGTCGGACCATTCTCTTCTGGTCTCGGGCATTAATAAAACAATTTTATAAAGAGAACTGGCACTTACTGAATGTTTTGCCTTTTTTCAGGCTATTCTCTGCAGATCCTACAGATGGTATATCAGCAGTTTCTGAATTACAGGCCTGGCCAAGTACATTTGGCATTAACAGCCATCAGTGTCACTTAAATCACTTTTCTTCCTCATTCTCCTACACAATTCCCTGTAAATCATGATGTATATCCGAAGTTAGTCGGGCTTTAACGTGAATATTGTGTGCTTGTGTCTATTTATTTAATTTAATCCTGCCAGCATGTCTTATATGAAAGTAGCTCACATAATTAATCATACATGGTTGTATAAACAAAACAGTTTATAAAAGTATGTTGGTTTGAAGACTATGACATATCTTTGACTCACCAATACTCATTCGAAGATAAACAGATGGAGGAATTATACAATTCTACACAAGTTATAATACTGTGTGTATAAAAAACATAATGCTGTAATCTAGCCCTCAAATCTCAGTGTGTAGATTCAGACATTACCTTGAATCTGCCACTGAAGAAAGCAATTAAATATTTTGACCTGCTCTGCTGTTCTTAATGCCTGGTTTGGCCAATTGTTAAACATCCTCAAATGGGCTCTCATGCTTCCATTTCCTCTCTGTCTTTCTGCATCTTTGCACTAAGAGGAATGTAATGACTGCCTTTCTGAGCGTCCCAGTAAAACACTTCTTCCAAAGCTATACTCAGGCTGCCCTGTGCTGAGGAATGAAAAAGGATGTCCGCAATGTTTTCAAAGAAGCATTTGTGTTGTTTCATGTCAGTAAACATGCGTTTGTTTGCTGGGATCTTGGCAATATGATGGAAGTATTCAGGGAAGAGGCTTGTGATCTCGCTCTGCGTGTGTGTGTGTGTGTGTGTGTGAGAGAGAGAGAGAGAGAGAGAGAGAGATAGCATTCTGTGCCTGAGCACACAGATAGCAGATCTCAGTTAATCATCTGCCATAACGTTGATTTAGGTTTTGAACATGACGGAAAACTCAAACAATGGCAGAGGATGTCAAACACTGACTGTTTGGATGGGCACTACATTCAGTATTCTAATAGTTTGATCTTCACACATATACAAACATATTTAACTGAAGGGCGATCAGCTTTTTGGCCACAAATTGAAAGTGACACATTGTGACTATAGATAGGAAATATATATTTTTCCATATGTCACTGATACGTAAATGTAACGTTCAAAGATACTGGATCTTTGTTTTAAAAATGGTCATTTATCGATACTTTTAATTTCATAGCAAATTCATTATGATGCGGAGCTCTTCTGCGTTAACCGTTGTACCTATAATGTCATCTCAACTCACCATTTATCTTATTAATGAATTGTTACACATTAAAATCTTGTCAAAGCTTTTATAAAACCTAAACAAATATTAGCAAAACAATCAGACCAAAGCAGTTTACTTGTATTTATTTATTTATCACGCATATGCTGTGGGAAGGTGGGAAGGGAAGAAGATTGATTACTGTGCAGTACTTAATAAACCTCTACTGGTTGTTGTCTTACTGTGGAGTTTGCACCTGGTATGTTCTCAGCAGGTAAGGCTTCCCATGGATTGACTGTCTGATATCCATCCAGATGGACAGAGATGGACCAGCAGCATGCCAAAGCTCATGGCCAAAATAAAGTGCCGTCATTTCATCCTCTCTCTCTCTCTCTCTGTCTCTCTCTCACCATGTCCCTGTGTTGGATAAAGTTGGATTGACTGTCAGATCTAAAATTACAAAACAACATAGTATCCAACAGTTAACGTACATCACATTTATAATATAATCAAACACAATTTGTCAGGCAGGGAAGGAAATTGCACTCTGCCTTTCCCTGTAATTAAAACACCTCTCTGTATTTCTCTTTTATGCGAACTGCAATTACAGCATTGACACCGCTGATTAGAGCTCCTTAACTCAGCAGGAGAGCTCCATTAGAGGACTTGGGAAGGCACTTTTAAATTATGTCAATGCGAGACTGTCCTCGCGTAAAGTACGACCCAATAGGTTGTTTGTGCAAGCAGCTAATATGAATTATCCTTGTGTTTTTAAAATTGAACGACCTCTAGTGGTAAATGCATGTAAAATATGCGCTGGCGGTGTCGCTGTTATATGGGGCAGAACTCATCACCCTGGTAACCTAGAAAATGGAGCTTTCTAACATGTGTTTATCCTTGTAAAAGGTTCTGTTTTATCCCAAACTATAATCTGGTCCTAATCCTGACAAGTAGCCTAGTTTTAATGCCTAAATCTGGGCAAACAGCGAATGAAAATGAAAGTAAACATCGATTGACTCTAAATGTAAAAAAAATGATTCAAAAAATGACTCTAAAGCTCAGCCTCTCAGTTGAAAGTCGTGCATGTTGCTAAGTACCCAGAAACCCTTCTTTACTATTTCAGTAATTATTTTTATTTTATTTTGTTTCAGTTTTGAGGCATGGTGCAAACAACCATTGATTGTTTATATGGAGGGCTTTTTGAAAATATTACTTGTATTTTTTCATTTATTTTAGTGTTTGGGTCAATTAAATTGTAAAAAGGGTATTTGAGATGTACTTGAGGTAATGCAATATTTTAAAATATTCTCAATCAGCTTTCTGCTTTTGTGACAGTGGTGTATTTTTCCATCATCTTGAAATTATAGAAGTTATTTAAATATTTAAGTTTATTTAAGTTATGTTTCACTTATTGTGTGTTGTGTGTAACTTGAATCTGTTGTGTTGATCTGACTTGTTAACTTAAGTTCAATTTAAAATAAAATAATTAAATTTAAAAAAAAAAAGCTTCACAAAAAGACGATCACCAGTGTGTAGTGTAAGCATAGTTGACCCAGATAAAGTTATTGATAGCTAGACATGGAAAAAAAAAAGCTTACGCGGTGCAGTAGTGAAGGAAATAGTCAGATTCTCTGTCTAAGCAACAGTTGCTTCTCAGGCATAACTAATCTTACGAGGTAAAAATTCTCTCGCAAGTTTAAGTTTTGTAGAGAAGACATTCACCTCCAGGCTGCAAAGTGTTATATAGTGGCCTTTAAAATGAAAACAAAAGGTACAAATTAGCATAAAGTAGCGGTGCAGTACTTAAATCTGCCTCTATTAACAACCTCTTCATACTTAAAGGTCCTGAAATGAGTTCCCACACAATGAAACTCTCCCAGGTGAATCCTAAAAAGTCAATATATACTAGTTAAAGATAAAGAAGGAGAGACCATTTACAACCACCAACTGACAATGTCCCAAAAACATCCTAAACAGAGGAAGAAATGTACTACTTTAAAACAATCAATAATAATAATAAAGGGTCAATTAATGTGTAATCAAACTTTTGTAAATGGTTACTTCCAAGTTAGAAAAATGTTTTGTTTACTAATCATCAGTCATGCTATTGATGTAAGTAGCTTGTGTAATATAAAGCACATTATTGCATCCATTCAAAGCAATGGACAGTGCACAAGAAAGGTGAAGGAGAGAGTACCGGCAGGGTGAAGTAGATGGAGACGACTGTCAGCGGTGACTGGTGACAGAAGGAAAGCAAGCAGCAAAATTAAAGATGCGCTGATTTTCAGTGGGACTGACCAGAAGGAGGGCTATAGAGGTTGAGTGGTTTAGAGACGAAGTTAAGAGAGACAAGACTGAGATCATTTGGACTTGTGCGAAGGAAGGATAGTGGATAGACTAGAGTGATGAGTGTCTTTTAATACATATATCTGATCAAAGCTTTTTGACTTCCTTCATTTAGGATCCCATGATTTGAAGACTAAAGAAAAAGAAAAGAAACAAGTCATGCTCTAATGTACAACACATTTTTTAATTTCTTTAAATTGCATATTCTTTAAATGGCATATTGAGGATTTTGCATCAGGAATGAATTAAATAGAAACACACTTATCGGTCCTCTGAATAATGAATACATAAAAATATGACGGTCCTCTCTTGCACTTCACCAACATTTAAGTTCATGAATGTTTCACCAGATCTAATAGATTCAAAATCCTATATTGGCTGCACTCCATCCATTACAGTTAAAAACTACCCATCAGCACTGCTTTGAGCTGTCCGTGAATGTGTCCTGAACAGGGTTAATACTGACAATGCGCTTACACCAAACAAATTGTGAGGATGGCGGTATCGACCTTTACCATGTAGATTGAAAAAAATAAATAAATAAAAGAAGTCCATAACCCAAGTTTTATGCTTCATTAGCTTGCCTTAACTAGCTTCACTACCAGAGGAAGCACCACCTGCTAGCTTTTCAAGGTTATGGTGTCCTTACCTGCCCAGCTAACACCAAAACAGCAGATAGTTGGCCAACTCCATTTTCACCTCCACATTTTCTTTCTCTTCATTTCTGTCTCAGTATTTCACTCTGGCCCCAACAGACGTCGGTCATTGCTGCCAGAACTGCAGACAGGAGTCCAGGGTGAGTGTCAGCTTTAGCCACAGTTGGATGGGTGGAAAGATGAAGGGAGTGATGGAAGGAGGGAAGGGTGGGAGGATTATTTGGAGGCCTCTGCCAGAAACCTCACGTTTGGTGTCTTGGCATCAAAAGCGATGATTTAGACTGCGACACAGGATGACAGCGATGTAGTTGGCTTCTTGTGTCGCCGTTCCACCATGCCACCTGCAGATTTCAAAGATCAAGAGCTACAGTTACACAGTGAGGCTTATACTTGATGCACTTTAAAGGGGCACTTTTTTTTTAACATGTGATCTCAGCTACAAAATTAAGGGAGCCTTACTTTTGTATAGCAAATTATATGTTGACAGCACAAAACCAAATCTAATCACAAATCTTTTTAATATATGTATATGTATATATATATGTATATATATATACATATATATATATATATATATATATATATATGTATGTATATATATATATATATATACATATATATATATATATATATATATATATATATATATATATATATATAAAGTTGGACTCATTTTTTTTTCAATTTCAAGGACAAACTTAACAGGCAGACCAGTGATAAAAAGTATGAGAAAGATTGTCAATATATAATCAAAATGCCATTTGAAATTTTTTTTATTTTTTCTGCGTCTTTTCTTCAAATAATTTGATTCAATCAAGTTTAATCAACTCAGGTCGCAGATTTATGAAGGCACTGCCTCTGCAAGCACACTGACTTTAACTTGACATTGACTTTTTTTCTTCCCATGGAGACTGAATATCAACTCTTTATTCTTGCATATGGAAAATAAGGAATACCATACGCATGACAAGATTCCAGAATGTCAGCAATCAAATAATTTCTGTTTCATAATTAAACCAGCATCTGCAGAGCAAAACATTTAACTTTCACATCATACATATAAATATTATTATTTCCTATTATGTATTCTGTGGCTTTCTGTTTTGTTGCACCACTTTTATTTCCACTCTCCTTACAGCAGGACGTTGGCAGCTATCCAGCACAGTTCATTGTGAAGCTTTTGGCTGTAGTCAGGCAAGAGGTCAACTGAGGCAGCGAGGACAACTGTTTTCTCCAAATCAACATTTTATCGTACTATGATATGGTTTGGTCTCCATGGAAACTGCAATGGAAATTTCTTCCTAATGTTGAAAACCACGGGAACTGGTGCAGCACATCATGTGTAAGGAACAGCGATTTTAAAGAACTACGGCTTTGTGTGCGCTGTTATGGATGTGTGACTACGGGGGCTGACGGGAAAAAAAAGATAAAACCAGGCCAAGTCCCAAAGATTTCAAAGACTGAATTTAATGTAGGTGTTATGCAACGGCATTATTGATGGAGGAACACTCGCAAGCACTAACTGTATATTTCTAGCCATTAACCTACAGACGAGCGGAAAAACAAAATTCAGATACACAAAATGATTTTATAACCTCTACCACTAGTCCCCCTACAACAACCTAATACTAAACTCTAAATAGCACTTTGAAATACAAATTCCAACTCCTTTATACCACCACGTACTGAAACATATCAGTCACTTAATAAAACTTGATCCTGACGTTAACCCTAAAGTCATCCAAAAATTACTTTTAGAAGCACTGACCTAAAATTGTTCACTGTTCTTGAGCACATTTAGTTCATGCCATCTCCAAACACGCATCCACATTACACCACACATGCTGAGTTTCTTCTACTGTAAGTGGTTACCATAGATACTGCATTGTGAGGCACATGAAGTACAGTGGGACCATCTCACGTGGGAAAAATCATTTATTTATAGAAGCACTGTGATGCGGCCAGAAACGAGTTTAGACAATGCACTTTTTTTTTTGACTAATCACAGGCACCGTAAGAGGGACTGTGGAGTATGGTGTGCAAGTTTGTCAGCAGTGACTTTGAATTCTTATTGTATTTTTCTTTGGCAAAATAGAACCAAGTCGCCTGTCAGAGCTGTCCATGGTGCTGAAGGACAGATGCACAAGAGCGGATATCTTCAAATCTTCTCTCATCTGTTTTTCTTTCTGTTTATCTACAGTGTAGCGTGCTTCCTCACACCAATTTCAGTCTCTTTAAAAAGAATTTTATTGAACATACAGCTTAACACACACATACACACTCCAGTTCTACCATCTGAAAGTTCCTCCTCCCTCAAAAAGGTCAGCAAGTTGTGAAAAGTTTCTTGCAATAATCTCCTAGCTCTGCATCTTGCTCCTTGAGAGGCTGCTATATGTGTTCAAGTACAGAGTGCATATCATGACATGTTTAATTAAATCCTGTTTTGTTGAATAATGAACTAATTAACAAACTCCTTCTGAAGGCTTTTTCCTCCTTCATCAAAACACATTGGATTTTCAAGTATGTCCCGTTATCTTCCCGAAGTAATTGTACTTCCTAAATTGACATAATTGAATTGCTATTCATCCTGGCATACGAGGTGTATTGTTCTCATGGAACGAAGCATACCTAATTGCAATCCATCAGAATCACTGTGCCTTTTTCATCTCAGTTCAGAACTTAAGACTAATGAATGGTTTAGTGATTATATTTTATGGAAATATGCTCTGTTAGATATAATGACCTCTCATTAATTGCAATTGTTCTCTTGACATGGGCTTTAGAATGTAGTGACCGGTTACAAAGAAATTATAAATTGGGAAGACAGAATTGCGACTAACATGTAAGATCACGATCACCATGCCAGGACAATCAATAAAACTGATGTAAGGAGTTGCCATAGCTGAATTTTATCTCTGCTGGCTGTTCATATAACAATATGGATTTAGACGGCTCCCAATTTAGCCAGCCTAACCATCTGTTTCTCTACTCGCTGCACCACTGATTGTGAATGTTTGGTTGGAGGACTGACAGAGTGCACTTCTAGATGTAGTCTCCAGGCAGGCAATGATCCAGTCAGCATTTTAATATCTGTCTATAAGTCAGTCATTATGCTATTTAGGCAAAACGTCGAACTAGCAAGCGCATCGTTCTATCAATCAGCTATCCAGTCAGGTAATTATCCAGGCAGCAACTTGTCTGTCTAGGAAAAAAATGCTATGATGGAAGGAAATTAGGTGAGCAAACAGGCAGACAAGTTACAGATATATTCAAAAGTGCATGTCAGTCTCTGATTTGGGTCAAGCCAATCTTCTCCCACACAAACAACATCATGTAGCTTCAGATCCTTCTCTTTTCAGAAGTGCTAATTTTTGTAAATGTTAAATATTCTTATAAGTGGTGGCATGCTTAAAAAAACAGTGATCTACTAAATGTGTGGTGCGTCCAGTACTACTTAAAGCAACCAAATTGCAGAGGTGGCTTAAATAGTGATGGCCCTTGTCTGCATCACAAGTATTTATGTGCGTACACTTGTGACTGCTTTTCTGAGATATCAGAAGCTTTACAAAGCATGTTTAGCACATTCACAGCAGGGAGGAATAGAATGTGTTCGCTTTTGCTGTGGCTCATCCAAAATCTCAGCTAGTGCCAGCAATGCAAATCAGGTCAGAAGCCTTTCATGGTCAGTGCACTGTGGTTGGTCAGATGAGTTGACCTCATGCTTTAAAAGATCAAGTTGATCGCGGCATTAGGGTCAGATAACATTATGTACCAGCAAGTCAACAGAGAAACTGAAACTGCCACTGCAATTGCTTCTAATACAGTACTACCTCAGTATATGCCTGGTCTGTATTTCCTACTATTGCCACTGTTGCAATTGTACCCACCACTTCTAGGATGGCCACTGCTCTCACCACAATACTCGTGTTGTATAAAGTAGTGTTAAAGCTTCTGCTCCCATACCTCTAACAAATGCTGTGTTCTATTTTGAAATATCAAATCTTAGTTTTATCATCCAGTATGCAAAGTGAAATTATGCCCTCCATGTTCTTCTAATAATGCAGCATACAGGATATTTCTTTAAAGAATTATAAATGTTCACCAAACTCTTTCTTAAACTTTCGATTTTTACTTTGATGATATGTCTAACAATACAAGATTGGGCGATCGTGGCTCAAGAGTTGGGAGTTTGCCTTGTAATCGGAAGGTTGCCGGTTTGAGCCCCAGCTTGGACAGTCTCGGTCGTTGTGTCCTTGGGCAAGACACTTCACCCGTTGCCTACTGGTGGTGGTCAGAGGGCCCGGTGGCGCCAGTGTCCGGCAGCCTTACCTCTGTCAGTGCGCCCCAGGGTGGCTGTGGCTACAATGTAGCTTGCCATCACCAGTGTGTGAATGTGTGTGTGAATGGGTGGATGACTGGATATGTAAAGCGCTTTGGGGTCCTTAGGGACTAGTAAAGCGCTATATAAATACAGGCCATTTACCATTTTAAAGAGAAAACCAAGAGAATAACTTCAATTTATCAGACAAATTACAGCAATATCCAGTTTTCTTTTAAAAGAATCAAATCTGAATATGCTTGAACTGAAAGTGATCGTTTCCATATGATTTAAACAATATTTTGAGATCATTATATAACTTCAGCTTTGAGTACAAAGAGACCACAGTTGCATAATCAGTCTTCACAATTTAATGCCTTTAGAAGAATTTCCTATATTTGTATCCCTCATATGAATTATTGATGGAATCACTATGATATCACTTATGATATGATACCTCTAATGAAAAAGTAATGGTGCACTGGAAGAAAGTATTGTAGTTCATTGATCACTGAGCATATAACCTTACAGAGGCTTGCTGGCATTCGTCAGTGAATATTGGCTTTCACTTTTTTTTTCTCTTAAAGTTGTTCTGTTTTCAAGAGAAAAAATCAGTTTATGATTATTGCATATGAGTTATAATTAGCATTTTTTCCACATAGTGGTGGTACAGTAACTATTCCTCCCACACAATACTGTCTTTGACTTTTTTTGCACGAACCTAGATGAATAATAAATAAATAAATAGAGTGATAAATTTCGCTTTTGCACTTCATTTGCAGGGTTTACTTTTCCGATATTTTTCTTTCTTCCATACACCTTGCACAAAATGTGCTAGTGGAAACTCACTTAGCAGGGTGCAATTTCTTGAACTGCGCTTTTGCAACAGAAATAAATTCATGTGAACTCAGTTCTGACTTTTACAGTATGGTGTTTCCCCCCTTGTTCTGGGTCTGTGGAGTTTGAAGGTGCACTAAATGTACCTACCGCCCACTCCACTCAACCACCTAACTACTATATGAATCATGCTTTCGCTCTACTTGCAGTTTTCGGGTTTTGCATGAACAAAGTCCCGCGATTACACACACACACACACACACACACACACACACACACACACACACACACACACACACACACACACAGAGAGAGAGAGACAGAAAAATGAATTTGAAATCAATCTGTACTCAAAAAGGTCCCTTGCTATACTGTCCATTGATATAACAGTATTGTATTTGTGCAAGCTCTCTTTCTCTACTTCTCCCTCCTCCCCTTCTGTATCTCTCTTCGCGCTTTTCTTTTCCATCGTCTTTAAAAACACAAATAAATAAATAAATAAAGGACGACATTCTTCGTTATTTAACCTTCAAAACGATCTAAAGCAAAGTTGCCGTCGAGACCGATGTATTCCCTGCAAACTGCTTTGTCCCGTTAACGTTAAAGCTCGCGTCGTTCTTCCTCTTCACTCTCTTAAAAACTCTTCAGGTTTTTCCAGCTGAGCGATTCAGGCTGAGGCGGGCGCAACCGCACTAGAGGGAAAGTCAAGTCGTGCTGGACTGGCGCGGTATCCTCTCACGGTTTACAAGTAAAGCAAGAGCGGACTCGCATTTTATCAAGCTTTGAAAATGATGGAATATGCTGATTTTAAAAGTTGACCTGGGATTTCTAGTTGTCAGGTGTCGAGGCATGGCTTTCCTTGTAACTTGCTTATTTTTGTCTTGGTGAGTATGGCAACTCTTTTCTCTGCATGTTCTCGGACTTTTACGCATCTTAATCACAGACTGTGGATGCTTGTGCCTTTGAGAAACTCAGTATATTCAACTGATTTTCTATCTGTTGAAATGAGCTTTGAGCAGTGCATATGTACTTTAGTTACAGTGCTAGCAGTGTTTGGGGAAATCAGCACAGTGAGACCAGTATATATTTGGATAACATCACGCGTATATTGGATAGATTACTGGATGGCTATGACAACAGACTGCGACCTGGATTTGGAGGTATGCTAATGGACGTATTATACTGTATTTTGTATAATATTGCTTCATGATGATTAGATCCATATCCTTCCTTAAAGGATAAAGTTTTACTCAACTAGTTGTGTGTATCTCATCTAGTTTACGTTATCTCTTAGCCGTCTTTCCCCTCTTACATTATAATAAAATCACAAGTTTGCTATTAGAAACTTTTCATAAAATTATCATATCCAAAGCATGCTGTTTTGTTGTGTGTTCATTTTATCTGATGTGGTTATTTTAAGTCTGTAAATGGCACATTTTATACATATAACTTTATTCCTTAACCTCTTTATATTTTAAGAAATTAACAAATAAGCTAGTCCAAAATTTTTGTCTGCATCAAAGCAACCACTTATCTTTCTGCTGTAGGTCCAGTTACAGAGGTCAAAACTGACATCTTTGTCACCAGCTTTGGACCTGTTTCAGATGTTGAGATGGTATGTCAACTATGCCGACCACTGAAGTACTGATACAGGATACACAAGGAAAAATGTGTGGATGTTATTCACATACATGTGTTTGGTTGATTGTAAACAAAGTACATGTGAAAACAAGATTTCACTGCAATGTATATGGTCTTTCAACCTCAACTCATGTTACTCCCAGCATTCATTATTCCAACATTTGGGCAGGATGTCATTAGTGCAGCTTAGGATTTTAATCTGGTTGACAATCCCCCCCACCCCCCCCACCCTCCGCCATAGCGATGTGGCTGTGTTAGGATGGAATAGGCGGGCTACTTCTGCCACGGGATAGGCTGAGTGATGTATGTCTGTTGTACTCTACTATCTTTGGTCTTAAGCTTTAGATACTGCTTCACAGCCTCTAAAGCCTACTAGAACTGCCATGCGATATGCTAGGGGCAGTTCTATAGAGGGGTATGTAAAGCTTTTAAGGGAAGCAAGGCCATCCATGTGATCTAAAGGCTGGATAGACTCATAATACTGACTTACTGCTGACTCTACAGATGAAATAAACTGTGTCTATTTTAACTGTGTATTAATAATGAATTACTCAATCAATTCACTTAACTTTCAGAGCTGGTAGGGAATGAAACATGGAAAACAGAAAAGTAAAATTTGCAACAATTGAAGAAAAACTATATATATATATATATATATATATATATATATATATATATATATGTGTGTGTGTGTGTGTGTGTGTGTGTGTGTGTGTGTGTAAAGGTGACCAAAGTGTACAATATGCTATGTCTTGAGGGTTTTCATCATAAACAAGGTTTTAGTTTTGGCAGTATTGGCATTAATAACATAATCCTCCAGAAAGAAAAAGAGACTGAGAAAGAGAAAACAATTCATCACATTGCCAATACTCTATCCAGCAGGTTCCTTCGAAACCATGGCTCACAAACCCATCTGCCATTATCTCCGGGGGAAGCAGATAATAATGGCAGGAGATAGTAGATGCAGCACCAGCAGTAGGAGTGGTCATAGTAGTAGTAAATACATTCGTAACCCACGCTCTCACCTCCATCCAGGAATACACCATGGATGTGTTCTTTCGTCAGACGTGGATTGACGAACGACTAAAATTTGAGGGCCCCATTGAGATCCTGCGGCTCAACAACTTGATGGTCAGCAAGATCTGGACACCGGACACATTTTTCCGCAATGGCAAGAGGTCGATCTCTCACAACATGACTACCCCCAACAAGCTGTTCCGCATCATGCAGAACGGAACTATCCTCTACACCATGAGGTAACAGTGCTGGACAGTGAGATTCAAACCTAGCCAAGACCGGAATAGAGCACAGACCTGGAAAACAAATTAGATGAACAGGCATCCAAGAATATGCACAGACATGAAAAGAAACAGCGTGCCATTCCAAAAACAAGATATGTGCCATCTGATACTGAAAACAGCCCTGGAAAGTGATTCAAACAAACATGACTCCAGCTTTGTTCCAAAAGGAGATATGCAGAATGAAAAAAAAAGCCCCTAGAGTCAATAATGGCACAAAAACAGATTTTTTTGTTTTTAATTAGATTATCTAAGTGGATGAACTCTAAAACATTTAAAAGTAAATAAAAAGGCTTTATCTAAGAAAATTTGTAAACTATATTACAATAAAGGGATGCCACCTTTGTCTACATTACAGATTTTATGAGGGTGGGGTGGGGGGCTATAGACAAGATGGCAGACACAAACCAACTTGTTTGTTTTTTTATTGTTTTTTTTTTTTTTACATATATGAAGTAGTGCTACATTTATTGGTTCACTGGCTGAAAAGAAAATACATTCGAAGGCAATAGATGTTTAAATAACAGATAAGCTAACTGTAGTTTTGTGAGTATAATGATGCAGTTTCTACAGTCTCAGCTTGAATTTTGTCCTTGTGTTAGCTTTGGGTAAAAGATCTAAACTTTTTCTGAATTACTTCATCTTAAAGTTGTTTTTTTTTTTTTTTTTTTTTTAAAGTAGTTTAACTTGAATCATTTCATTTGGGATCAGTTTCCCCCCCTTCGTCTGTGAGCCTGAGAAATTTCCTCAAAGCTCTGAGCTGCTTATTAGCTGTGAGTTCTTGTATAAACTGTCACTCTGGTAAACAAGAATATTATAACAACATTGTAGAACTGAATAACCTAAGTCATTTATTACATTAACAATAAAACCAATATAATATCACTGGAAATGTTTTAACAACTAAGGATATTATTAAGATGTTGTGTTCTGTGAATTTTATAACTTGAATAATTCCAAAGAATCAAATGTGTTTTACAAGTAAATAAACAAATAAATAAAATAAAATAAATACAAATAGAAAATAACATTAAGTTGTTATTAAAAATAAGTTATAAATAAGTTATGAAAATATGTAAGTATATGTTTTACTTATGAGCAGACAACAAACATGGGATTCTTCTTCTGCCATTAAAAATAAATAAATAAATAAAAACATCCTTTGTGAAATGTGTTATCCACGGTTGTCCTTCGCCAAGTTGTGTGTTCACCGCAGTGAAATGGTCTTGCAGGTTTTAGGTCATCTATGTTACCAAAAATATTGTATAATCCTATATTCTGTACTTGTTTTTTTGCTATAATGCTGAATGGCACCACACCAGACCCAGCTTGAAAGAGCAGTGTTTATAAAGCTAGTATGAAATATAAATCATACACTTAATTAAACTGTTTTCTATTCCTACAGATTAACTATAAATGCAGAGTGCCCCATGCGTCTGATGAACTTCCCCATGGACGGCCATGCCTGCCCACTTAAGTTTGGGAGTTGTGAGTTAGTTTTTTTTCAGCCTTACTCACCCGACAGATGGTGTCACTTTCAATCACTGATTACTCTGTCACTGAGCAGATGACTGACAAGATATCGTCAAAGATCTTAATTTGAAATGCCATACATATGTGTGTATGTGTGTGTGAATTTTTGAAAGTTTTCATTTTTAATCGCCCTTTTTATCCATGCTGTCTAGATGCTTACCCCATCAGTGAAATTGTGTACACATGGAAGAAAGGTCCTCTGTCATCTGTTGAAGTGCCACAAGAATCATCCAGTTTGCTGCAGTATGACCTTATTGGTCAGACAGTTTCCAGTGAGAGACTAAAATCCAATACAGGTGAGCAGATGTTTAACATCACCTGTCATAAAGAGTGTGCAGTGGTCACTGTGTTAAAACTAAAACCTGCTAAGGACACTTCAGTGAATCCGTGAACTATTTACCATTACATGTTTGTGGAATGTTATGTCATGCATGAACTTGCATTCTTTTTAAAAATTTCATCATAAATAGAACAATACTTTTCACCAGTCAGTATTAAAAGACTGGTGTATTCATCAGATGGCAACCATGTCAAGTAAATTCTCAGCATTGACAAATCTTTTTGGTATTTACTCTTCCAGGTGAATATGTCATTATGACCGTTCATTTTCACCTGCAAAGGAAAATGGGCTTCTTCTTGATTCAGACTTACATTCCCTGTATCATGACTGTCATCCTGGCCCAAGTCTCATTCTGGATTAATAAGGAATCAGTTCCAGCTCGGACTGTGTTCGGTAAGAGCTCCTTAAATTCTCATACTCATTTAGTGTATAAATTTCAATGTCAGTTTCAAGATTTGAAAAAAATATCAGAAAAAGGGATTTTGACGTAGACTCCAGAGCTAACACATTTCACACAGCCATTGACTACTTGGATTGAAATATTTGGAACGCTGAAGAACATTTTCAGTTTGTCTTCCAAAAATAACTGGCAATTTTTTGTAAATATTCAGGTTTTCTCAGTTCTAATTTTGCACCATTGCAGTTAGCTTCAGATTATGACACAACTTGAGTGCCCATTAATTAGCTGAACAAAATAGCCAAGCATACATTATCCATTATTTTGTTGTGGCTTACTTCTTTTTAGTAAAGTATCAAAGTATCAAAAAGCCAAATAATAAACTGTCTGGATTTATTGACTTGCCGCCCACTGGTTGACCCCACAACTCCTGACTCTCACTTTACAAACTTTAAGCAACTATATTTTCTCTGTTTGTTGCACCCTAAATTAAACTGCAATGAGCTGTCTTTAAAATGAAACCTCCTGCAATAGAACAAAGACCACCACAGTCATCACAGTCAGGTTTTACCTTCATTATCTCTATTCCTCCTCCACTATGGTGGAGCTGAATTAATTGGGAATAGATGTCCTTTTTGAAATTGGTTTATGCAAGGGCTGAGAGGGGGAGGATGTTTACTTGGCCCTTTTCCGAGCACTCACAGGTTCCGCTTGCTCACATTACATTACGCTACAGTTGCTACCAAGCTCTAGCCTCAGGAGCAGCAAGGGTGAGATACACTGAACAAAAACAGAGATAGACTAAGAGGAATGACAGCAACAGAAAGACAGAAAAAGCACAGATGCAAAAAGTGAGGATAATGTGCAAAAGTGCACAGATTTTGCTATCATTTTTAACTGAATTTCCATTATTTGTAAAACTCAAGATGCAGCTGTGCACAGAAGCAGTGCTAGCCCTTGTCTTTGGAAACGAGCCAGCGCTCCAACAAATCTGCATTCTCCTTCAGAGAATAGATCCCCGTCATTAATGTTTGCATGGAAGTTGAAGCCTCATGTAGAAAGCACATCTGTGGCAACTCATTAGCCTCACTCATCCTGCTGTTCTCAATTCACTCAGTACTGGCTGGAATGAAAAGATACAGACAAGCAAAAAAACCCCGAAACAAACCCAAAAACCTGCTCATTCTAAATCGAGGACAGAGGACACAAGAGATTATGTACAAAACAAGTTGCATTGCAAGTGATGGCCAAAAAGCCACTGCTTGAATAAATTGAATTAACACACAAGTTTTGGGTTGTGACTAAAAGATAGACAGTTTAGTTACGTTTGAGAAGAACAGATAAGTTATAGGTGACCTATAGGTGTAAGAATATTAAACATACAAAACATGTATTAAGGGAGTTCAAAACAAACAATTATTGTGTCTATGAAGTCATAATTCATTTGTGAACTTTAAACACTTCTTTGACTTCACAAGACATACATTTGCTACAACAACAGAAAACAGTGAATAGCTGTGTGTATTAATCTGATAATCATTATTTGGAAGGTAACCAGAGCTAGTGCACTCTCATTTTCTTCAGATGCATCCTAGGTTGTTTTGTTCTGGAGACAGGCCTGACACTGACAGTGCATTAAACCATACCATATTGCGTGCTGAATTGTCAACAACCTAAGAGCTGAAAGTCCCTTGAGCACAAGTCTTACAGACTTAATTGAGTGTGGCCTAATTTGTACCTTGCTTTTTTTCTTATAAAAGCCCATAAATGCCCCAAGCATTTCATTTCTATCCTGTCTTTATACTTCATCCCTCTCCCTCCCACACTCTTTCTTTCTTTTTCTTTTGCCTCTCCCTCCTACCCTGACAGGCTTTCTTTCCATGTTCCTCCTCCCTTTTGCAGTCATTTAACTGGTGCTTCAGATTTAAACAGTCAGACTGGTTGACTGTTGGAGGAGGTTGCATCTGAGGGTTGTTAGGTTTTACCATCAAAGTGCTGTGTAGAAAATGTTTTTGAGACATTATTAGGTGCATTAAAACCCCCATAAGTTCCTACAATGCTAATGAAAAGTGCACAGCTACAGTGCACATTTGGTAAACCATGGGAACAGTGTTCAATGGCCCTTTATCCCTGCTTGCTTGATGAAAGTGAATTAGATATGTACTTTGGTAATGGGCTATTAAAAGAGATGTTCATTGTCGTGGCTCAAGAGTTGAGAGTTCGCCTTGTAATCGGAAGGTTGCCGGTTCGAGCCCCGGCTTGGACAGTCTTGGTTGTTGTGTCCTTGGGCAAGACACTTCACCCGTTGCCTACTGGTGGTGGTCAGAGGGCCCGGTGGCGCCAGTGTCCGGCAGCCTCGCCTCTGTCAGTGCGCCCCAGGGTGGCTGTGGCTACAATGTAGCTTGCCATCACCAGTGTGTGAATGTGTGCGTGAATGGGTGGATGACTGGATATGTAAAGCGCTTTGGGGTCCTTAGGGACTAGTAAAGCGCTATACAAATACAGGCCATTTACCATTTACCATTGTCAGCATCTTTATCTGACTTAATAAGGAAGGAATCTGGGTGGGGAAAAGGGAAATTCTTATCTAAGGATTAAGAACTACGGATCATTTCTATTCATGAATTAAGTAGTATTAGGGGCTATGTCTGAAATGTTATATCTAAAATGGACATGTAATGGACCTTTTGTGTGATAAACTACTCTTCTCCCAAATGAAAATTACTTAGAAAAAAAATTAAAAAAAGAATAATTATATATATATATATACATGTATATTGATTTCCTACTAAAAGGAAGTCTGTTAGTCTTAGTCTAAGCTTCAAGTTCATGTTCATTCTTTCTTCTGATCATCTCTCTCCATCATCTTGTCTGTACCTCATATTAGACAAGCAAACAAATATTAGCAAATACCATACAGCCTGGATGTCTTTCTCCAGAATGTTTATAGATATTCGGTCTCTTTTTACCGACGTGCCAATGTGGGGGCAGGGGTTAGTCTGCTTATGGACAGATTAGCATTCCCTCAAGTGACTTTTTGGCAACACTTTCTGATTTGAAATGCCACATTCTAGTTATATGCCATAAAACAGGACTGCTGCCACATGTTAAAAATATTCCATGGGAAAAATATGCTCTGCTTGGCTCTGTTATTTTCTTGTTACATCATATACACATATATTTTTATCAAAGATTTATGACATCAACATCTTAACTAGTGTTACACAGTATCTTTTGTTGTATGATGTGCAATGTGCCTTTTTTTAAAAGTATATCTTTCTCTATAAATATTAATAACACGATGCTACGATTTCGATTGGGACCTGGAGGTGCAGGATTAGAAATGAACAGCTGAAATGAACAGAAAAGAACAGCTCAGGTTCAGTAATTTGGAGGGAAAGTAAGAGAAAAGGATGAGATAGTATGAATATAAGAAGAGGAGGGACACGGTGTATATTGGAGAAAAGATCTTAAAGATGGAGCTGCTAAGCAAAAGGAAAAAAGGAAGACCACAGAGATGGTTCATATATATGTAGCAAACGAGGATATGCAGAGAGTAGGGATGATAGAATTGGATATAAGTGATGAGGTGAAATTGAAGCAGATGATCCATTAGCAACCCCTAAAGGAAGCAGCTGAAGAAGAAGATGTATAAATGTGTATGTCAAGTTAGCTTATTATGATATTTATCAGTAACTCGTACGAGTCCATCATGATGGTTTGTTTGCAGTTTCATCATGGATATTGCTGATACTATTGATATTTTGATGAAAGTATAAATTTGAAATCTCAAATTTAGCAACTGCATGAAGAAACTGTAAGATTTCTCCCAATATTTAGGTTAACAATCATTGTTAACCTAAATTGTTAACTTTTTTGTTCTTTAGGAACAAATGTCCCAGTATTGCATATTTGTGTGTGGATTGTTACTGTCAGTGTCTTTAATGTTTTTACTTTTTGAGAAGCAATGAACACCTAAACATCCAGTTTTCTCAAATCCGTCTTTACAGAAGAGCTTCAACTTTGCATTGTTAGTGGGTTTGCTCGTGAACTGCTTATCCTGATCCTTCCACATCATTTCTGCTGGATGTATACTACTACTTTTACTACAAAAACTTTTTGGTAGAACGACCGATCAGTGTTTGTTTACTGGTTGTCTTTTTCTTTCACGTTTTCTCTGGTAAAATTAAGAATTTATTGTTTCATCACTAATGGCAAGCTGCCCTGGACCATATGCACCAAAACATGCCCAAACTACAATACTCCCACCACCACGTTTCACAGATGGGATAAGGTTCCTTTGCTGGAATGCAGTGTTCTCCTTTCTCCAAACAGAAACTTCTCATTTCAACCAGAAAGCTCGATTTTTGACTCATATACATCCAATAAAATGTGTTCAGACAATCCTTTGGCCCTCTGTTTGAACAGCAGTGCTTTCTCTTTAAAATCCTGACATGCGTGAAATAGTTTTTTTTCTCTTTTTTGGTGTTAAACACCATTGTAATAAGTGGTGTGAAGATTTGGGTAAAATGATAAATGATTTCTAAGATTTGATCTACAGATTTTGAGAAAAAAAAAAGGCTCAATTTAAACAGGCTGGCTCAGCATCCTTATTTAACAATATATCTACTGCTGTCTCCTTCCCATATGCAGGTATCACCACTGTCTTGACGATGACAACGCTCAGCATCAGTGCCCGCCACTCACTCCCTAAAGTCTCCTATGCCACAGCCATGGATTGGTTCATTGCTGTTTGCTTTGCCTTTGTCTTCTCCGCCCTGATTGAGTTTGCCGCCGTCAACTACTTCTCCACCTTACAGGCCAACAGGGAGCACCGGAAAGCAGCGGCCATGAAGGCAGCAGCTCAGGAGGCAGCAACTGCGGCCGCTGCTCCCGCTGTGGCCGCAGGGAATGACGTAGAGGTGTCCTCAGTAAGTCTAGCTCACCTTTTCAAACTTCTGTTTACATGTATCAACAAATATTCTGGTAATTAGCTAGTTGAAGATGACCAGCCTGCTGTTGTTTCTTTCAGATAAAACATCTTAATATCACAAAAGTAGAGAAATGCCACCTTTACTTTTTTGCTTTTCTTTACTTAAACCAGTAAAGGACATGCAGAAAGTGATGGTATAGTATTAGCTCCAGCTTTAAACATTAGAAATTGGTTAATCCCAGCAAATGAATGAAGCATGGGATTTAAAAAATGTGGCTCAGTAACATCTGGCTAATACTAAGCAAAGTGTATTTATGTATTTTTTTGCACTAATTGCTCTGTGAAATGGCTTGCACATATTGATATGCCCCTATTTGAATTACACAAATTCTAGAAATTTACTTATTAGTTTTGGTTTTTCTGAATTATAACTCAAGGAAGGTGGGAAGCAGTTTTTTTTTGTGAAGTATGAGTCATTTGTTTGGGAAGGGCTAAAAACACAAAAATGAGGTGGCCAAAAGTGCTTGTGGTTCTAAGGTTGAGGTATATAACATGCGCATTATGACATCATCTCTATATATTGCATATCAGGTTCTTCTCCCTAATCATTGTGTTTATTTAGATCTGAGGTTTGACTTGACTTCTGGTATCTTGCTAAGCTTCTGTATTTTTTTTTCATCCTGTCTAGCTTGTGTTTGTCTCTCTTTAGCTGACGAAATCCATTCTTTGCTCTGTGCTGTTATATAACAATTTCAGCGTTTCATTCTTTTCACAGTTTATGTTGGCTCTGTCAGCATGACATAAGCACATCTGTGTGGCAAACGGAGAGCAGTAGATAAAAAAAATAGTAATTGTGTTAAAAAAGGCGAGTACTACAATATGCAACCTTTTTGCTTAACTTACGTTGAGTCTAATTCTTGAATTCTGAATTGTCTAATCCTGAGTTAGAAAAGAGTTTGCTGAAAAAGACCTGAATTACCTGAACACTTGAAATTTTTTTTAGCTAACTCTGACTATATAAAAGTGTCTGACGAAGTTGTATGTATAATAAAAAAAGCCATTGTTAACTGAGCTCTGATGCAATGATTCATGATGGCAGTGATATAAAGAGCAGAGCTGTCATTTTATTCCAAGGAACTTGAAAAACAGCAATGAATCACACAACTTGAAATGTAATTATTCAAATTTAGTTCAATTCATTTCTGATATTTACAATAGGAGTTATCTTAGAGCACTCTACACTGTAAAGCCATACTGTAGGAAAAATGTAGGTAGTACTCCCTATGAGAACCCACGTGGGGAGAAAACACATATTCGAACTATATTCTGTCTATAGTGTAAAATGATTTAAACCACATTTACTTAAGTTTTATGATCGTATAGTTGTTTCAGCTTCATGCCAGCGATGACAAGAATATTTCATCACTGTGACCGATATCTCCATGACAAATGATTGTTCATTGATCAATGTTTAAAGCTTAGTCTGTACTTATTGCGTCAACACAGTGTGCATCAAAAGCCATGTCACTACCGGAGCCACACACTTTGATGTCTTTTTTGACTAGTTCTACAACTCCTGTTATTTGTGCCATTTTTTAGAGAATGCTCCATGGACACACAAATGCAAAAAGAGTTAGCTGGAGTTTTGAGTCTGTATCCATCATATAGCAGAAGACTCCTACATGGGCCAGTATTTCTTGGAGGGATACAATTACAGCAATTTGAAAGCATCAGACTTTCTACAGAGCAATGTGATGGATCACACAATTGTGCTTGTGTCCGAAAACTGCTTAAAGGCCGCTTTGAAGGAGAAAGAGCAGGTAAAATTGGTTGTTTGAGCTCTGGTTGCTCCAGTCTGCATGCCAAATATCCTTGGTCAAGATACTGACCCCGAGTTGCTCTCCAATGCATCCATAAGAGTAAGAACTTCTATGAATTTTAGATTAAAAAACACTTACCAAAAAGAAAAAAAATCATAGGAAAATGTACTTGAATGAATGGGGGTGAATTAGGCAAGTTGTATAAAGCACTTTAAGAAAAGTGGTATATAGTCCATAATGGTAGTCCATTTACCAACCACTTTCATTTTCATATTTGTTGTTTATCCTCTGTTTAGTGAAGATTTAGTTTGCATTCCAATTTATTAATATTAGAAATGTTCCCATTTTAGTGTTACGGCAGATTCGTGTTTTTGTTCACTTTATTTTAAACAGCCTTTCAATTTAAAGAACTTTTTTTCGATACATGAGTGTTGTCTTCAGTCGAATATCTAATAAAAAGAACAATAACAATATTTTAAAAAACGTTTAACAGCAAAGCCTTTCATGAAAGACATTCAACAAATATAATAAACAGAAACATAAGAGAAATACCAAATTACCTGAAAAAAATCTTAAATTTTTGTTTGAATGTAAATGAGAAAGGCAGGCTTTAACAAGTGTAGACCATGCCAAGTCCCTGCTGCATACATGAAGTAATCATGTCAATGCAGTGTTTGTGATATATTGTGAAATTCTGCAAAGAAAATTAAAGGTTGTTCTTTGAGCAATGGGAGACCTTACCCCTGCTTTAGCATGTTGGTCCTGCTTGACAAGAATAGATTTGATTCTACTCTTAACCTTTTTCCCCTAAATTCTTTCTGTCGTATTTTTTGCTGACAGAACAAATACGACATTTGCCACATCTATAATGTAAATAGAACACAATACATGAAAAATCACAAAATCATGCTTTTGTTTGCAATTTATCCAATGCTTCTATCTCACCCTTTTGATCAATTAAATGTTACAATATTGCTTTTCCCTGCTTCCTCTCTCTGCTCTATGCTACTATTGTAAGACCTCTATTCTCTACTTCACACACACACACACACACACACACACACACACACACACACACACACACACACACACACACACACACACACACACACACACACACACACAGATCTCCCTTCTGCGTCTCTCCTGCTACTTTTGCTTGAATGTGCTGTCCACACATAAACAGTGAAACATAACAACCTTCACTTTTTCCAGTTTTGCACTCATATAACTCACATGCAGATATTATCTGCAACACACACCTAACCAACCCGTGTATATACATCATCGGCAACAAACGATGTCCCCTGCATCCATATAGTTCACTCATCGCTTTCAACAATGCCTTATCTATCCATCTAGCTACAGTATATCATCCATCCAGCCCTTTCTCCCAGTCCTTTATTCATCCCTGTAACTGTGTGATAACCACAGTGAGTGACACGGGGAGACAGCCAGTGGCTCAGTGAATGATGTTGCTGCCGATTATGTAAGAGCCATAGATTAAGGGAATATCCAGCATATCACTGCACGCTCACAAGAAGGAGGGCAACCACCACCACAATAAAGCAGAGAGGGGGCTGAGAAAGCAGGCACAGTCCATTTAAAAAAAAAAAAATTTTTATTTTTTATTTTTTATATGGAACAAGATGGAGAGATGGATGATGGGCCAGTGTGGTTTGTTTTTTGTGTTTTATGTGAGTTTGCATTCGTGTGTGTGTGTGTGTGTGTGTGTGTGTGTGTGTGTGTATGCATTAAAGTTACACTGAGAGGAGAAATAGAGTGGGAGGGATGCATCATGGAAAATGACTGCTTTCACCAAATATGTAGGAGGAAAGACTCTTTATTACATAGAAAAAAAACACAACAATGGCGTATCACTGGGAATAGAAATAGCCATCTACCAGTCACGATTTAAAAGACCACGACCTGTTATGACTGTCATGTAAAACACAGCAGGCATGGAAACCTCACAAAAGCAAATTGGTTCAGTTAATGAATCAAATATACAACTGTAAACATAATGGGGGATCGAGTGTTTGTCAGTGTGAGTAACGGGTGCTGAATGCATTTCCAGTGGTGAGTAGGTGGTGCAGTATTTAGTGCTGGAAATAAAGAAAATATTTTTTTCATATTAAGAAAAAAAAATAAGGTGAGAGATAGAAAGATGTGATCTTTATGCAGAGGTTGAGCCACGGGTACTTGCAATCACAGAATTTGAAAAGATTGCTTAGGCGATGAGACACTGATTAAATCAGGACATTTTTAAGGAAATTCTTTTGCTGTCCTGTCGGCTTAATAACTAGACTGAAAGAGAGGATTTTCAGGTTCAGGGATCAACACTAACTAAAAAGTAGCGTCATGGATGGTGCATAACATTTTGACTTTTGTTGCCAAGATGTCAGGTCTCTCTTGGAAATGAGATTTTTTGATCTCAATGAGATTTTTTTTTTTACCTGAATAAATGAAGGACTAATAAAAAAATTGTAATGAAGTAACACTTGTTGAATGCACTGATTACAGGTATTTATTTAGAAATTTCTATTTCTACATCATTTAGCAGTCTTCCACCCCCCACCCCCTATTTTTCTATGTTTATAGCTAACTCTATAATAATTCAGTATGTGAAGCATAACCATAAATATCCACCTTTATCAACGGTATTATTAAATGATAATTTAGTCATGGTAATTCGATGGACATCCAGTTTTTGGAGAAAATTCTGCTGTGAAAAACACTGAACAACTGTTATCTTTCAGTCAACATGAGACAGGAAATAATCAAACCACCAGGGACCGGCGCTACATGAAGCTTACATCTCTAGCCTATTCATTTTTTATTCAGCACAGTTAAAGTTTCCAAGCCTAAAATGACTGCCTGCCAGGCTTAATCATTGGGAAATTTTGTATTTTTAAGAACTTTTTAGAAACAAGCTACAACCATTAAGCCAGTTAATGTATGTCATTAGCCTACTTTCACTTCCCATAATGGCAGTAGTGTAGGAAAGTTAAGTAACTTTCCCACACACTATGCAGAACTGCATGCCTCCCACTGTTTCCCACCAACTCTTTATTGAAATTTTCAGAAGTCATACTAGTAGCAGTTTTGCAATGTAATTTAGTCATGCAAATTAATTTAGTCATCTAAAATGTGCAACTGTGCCTTAAACTGTGCAATCACCTTGAGCAACCATGCTATGATTCAAAGAAGTTACCTGAATTCACTTCGCCTAGGGCAAGATCTCTGTGTTACTGAATTTGCGAGGTTAAAAGAGTTATGTTGTCACCAGTGTTTTTGAAGGCTTTGATATATGTGTGAACAATTTGTTTCTTATCCTTATTTCTCTGCCAGTAATCTCTTGGTACTGTACATAAAAGTAAAAAAACAAAACAAAAACAAAAAACAGTTTCGTGAACCCTGTGAGATTGTGAGATTAATATGGTTTAAATGTGCAAAATGACAATGATCAGGAAATTTTTTGTCTTTTCATTCATTTATCCGTATCCTTCGATGGTTCATCTTATTGGATCATAACTGTTGTGTGTGACTGTGTGTGTAATATCCATGGCTTTTAATTTGTAATAATTATTTACATATATTCACCCACTTACATCCAAACACCCAGAGATGAGGCTCCTTAGTGGACAGAAAGTGAAATCGTGCTGTCTATTAACCCCTTCGCACACTATGAAACATAAACACACTCGTGTGTAGCTCTTAACCTGCTCTACTCACGGAGACCCACATCCAAACATGATCCATATATCCGTTAGTCAGCACCCAACCTTTCTGTGAGTCTGTTGAAAACTAGAGCAGTGAATAAGGGACAAGGACTTGATCTCCCATGAGATTTAAGAGGAAGCCAAGAGATCCTGTTGTCATCATGAGCAATAGCTTGTCATTTGGCTCAACTGCAGACATGTGCAGTACACCATGCAGAAGTAATGCATGCGGTGTGTGTACTCACTGCATGTTGTTACCTAAAAGGGAAACAGAAACAGGTAGCTGACATTTGAAGCTACAGCCTGGTGTTGTGAAGCATACAGTATACCACTCACAGATAAGAGGATACACTATTATTCACTGAAGAGTGAACTTAACCTCGAAAATGACTGGTGGTAATGGTGGTTAGATCATCTGGACCTGCTCTCTCTCTCACAGCCCTTCCCCAGTGTTGCTATAGAACTTTACAGAGCTTGATATATTCATCAAGCCCATAATAATACAGCTTAAAGAGAATAGAAAGGTTTAAAATGCTGCTCAAACATTAGCTTTTTTATCTTTGTCTAACACCTCCATATCAAATGTTTGTGACTTGCACTCCTGTTAACTTCCTCAAATGATAAACACATTTAAACCCCCAGACGTATAATATATTAAGATTTTACAGCATGATTGCACTACTCAGCATAGCTGCCATGGAATGACTGACAAATATTTTATATTTAATTTGATTCAGTATTAATGTTGTTAATAACTCTAATTTAACTGCTAATGGATTTTTAAACTGGCCACCATGGATTTTATTTATTTATTTATTTTTTGGAATGTTTCCCCTAAGCCTTAGGATTGTAACAGTTTAATAGTTTCTTAACCTGTAGAGGAGCATGTAATCCTGTAGCCTCACAAATCCTGCCTAAATCTCACAAGTTCAGATTTTGTTCCAAGACTGCTAAAAAATATCCACACTGAAGTGAGAAACACTGAATGCTTTAGTAAACTACTAGGAGTTTTTCCCCCAAAATAAAATGTAAAGAACTGTTCAAACTCTGCTCTGCAATAAATGTTCTAGAAACTTGCAAATTTAACAAGGAATATATTTGAAATTTCCATGTAAACAAAAAGTGTCCTATAAAGCATAAATATGGCACAAAACAGCATATTTAAAATAAATATTAAATTATATTATTATAAAGTTCAGTGCTTACTCAGTGAAGCTGCTGATCAATAAAAGGCCATCGTGGAATGACTGTATTTTTTTATGCTGAAATTTGTTCCTTTAAAAGGGAACGTGTTCTTTCTCACTTACTCTACCTGGAGGCAACACATTGTTACTTGACCCATTTTCCAGATGTACACTCCCCTTACTTTCTGTACACATACTGTATATGATTTACAACTATTGGAGCAGGGAGCATGTGTTGCGATCACACTAGTTTACTCAAAGTTGATGAGGCGTGAGAAACCCATGCGTCAATATATTGAGCTTCTTTCGTTTAATATGGTTTGTTTGCCTCCCACAACTACACCAGCCTTGACAGAATGGGCTGAAGTTTCAATCAAAATCAAAACATCATTGATTTTCTTTTCTGGGTGTAATTACTGTGATACTCATACTCATTTTAGATATAGATCACATGCTCCATAGAACATATGGACTTATCTATTTACAGTATGTTAAACACACCACTATCATCAGAATGGATTTTTCCTTTTTTCCTTATTTCCTCCCTTAACACTAACTAGCATTGATGTTATAAGATACTGACATTATAACATTTTGTTTTTCCCTGGTCTTTATATACTTTGTATCGTTCTTATTTTCCTCTCCAAGGTGGATGCCAGTAGTGTGCTTAAGAAGAGGATGAACTCCACCCCGATGTTTGAGCGTCCTGCCAAGACATTTCCCAACCCACCGGTCAATGCCCAAGCATTCCTCCAGCAAGGTTCGGCTGTACCGGCCAACAATGTTCTGACTGGCACCAGCATCATCGACAAATACTCACGCATCCTTTTCCCCCTTTCGTTTGGCGCCTTCAACCTGGTCTACTGGATTGTCTATCTTACCAAGGACACAATGGAGATGTCCAGGTGAACAGATGGCATGTTGTTACAAATGATTCCAGCATTTGTTTTTATGTGTTTGTAGAGAGACAACAGACAGATTTTAGGATGACTACTGACTTACTGACTATAACTGAATGGGTTTTTTTCCCCCCACTCGGCTAGGAAAGCCCGATGGGATATTGTCGGCAACCTGCTGGGTGGGAGGGTGGGCGGGCAGGCGGCGTCGACACCCAAATTTGTGAATGCAATAACTTGAGAACAACGCAACATAGTAGTATCAAATTAGCACCATTGGTACATCTACTAAAATCTCACACAATTTGAATCTCACAGATCTCAGCCTCAAGGTCAAGGTCAGAGGTCAAGCATTAACTTGACTACTACGAAACAAATGTACAGCTTCTGTACTTATATAAGATATAATGATATATGGAATGTTCATCAAATTATTGACATATGAACAAGAAAATTATTTGCACTTTACATTACTGCTTGGTAACAGTGTGGTAATAATAGAGTAATAAGGTGGAAATGACAAGGTAATAATATGGAAATAGGAGTTTACTATGACTTAAATACAAATTAATATCAAAGTAATAACTAAGTAATATCATGCATAATCAGTGGCTTTAGCTGAGTAATAGAGTAATAGTAATAGCTGAGTAATAATAATATTGGGTGAGAAGGTGGAGTCTGAAGGAGCAGTGAGGACGTTGGATGGGAAACTGCAGGTTTAGTTATTTTGCTACTTTCATATTAATACCACACTACCACAGTATTACCAAACTGTAATAGAAAGTCTTTTCTCTGTCAAGTTTGCATGCTGAGGTTCTCACACGCAGTTGGTGTTAGTCTTTTCATCAGTTACAATTACCTACTTTGATTCCAGATCTTCATAATAAACTTGAAGAGTCAATATGTGGTAAATTTTAAAAGACGCAAAAGATGCTTTTTGCTCAAAAAAGGCTCATAAGGTTCCACAATATGACTGTGTAATCTGGTTTATGTCCCCACAACAATAATACAATACACATACATGCATACACATTTCTCACAATTAAGAAAAATGTGAGAGTTTTGGATGAAAAGAAAGGCAGTATGCTGATTATGTGGGCAGGTGGTTCTGGAAGTTTACATTTTGCTAAGTCTCCAAGTGTGTGAGAAATAGCTTATATTGTCTTCCTTATTGGTGGATTTTGTTGCGCTTAGGGACCTTTGGCTATTGAGCAAAATATAACTGAAAATATACCCATCTGTGTTCTAAAGTTTGTCTGCTGTGTGTGTGTGTACTTGTGTGTTTGTATACCAATGGGTCTCTGTGTGTAAGAGATAAAGGAAGTTAGAGACAGAGAGAGAAAACAGAATATGGGAATGTGAAGTATTCATTATATATATTGTTTTACATTTTTTTCTTTCTTCATTGTGCATTTGCTATTCTGGAAGGGCATATATTATTCATCAAATACACAAAGATCTTTCAACTTACAGAGAATTTTTCCAATATGACTTTTTCCAAACGTGTTAGAGACTGGTCACGGGGTTGATACTGAACGGACTGCATTATTTACAGGTTTTATGAATATGTACTTTCAATACATAATGAATTCTTGCCCAAATAGGATGAACATGCAATTATCTTCTGTTTCTCTTAGCAACATTACTAAAAATATATCTCCTAGCCATCATTTGCCATGCATAGATTGCACTTGTAAACAGGCATAATAGCTGTGTGCAAAGCTTTAATGAGCCATGCCTGTCCAAGCCAGAGAAAATAAAGAAAAAATAATTAATGTATAATTGCTTGACCTCTTTATAAAGTCATAATTCTCTTATATTTGGGCTAATGTGGTACAAAACTGTGCAATATCTGTAATGGCCAGCAGGGGTTGGCTCTCCTATCTTAAAACAAGTCAAAGTGTAGAGAAGACTAGGATAAAAGTAGCCTAATTCACGCATAATTTATTGTCTCAGTCAACATTTCACTAATGACTTAATGGTCTCATTTGGGAATTTCAAGTCATATTGAATGCAAAATTAACTTTATGTTGAATCTGCAGTCACATTAAGTGAAATATATGGTAAAAAGGGACCGCTTGCTCTCTTTATAATTGGCAACTTCATTAATCTACCAGAAAACAACCCTTCTACTCACTTGATCTGTGACCTCAGTAAACACTTTCCTGATAGGTTTATTATCTCAAATGCTAATTTAATGTCTTATTAAAACTTTAATTTATAGTCTAATGAAAATTTAAAGTTTGTTATTGAATCATGCTAACTTTTTTAATCAATCCACTTTTTAACCTCCTAAGACCCGAACTCTTCCACTGCATGGATTTTTAATTTCTCTTTGATATTTGGACATATTGGGGCCCGATGAATGTAAAAACAAAGATTTACCAGATTTTTGTTTTTTGCCTTATTTTTGTTTTTAAGAAAAATGAGAGCCACATATGAGCATATTCGTTTAAAATTTTCATAGAACAGTAGCAGTATAATGTCCTCGTAAGTAGATATCAGGACCTTGTAGAGCAAAATTCAGTATTTTGGTCTAAATAACCCAAAATGTGATTTCCACATATGTGGACACCAGGTCCTGATCAGACACACACTCTGTATGATGATCTTTTCTTTGCTGTTTGCTAACTAAGCTCCCACTAATATTTAGTTTTTTTAAATTTTCGTTCAAATTTTCATACAAAATGTGATCTCAAAGAAATCCTTTAGCTTTTTGTCAAACATCAGGATTTCTACATATTGAATTCAGCGAAGGCGACAGCTTTCAAACAAAACACCTTAAGCTTACACTAAATCAGTTTAGTAAACAGCATCAAATCATATATAGGATGTGACTTGAAACAGCAACTTGAGAGGCTAATACTCACAACAGACTATATTATGAATACTTATAGTACAACATAGTAAACTAAATCTGAATCTATTTTTCTGTTTTTTCAGGTGCTGTCTTTTAAATTGTATACTGCACATAACTTACAGTTATTGCTGATATACACAGCAGTCGTGCTGCGTCTTGGCTTTGTTATTGCTAAAGCACAAATAGCGCTATGGTTCTTTTGATGACATCATGAGATGCATTGTGCTCTCTTATATTACATCTATAGCTCCCGTATGACACTTTGATAGGATGTTGAGATTTATACTAGTTAGAGATAAAAAGGCTCACTTTATTGTGTATGTGTGCAACTTAGTGTGCTTGATTTGTCCCGGCCATATGCTCTAAACAAATGTGTCTGCCTGGTTGTGCATTTATGTTCACACTATCGATATGCACACTATCAATGTGCATCAACACTTCTGACTCTGGGGCTTTTCAACTGTGTGGGTTCAGCTCCTTTTATTCTCCTTTCTTGCTCTTTCTCTAAAAAGAGAAAAGCCCCCTGGCATGAGCTGAGACAAGTCAGATGACATGACAGTGTTGGAAGGGATCAGGATAGCTGTGTGTGACTAACCCGCTTAGTGACACACTCCTAACTGTTTCTGTTAATTGATAGGAACTGCAAGCTTGAAAGGAAATCCTGACAAACGTCCTGTAGAAAAATTGCAGAGTGACAGCATTTCAGCTCTGGGAATCAGGAGCAATTAAAAATAAGAAAATGATGAAATTGATGAAAGGCAAGAAGGAGGTGATACAATACTCAGAGGCAGCAATAAGTTACTATCGGGCTTGGCAAGGGAATAGAGTTCCTGGCAGGATGATCAGAGGTTTTTGGTGTGCTCGTCATGTCAGGAGCTGGGCAGTTATCTGCTGAGATGACTCTAAAAAGTAACAGTACTGCACCTCAATCCATTCCATGAAAATAGACAAGTGCAGAGAAAAACTCACAACGCTTTTGTTGACATAATGATGATTTCTAAAACACTAAAAACAGTCATAAAACATTTCTTGGCATGCATTTTGTTATTATGAAATATATATAGTTGCTTGATAATTCACTTTTGGCATCTTGCCAACAGACTCACCCAAATGATAACCTTTACAAGTAAAATCACACTGAAATTTGCTGCCAATCTTTATGCCACATGGAGGTAAACATGAATAAAGAGGTTATAAAGCTGCCAATAGTTGACTTTTCTCCATAAATAAACTGTTTGGTATTGTAAAGTTCACCCTTTTCTCAATTAAACATCTGATTATCAGCATGAATGAAGGGAAACATATCAACGTGGGTGAGAACCTGAATGGTGAATTGCATTTTTACCTAATTTGCTTGTTGCCTGGGATAATTGAGATATATTTGGCTGATATTTTGAATTGTGGCTAAAGTGGTGCAAACACTGCCTAAGATTATAAGTTAAATTACAGTTAAAATAGCGGGAGCGCTATAGATTATGACTGAAACACGGTCCACTGCACAATACTTTCACAGTTAACACTTTACATTTCTTTGCTCTTGTGTGCAGCACCACCTACACTAGTAACCTCTTGATTCTCAGTAAGACCCACATGAATCCAAATATTGTATCTATTAAATGAAAGTGAGCAGCTCTTTTCATTTCAGAGAAATAAATATACAACTCCAGCGGCCTAACTGAAAGCAGATAGCTGTGCAAGCAACAGACCCTTTTTCTCTCTTTGTGTCTTTGCTTTTTTATTGAAGGGTCTCCTGCAAAGATGAGGTGAACCAAAAGAAAAGATTTTGGTCTGCTGTGAGTGTAGGTGGATTTGTGTGCAAGTGTGTGTCTACTTCAGTGAGGATACAGGCATACAAGTGTATAAATGTGCCGTGGCAGCAGTGCCTACCGACTGCAGGCTATTTTAATGAATAGCACCATTCAGGGCGAGACATGAAGGAAACAAATTTGCTGAAAACACTTCCTTCCGTGAAGGGCCCCAGCTGGTTGGTTGACTGGTTGCTGGCTGCCTAGCAGGCTAAATGGTGTATGTGTGTCAGAGTGGGTACAGCAGGCGATAAGCCTTGCTCCTCTTTATTGGCCATCAGAGTTCCAGGCTTGAAAAAACAACTTCCCTATTGTTGCTCATAAATCAAAACCACTAAATGCTCTTTCAAACTCAATTCCTATTTTCAACTGCAGGGCCATAGCCATAGCTTTGGTGTAATGATCATTCAATTACAGGCCACTCATACAGGGAGTAGAGAAGACCGATATAAACAGTGATCCCCTATCTATCATTTTTCTCTCCTGGGTCTTGTGAGAACTGTTTACATCTGCCTTTGTCTGTCAGGCGTTTATCACACATCTACCTTTGTTTGCATGGAAGCCTGTGTGCACACTCATGCAGAAAAAAAACACAAGCATTTACAAATATTAATAGGATAATTTGTTATCAAACAAGAAATCTGTTCTCTTTTTTCTTTTTTTCGCATCGTCTATCACCCCTTGCTCCCATTTGCTTTTTCTATTTCTTACTCTATCTAGTGTCACTCTTTTAAACGCTTCCTTTCTCAGTCACCATCTCTCCACTATATTACCACATCTTCCACTCTGCCATGGTGCACAGTCTGCAGTCTGAATCTTCCTTGATAAAACGGGACAGCCTGACAGGCTAAGCAGAGTGCTGTCCCTCTACCTCATTTTCTCAGCATTAATCACCCAGGCTTTCAACTGCAAAGAAGAGACTTGTCTCTGTGGGACTCTCCCAGTGCTTTGCTGATCAGTCCTCTTTAGCAACTGTACAGATGCAAATTTGTCATTTGGTTAGTTGAACAAATGCAGTTAATAAGGAAAGGCAGCCTTGTTTTAAGATAAATGGTGCTGTTACCAAAAGGTCACAAGTTCACTTCCTTTAAGAGCCTGTCTGCAGTTCTTTGACCTGTCAGTGCACCCTAGAACAAGACTGATGATTCATTTCAAGTCAGACTCTTTGAATCTTTTTCTTAAAGACATATGAATTGTTTTGACAGTAAAATATTGTGAGAATGGAATGACAAATGTCGTAGCAAATGTCACATATATAATTTCTGTCACCTGGACACATGTATATTGCAAATTGTTTTGTTTAATCTATGCAGTGTTCCCAGGGGTCGCCAAGTGGGCTTTGCCAAGTGGAGGTAGTGTAGGTAAGGGGGCAAAAGGGGAAAAAGACTCATTTACAACTAAGTCTTACAATAATTTTGTAGGGTATATTCATATAAATGTTGCTCCTTCTTTAGGTTTTCCTTTGCTCTTTGTCGTACATGCTACATAGTATATGCAGGAGTTACGTGAAATATTGTATTATGGCTGCTTTCCAAAACCTAGCCTTTGTAAACATGGAAATTGAGAAGAGTTGCTAAAGAAATTCAAATTCAACTCGACCTCATCTCGAAACAAGTCCTGTTACTTAGCAACGACAATGAATCAAATTTGGGGCAGTTATTTTAGTAATTATTTTGAAACATTATCAAAATTACCCTTCATTTCAATGGTCAGGGGACCATAAAAACTGCATGTACAAAATATCCAAATCCAATCGAATATACTTAAATATTTGTTGACTTTACCCATAAATAAGACTTTTTTTTTCACTTTTTCCAGCATATTTGCTGTTATAAAATCTCCCATGAATTTCATTTTTAGAAATTGTTTGAGTTTCATGTCTATCTTTCTTATGATGCTACTGCTGCTAGCTCAACCCAACAGTTGTGTAGCAAAGAGTCTGCCTACTGTACAATGTGCCCAATAAGTCTATTGCACCCTGCCCAGTTTGGCCGGCACCTGTTGTCCTCCTTGACTTTAAATAAGATGAATTTCAATCATCATTTAATTTGTTGTCAAAGAGATTTCATTATATGAATTGCCAACTTTAGCCATAAATCATATAGAGATCCACTGAAAGCTAATATGAATTAGTCCTAAGCCTTAAATTTCCAGCTTACCAAATGTCACATGCTGAGCAGCACTTACATTTGAAAGTAATCTCTCAGTGTCCTCTCTTTGTTGCATTTTTCTCCACCTAAAGTGGGACGTTTTAAAACATCTTTGTTCTTCCTGGAAAATACGTGAACTGTGCACATCTAGCTAGCGCACAGATTCTGTGCCAAACTGCACAGAGAACCTGTTTGTCACTGGTGATGTTTGTTGAACTGCTAGAAAGGTTTCATTTGAGATTACCCATAAAAAGGTTATTTTGTAGTGCTAGCTAGATGCTGAAGTACTGCTGGTGCAACATTATTGATATCTGCATACTTGTTATTAATCTCTGGCTGTCTTCACCAGCATGTCTTTTATACTGTCTTCCTTCTCTTACCCCAACCGGTTGTGGAAGATGGCCGCCCCTCCCTGAGCCTGGTTCTGCTGGAGGTTTCTTCCTGTTAAAAGGGAGTTTTTCCTTCTCACTGTCGCCAAAGTGCTTGCCCATAGCGGGTCATTTCATTGTTGGGTTCCTCTCTGTTTGTATTATTGTAGGGTCTACCTTATAATATAAAACGCCTTGAGGCGACTGTTGAATTCAATTGAATGCATAACAGGAATGAATCAATGGTGGAGAAGGGGCTGCAGTAGGTAGGGTAGGGTCAAGTGGTGAATTAACTGTAGCATCAGCTGGAAAGATGGAGTTAGTAAGTTAGGCAGTTTCATACAAAATACTAACTATCAGATTTATTTAGTCATTCAATCGAAGATTCTGTAATGCTATTCTAGATCATTCCAGCCCTCTTAAACCCCAGAGTGTACCAATAATACAAGGCAGTGACAATAAATTATAACAAATCAGTATACAATGGTACATTTGTTGTCATACTCCACTGTGTTTTACTTTTGACTGGAATGACACTATGGTTAAACACTTATGTCTACTGGATTTACAAATGCTAAATGCCTATTTTTAATCTGTCTCAGCATATCACAGTTAAAACTTGATGATATAAAGGATGAAGTTAAAAGACACAAAAAATACATTTGCATACTGAAACTATTAAAGATTTTGTTTTCATTTTTGTATTGCAGTGAATTCTAACTAAAAACACACAGAAAACCTCCAACTTTTGCCAGCAGGCATGTAAAGTTCTCTGGCTAAAAATGGCTCTCAGTGCTGTCAAAAGTGTCACCGGCTTCAACACATAAGGCAGAGATGGTAAAGATGTAAACTACCTAGCTAAGTTTTCAGATGGGTTTCACAAAGTCTTTCAGGAGAACAGTGGCAGTGAGACACTGAATAATTTCAGATTTATTTTACCTTTAAATTCAGTCTGGAATGGTGTTCAGGCAGATATGGACAGATGCAGATTTGAATAGGTATGCATGTGTAGGTTTCTGTAAGCATATATTAGTTTAGTTGAATGTGTTAAAATCCATTCTTCATGATCATGATGCTTTCTATTTTATTTTAAATAATTTTTACTAATTCAACATTTTCTTCTCTGATTTTTGTCTTACAGGGATACCATCTAGGCCTAGTGTTTGTTCTTCTGGATGGCACACACACACTTACATGCATACATTTACATTTATATGTATCAGCCACAACCTTAAAACCAGCGACCATTGAAGTGAACAACATTGATCAGTTCATTTAAATGCAGCACTCTTCTGGGAAACCTTGGGCTCTGACATTCATATGGATTTTACTTTGACTTGAACTGCTTACCTAACCTTTGTTCCCGACTAAGCACACCCCACCATTGCAACAACATTCCCCAACAACTGCAACCTTCCCAAGCTGTATAATTTACCCCCGTGATATAAAAACTCCTCAGGAATGGGTGAAGAACACAACAAAGACAAAAGTTCCCAGATACTTATCTGATGATGAATCAGTGGAATTCTCCAGAATGAGCCACAAATTCACAGGAGATACACTCTAAAGAAGCCAGGCACCAGAGGACACCCAGCCTCAGACACCCCATGTCCATATCTGGACAGGTTAGATTTGCTTTTGCAGATCAAGTGGAACCCAGTGCTAGGCAATTAGATTCATTGTTATGGCTAATCTGATATAAATTTAAGAGGCACAAACAAAAAGTTCCACTTCTCCATAAAAAAGCAAAACCCAGTTAAGTAAGCTATTAAGTTCTTTTGATGTTTTGCACTACTTACAATGCTCCTACTCCATTTATCATATCAAGTAGCCAACTCATGTAGGTAAGTAATAATGGTGGTAAGTGACAAAAAACTGCTATGTACACATTGCAACACAAGCCGGATTATTTGTGCCAAATGCTTCCCCTTAAACACTTCAGGATGTAAGCGAAAAGTCTGAACCTGGAGTTACACAGTACATGAAACAAAAGATAACCATGACTCTGGTCATGCTCCTGACCTGATGTACCACCTATTTGGACATTATATTCCCTTCTACTACTGACTGCTGCTTAGTCACTTGGCTCTATCTGACCCATCTCTAATCATTGTTATTTACATTTTGAAGAGATCTAGTTCCTTAATCCAGAAAGAATACCACAGGAGATTCAGATATTAATTGTAGGATATGTTTACCTGGCTGCAGAACTAGGGCAGCCACACATCTATAAGTTATAAAAGTTATAAGTTATTTTTGAACTGCCAAAAATATTATGCTTATCCATTTATTCAGATAAAATATTTTCTAATTTAATATCAGCTCACTGACTTTTATATGGCTGCAAATACAAGTAAACATAGTATAGAAAGACTCCAGATAAAGGCTTCAAGGCTACCTGTAGAATTTCTTCTTTATCTTACAACATTAAGATAAAGAAGAAAGGGTTCAATGGGTTACAACATTAACCCATTGAACCCTTCCTAACAGCAAAGCAGATATAATCTAAAAATATAATATAGAGTAAGTTTGCCACTAAACTTCGTCTATAAGTTACACGACAAAAGCAAAAATATATTTTAAAAAAACAAACAAACAAAAAAAGCAGGTTGCCGGATTCTAGTGCTGGAGAAGATAGAACATTTATGGGGAGATTCACCACATAGAGCAATCTGATCACTTAATAAACTGGATTTTCACACAAAGAAAAAAATACTTGCCAAGCTCTCTTTTTGCCACCTCAGTGCATTGTATTTCATTTTATCTTGTTGCATGGAAAGCAAGTGCTTTGAGAGCAGATGTACCTGATCCTTTTGCCAACTTGACCAGGCAACTCAAAGCCATATGAGCTCCAGAGCCCCATGCTCTGGTATAATTTAAAACAGAAACTACATCTCTCTACCACTCTTTTTCATTCATTTCAAATCTCTGAGATATAAAAAAAATTACCCATTAGTAATAGCTGGGGTAGGACCTACTTTGGGAGAGCAAGAGCTAAAGCATCCACAAAGATCCACTTTGTTGTATGTATTGATTTTCTGTGTGCATGCAATTCACATGCAGTTCCAGACATCAGAATGATATTGCATCTGTGGTTGAAATGACACATTTCCTGCTTCAATATTTAGAACACATGTAAGGGAATAAGTGTACTTGTCCTGATACTGCATCCATTGTGACTGAGTGACTGAATTGCAGGAACTCTCTCACTGCCAGCTCTACTTTCCACTATTCATTTTTTCCCTTCCAACACTCTATTTTTTGGTTCATTGGCTTAATTTCCCTCTGCTGGAGTATAGAGGATGTGAAGAAAAATCTTCAAAGGGTTTAGATGGTGTGTTCCACAGATTCATTGGCTGCACTGAATATTTAGTGTCACATGCAGATGCAGATAGAAAAAACGTGTGCATACAGTTACTAGAGGGTTAAAAACATCCACGCATACTACTTATTTGAGCCACATTTTTGGACTAAAATATTGACATTACTTGCAACCATTTAATACAGCGAGGCATGGCAATAACCCCCTTTTCACAGAAAATATTTAAACCTTTATATGCTAATGTAAGCATTTTATTATTCAATACTTATTTTTTCTCCTTTTTTTCATAATTTTAATTGGAGTTAAATGATTCCTGCATTGGTTCCCAATAATTTGTCAAGATGACAGCCATTGCTCTAGTTTTTCATTAAAAAGCAGCAGAAATAGAAAATTAAACCTATCATCACCAATTATACAAAATGCCAAGACATATTCATTAATAATCCACTTATGTGGATTAGCATATGATTATGCAGTGTTTCCAATTAAGTACAAAGGGTAACATGTTCAAGATATGTGGTGTCTACATCTAAACCAGTGTGTTTACTGCCTCATTGCATGCATCATGCACGAAGGGTGTTTTGATTTAAAGTGCTTTTATTGACAAAGACACAAAAAATAATATTATTTAATATTTGATAGTATTAATAATTATTATTCATATTAAATAAATAAAAAAACACCTGACTACAGCACCAAAAGATTGTATGAAGTCTGAAGTCTGTGTCTGTTGAGTGGCTGTTTGATATTGATGAAACATAAACAAACTTTATGGTGGAGAAGTTTTTCCCCATCTTCTTGTTCAGTTTTGAATATTTAGTTTGAAACAAGAAATAACATCATGTTTAATAGTATTCAATCATTTTATGTAATTATTGTATCTTATATGAACATTTGTGAAAACACAGATATAATCAGTAATGCAAAGGTCAAATGAAGACAATATGCAATGCAACAAAAAATGCAATAATAAATCAATTTGAACTCTAAGGTTCAGATCAATTTCATAGAAAATGTTGGTAGGATGCAAATGTTTTCTTTTTTTTTCTAAATTAGCATTTTAAATCTGTTAATAATAATAATAATAATAATAATAATAATAATAATAATAATAATAATAATAATAATACATTAATAGAAGGGTCTTTGAATATTGCCAAGGATTATACATAGCTGTTTTGTATGCCATCACTGCATGGTATGATCACAGTTGCCATTAGGTTAGCCACTTTATTAGGGTTAAGCAAAGACGTGTTCTGCTTGTTCTGTTTTAATAAGTTTGTAGATCTGTGAAAGATAGAATGTCTTGTATCCTACATGAAAAATCTGATGTTCTAGGTAAATTGTGTTTGAGATCCTTGTTCAGTTGACACTGAGATAAAGTGTATTGTGATCTACGATCTTTGTAAACTGATTTTCAAAGATTTGCTCATTTTAAAACCTGTTGTGCATTTTTTTTCACATGTAAATTAGAAGACTAAAGTAACAATAATGGCAGTCTCTATAAACTGTCCTTGTATCTTCCTTCTTTCCCTACTTTATTCATCACCCTCTTCCCCTCTGTCTATGAGGCAGAGGCTGAAGAGATGGGACGTTTCAACCCTTAATGCCCTGTATGTCAGGCTGTGTTGTGGAACTGCCAGTGAAATCAGACTGCCAGAGAACTATTGGTGCAACCCCAATGGAGCCTCGGAGCACTGACTTTGTTCCACCTCCAGCAGTGACTGGGCATTTTCTCTGCAGAACAATATTCAGTCAAATAATCAGTTTAAACAGTGCTGAGAAACTTTTTTTCTATACTAACTGAACTTGTATGCATTTACCCAAAGCCTAGTTGCAAGAATCACATATGCATGAACTCTGACCCTTTATGTGTATGTTAGGGTTGTTGAATGTAGAAGATAACGGACTCTATATAAAATAGAATTCTATTGTTCTGGTGACTTTGGCCACAAATTGGCCTTTGCAGTTTTTATTTTTATTTTTTGGTCATTCCACAGACATGGCTTATTGATTCTTTATCAAATAATGTTTTGTTCTGTTTTTCTTATTTGCCTAGAAGTTTTTACCACACCTTAGAAGACAGTGAATGCCATATACTGTTATATTATGTGTATATTTTGTGAATATAATGAGATATTTATGTATGTACTCCTATTGTATGGCTCTGCTTGATGATCATCTCCACATCTTCACAATATTAGCCATTTGTACCTGTCTGAATGACTACAGCTTTTTACATTTTATGAATTTAGTTGATCCCTTTTTGCTCCTTTATACACTGTTACCAAGTAAGGCTTGCTTTTTGTTTGTGTTTATTTATTAATTTATTTTCAAAAGATAATATGTGCATATGTCCATGTTTTGTCAATAAATGACCCCTGCTCATTTTCACATATATATATATATATATATATGCATTGAAACATGCATTTATATATACATTGAGTCATCACTCAAAGTGCAGACTGAAAAAAGAAATCAGAACAACAATGAGATGAGAGTACATATTTGCACTATTTCTCCTTATAAAACCTTATCAAACTCTGAGTTCACGCTACAGCATAGTGTTAGGGTTCATTTCAAGCCTTTTTTCTTGTTTTCCAAGCATTCTGCTTTAATTTGCATCAGGTAATTTTAATATTGCAACACCCAACCTTTAGATCATACACTATTGCTCTGATTTTTTTCCTGTAACATTTCTTTTAAGAGTTGCAAATTCACTGTTCCGTCAGTGATTACGGAATAACCCGGGCTTAAAAATAGGAAAAGAGTCTCAAACTGCGATGCTCTATGTTAGTATTGGCGTGCGGTGCCTATTCCCTCTAACAAAATGCTGTGCAAGTTATCTAGATTTCTTCTATTTTTCACGTCTTTTATGATGCATGTTATACTCCCAGTGTGCTCTTTTGAGGGAAGCGCCTGAATTTCCTGTTTGTAGGCAGTTTTGGACTGGTGAACACCTCTCTGTATAAATGCCTTTCTAGCTTTATATCAGGTTCATACATCTATGTAATACATCACTTATGGTCCTATGAAAGTTGTTTCAATTCAGGGATGGTTTAGACCAGCTCCCAAACTTAGCATGTTTTTATTACCTCATATAAGATGGCATTAACTTAATTGGAACACCTGACTTCAAGTAGCCTCTGAAGAAGTCATTAAAATAGGTTCATCTACTTTTTTGTTTTAGCCTGCACCGTGAATGATTACTCTGTGTGTTTAATAAAGACACGGCAAAATTACCTTTGTTTGTGTGTTATTAGTTTAGTCAGAAAATCTTTGAAGCTCTTGTGAGATTTGTAAGACACAATCTGTTGTTTGTAAAACTTTCAATATGCAATTTATGTAGTTCTTCTCAATAGGACACATTTCCTTATTATTGACAAAATAGAAACTCAATACGGTTTAAGATAGCTTAATTTGTTTCCTTTAACTACATTATATGAAGACCATATCTTGCAGTTAAGGTGCTGCACAGTAACTGTAATTAACACAAATATCAAATCAGAAAATCACATGCCTGTAACTCAGTGGGTTTAGGCACATTCAAACTGAGCATTAGAATGTGGAAGAAAGGTGACTTAAGTGACTTTAAATACAGCATGATTGTTGCTGCTAGACTGGATGTCTGAGGATTTATAAAACTGCTAATCTAATTGGATTTTTCCACAGAATCATCTCTAGAGGTTACAGAGAATGGTCCGAAAAGGTGAAAATATCCATTGAGTACCAGTTGTCTGAATGAAAATCCCTTTTCAGAGGTCAAAGGAGAATGGTGAGACTGCTTTGAGCAAAGGTATGCAACAGTAACTTAAATAGCCACTTGTAACAACCAAGTAAATCACAAGAGCATCTGTGAAAGCACAAGACATCTGGTGGTATTGGTGTAAAACTGGGGGGGATATTTTTTGGCACATTTTGGGCCCTTTAGGTGCATGCGAGCATAATTTTGTTGCTGACCATGCCCATCTGTTTATGACTATAGTGTACCCATCTTCTGATTGGCTTCAATCCATCAGAAACAAGCCATATTATTAGATACAAATCATCTTGAATGGGTTTCTTGAACATGAAACAGTTACAAGATCTCAGTCCAACAGAGTGTCAAAGCAATTTCATAGATCAGAAGATTAGCATCATGGATGTTCAGTCAATAGATATGCAGCAAGTGTGCGATGCTATTGTGTCAGTATGAACCGGATCGCTAAGGAATGTTTCCACTACCTTGTTGAATTCAAGCCATAAAGAATTATGGCAGTTTGGGAGGCAAAACAGGGTTCAACTTAGGACTATAAGGTGTATAAGGTGTACCTAATCAAGTTTCCACTAATTGGAGCATGTCATGACAAAAAAGGTAGAGGAATGATTTATGGTGACTCATTCAAGCATTTATGTAATTCACTCTGAGTATTATCTGCTCCATGAGTGGGGGTATGCTACAATAAACTACAGCTGATCGCACTGCAAACACAGAGTGCACTGCAAACAGGTACACAAGCAATCATGTTTAGACAGCTAATATACAAGCATGAACACATATACAGGCAACACATGGCCAGGTGTAGGTGAAATAGTGCTTTAAACCTCTATCACACTCTACTCCCTCTGCATTTCAGCTTCTCTACATTAAGAGCAGCTGGCAGGCAGAAATAACCCAGACCACGGAGGGAAAAAGTACATTTTATTATCCAACTTCCTCTTCCGTTTGGATGGTGCTTGTGAGACCTGTCTTAGTCTTGGTCACAGCAGCCAATCAAAAAAGGGTAGAGTGCCATCTATTGGTGTATAACCTGAATCCTCAATTTTCTCCATCCCCACCTATCCACTCTTCCTCCCCCCACAGACACACAGGCACACGGCTCCGACACACTGACTCACCATATGTTTTTACACACGCAAAAGGAAACACAGTTTGAGCACACACTGTAACCCCGCACACACAAAGACTGACACATGGAAACGTTCTGGTTTTTTTTACCCACACAGTTGCTAGGACACACAGATTCATACATTTATTAATACTAATAAATACAAATCAACAATAATTTCTACAGAAAGTTAAATAAAATAACATAAAATATCATAAAAATAAAAAATGAATAATATTAAACACTACTACATCACACTATTAAGCTATATTAAGGTATTAGTAAGCTATTAGCAAGTGGTTATTTCATTTAATGGCAATACTCCTCCTTAGTATGTCATTTATAAATACATAAATATAATTATGACTGTGATTATGATTTTTAATAGCAGTAATGTAGTAGCAGTGATAGCTGTACATTGTGTAACAGTAACACACCTAAGTAATGAGGACAATGATACATAAATGATTAGTTAAGCACTTCCTAATACCTTGCTAATGCTTAATAGTGTGACTTTATATGTATGTAATTTGGGGTGACTTTTTTCTGAGATTTCATGATTATTTCAGAATAAATTATGCCAATATTTTATTTATTGAATTTTAGTACAAATAAGGAACTTATCTTTGCTCATAAACATTTTCACTTGAATTTACCAGGTGATCATAAACGAAATGAAAGAAAGAAATGCAAAAACATAATTTAAATACTCATTTTAAGCTGTCTCTATGAAGGTAACCTTCTCCCCTTTTTTTGGGGGGGGGGGGGGGGGGGGGGCAGGAAGTTATCATAGCCAAACTATTGTGTAAAATAGGTTTTGCACATGCTTTGTTTCCTTTATGTAAAAGTGTAAACATAGAGTTCATCCAGTAAGCCTGTCTGGCTTCCAAGGTCACTGGAGTTTGAACTCTTGAAGGTAGAGCTGCAAGAACAAGGATGACTCGTGTAGGTAGAGTAAATTGAAGGCAGCTTATTCTGCCGACCTTTGACCACTGTGAAAAAAAATGTTTATTTACACCCACAGTTGCACACATGCAAGTAAACAAGTGCACCCTCCATGCAGACATGCTAGCCGCAAATAGAGTGTGCAAAGTTGGGCCAAAATGTAGCTGTCTATGAGTGCTCATGACGATTTCCACAGCACTGTCAGCAGGCACCATATTATTAAGAGAGAGAGAGGGGAAGACACATAACAATGGTGTTCAAGCATTTCAGCTTGAACTCTAGAACCAGTTTTCACAGAACATCTAAAGTCAGGACAAACATCTTTATCTTAACATCATCTTCTATAGTTTATTAATGTGTATCTACAATGAATTTCAAGCATCATTGTTCTACCAAAAAGACACTAATTCTAACAGTGTGTTAATGTGTGCAGGTGCCAGCTCTTATATGGTCGAGTTTTTGGCAAAAATTAGGACACTGGTTACATCTTTTCCACATGTGTAAATATGTCAGTGAAAAAGCAATAACATTTGTTTTGCTGTATATTTTCTCCTAAGCACACTAAAATTTATCAGCATACACTGATGGCTAAACAGTATGCAGTGCAATAGTCATAAAATGGAACACAACAGGGCACTACCACCTGGGCCCCACTTAAAACAATACATTGTTCTAACCACCTTTGACAGTACAAATAACTATTGCTTCTGTCGCCTTATTGGCATGGAGATGTAGTGCCCTCATCTGCGTTCTAAAGCTGGTTCCTATGAAGTCTCTTCATACCAAATCCTTTAAGTATATCATTAAAATTCTTCTCGATACCATAGCAACTGAGCTTTTCCTGATGCAGGAGGTCAGTGGGAGCCTTTAGAGAAAACAGCAGGTTACCAATGGCTGGGTCTCCCACGCTGACAGGTGAGAGGTTACATCTCAACTTCTGCATCAGGTTTGAACTCTCCTCCACCAGATTACTCATGAGTATACATTTGTATTGTATTTGGTGTTACTCCAATCCTATGTCAAAGACACTCAAGGGGCCTGCTTTTTTAGTATTCTCATCTCATCTGTTATTTTGGTTCTTGAATTGTTAGCATAACACTTTTTGTACAGAAGATGATGGTAGCCTTAGTTTATCTGCTGCCTGTAGTTTTGACATTCTAAGAGAAAATATCACCAATTTTAACTCATCAAGCATTCATGCAATAAAGGAAAAGAGGGTTTGATCACACAGTGAAATAAATTAATGTAATCTAAAGGCCACTTCCTGCAGTTTATGAATTGATTTTGAATCAGCATCAGCAAAACCATCATGTTTTTAGTGTTTCACTGTACAAGCAGTAAACACTAAAAACATTCATTGCTTTCTAATCTAAAACCAAGTCAAAACAACTGGGAATTGTTTGTTTTTTTTCTTTTAATGATAAGTACATAGCAGAATGATAACGTGGATGCTCAGAGAATCGGGATAATGAATAGCCTCCTGAAACCTGTATTGTGAAACAACTGACAAGCTGGAGGAGGTGAAAGCATAACCTTCATGACAACCATCAGGGTGTTGAACATGAGCAATCCACCATATGTGCCTGTGTGGGCTTGTGTACTTATATTCATCACATTATGGGTATATACTGTAAAGCTGTAAACACACAGTCACTGTTTTTTTTTTCATCATTAAACATATCACTGATATGCCAGACTTGCAATCTTTATTTGGTTTATAATGGAGCACTGTAACAAAAAATAATTTCCCCCAGGGATCAATAAAGTATTCTGATTCTGATTCTGATTTATTTAATTTTATTTTATTCTATTCCCAACTCCCCTGTGGTTTCAAACCCACTCCAAGCTTCACTTTTTCCCATTATTTATCTCCCCTACCTGAATCCACTTGACTGATAAGCCCTGTCAATATTTTTCCCACCTTCTACTTTTTGCCAGATAGCTTTGGCCCGCTCTGCTTGAGCTCTGTAACCTTGTTTTTGACCTGTTTTGATTCCTGTGTTTCTCCCTGCTTTGATTTTGCCTACCTGTTGTAGTTTATTTTTTTATTTACTTTGGAGCCCTGTAAGAGAAGTTTCCAAAAAAAGATTCTCAGAAACAAGATTCCAGTAAGCAATTCTAGAGTGCTTTCTCTGTCTTTGCTCAATTTTTGGACTAGATGCGTAAATAAATCACACTTCCGAGCACATCCTTGTTAACAGGGACGATAAAGCTAAAAACTTCTAATGCTTTAGAAGATTAATGAGTTACATTAGTGATGTTTGTAATGCAAACCAAAACAGTGCCGGTGCCTGACTATATTGTCTGCCTTTAAGTTTGCACTGGCATTTGCCAGTGCATTTGTAATATATTTATCTGTCCTGATCACAAATGGTCAAGGACTGTTAGTGCTGTATTAAAAATCCTTTTTTTTCAAGATTTAAAAATGATTTAAAAATTAAAAATCAGCAGTACTTTCCAGCTCCTTGTGAAAATGTATGAAAATCAATACAGTCATCTTTATTTCCAAACAAATAATAAAATGGTAAATGGCCTGTATTTGTATAGCACTTTACTAAGTCCCTAAGTACCTCAAAGCACTTCACACTACATTCAGTCATTCAAACACTGGTGATGGTAAGCTACATTGTAGCCACAGCCACCCTGGGGCACACTGACAGAGGCGAGGCTGCCGGACACTGGCGCCACCGGGCCCTCTGACCACCACCAGTAGGCAACGGGTGAACTGTCTTGCCCAAGGACACAACGACCGAGACTGTCCGAGCCGGGGCTCGAACCAATAACCTTCCGATTAGAAGACAAACTGCCAACTCTTGAGCTTTGAGCTATGAGCCATGTATTTATGGCACGTGTTCATGCATGCCTCTAAATGTCTCAATTGTATTCTACATACATGTTTAGTCCATTAGTCCATTCACACTAATGGACTAAATAACAATGCTGGTTTGGCTGCTATCCAGTAATGTTTAGCTCTGTGCCTAACCACAAACATGTATCTAATTCCTTACATTTGCATAGTGTGAAGAATAGTGTTACTCCTAACCCTGCAGTTTAGATGAAAAAAAAAACCCCATTTATTGCAAGCATTACAGCAGGGGAGGATGACAGAAAGAAACATTGTGAGAGAAAAAGAGCACATACTGGGTGATGGGAAAATCTCATCTGTACTTAAAGAGAAACCAGTGCTATTAAGCAGCTTGGTGTGAGCTTGACGTCTAAATTATACTCTACATTATAAAATACCAATGATGCGCTTGGCCATTAATCCATATACCGCAAATAAGAAGCTAGCTCATAGTCTGCAGGTAGTCGATTCAAATGTAAAATATTAACATGGTTACCACATAACAGGTAATAATGGTTTTACATTGGGAGAACAATATTTAGAATTTCAGCACAGAAAAGGAAGAATATGAAGATATGCGCATCTTGAAACGAAGCTGAAAGGAAGTTCTTAAGTTGTCTATGGGGGGGTTTAGAGTTAAAGTGTTAAAGGTTCACTGTAAAATGTAATTGCATGGTAATTTGAAATTACCACATTTTTATGTTTTATGTTAATATGTTAAAAAAGTAAGTATGTCATATCTAGCTTTATTGAGGATTATCCTGCCTTGTAGAAAAAAATATACTGGGGACTTTTATTTCAAATTGCTAACGGATTTGCTATTTTTGACCTGTAGCCAAAAAGTCGACGTGAAGTGTAACAAACCTGAAGTAGACATTAAAAATATAAAGAAAAATGCGCTATAATCCATTTAGGGAAATTCCTAAATAACAGATCTACTCTGCCAACAAGATAAAGCAAAAAAAAAAAAAAAACTTACAAGATTACCTTTTTTTTTTTTTTTTTTTTTTTTTTTCTTAAACAAGATTACCTTAAGTAGAAGAATGATAAGAGGCTAGATTGTGTGGACAGAATTATGCTAATATGGAACACAGGGGACCTCCCCTGGGTATAGGAAGCAAGCTGAATGAGAAGAGACTACAGTGCACAGTTGGTAAATTTGTGCATTTTTATGCTGTTGTTATTGTTATTTGTATTTAAAAAAAATCATTTTACTGTTATAATGAGTATGAGCAATGAGAGTTTGATGTGCTTAAGTCTATATGGCTTATGTTGTTTGTGAATATATGTGAATATAGACTACCGTTTATGTCCATATTGTTAAAGAATGCATTTGTGGCGGGTGCAGCATTAAAGACAAATAAGGTCAAATCCACATTACCATGGTAACCCACCAGAAGAGACCAGCTGGTCCATCTGTTATTCAGCTAACTTTGAGTCGGCTCTCCCACACCTCATACCAGCTGCTGCTGTTATAGTCATACAGGATCTGCTTGTTCACTCAAGCAGCAACATCCTGTGCTGCGCTGTTTCCCTGGAATATAATTGTGAGGGATTCAGTCCCCCCCCCCCCCAAAGAAAAAAAGACTGTCATGCCCTTTTTTTTTTTGTAAGCGGAAAGGTCAGACAAATGGAGGTATCTTATTTTGCCTTGCTGCTTAAGGTAGAGAAAGGGGTAAGACAGGGAGAGTTTTCTGTGCTGTGGGTCATAAAGGTAAGCAGTTTTGTCTGGTCTGTTTTTTAGATGTTTTTTTCTATCCAACAAGTAATATTGCCTTTGTTGCAAGCACAGTGGTTGTACTGACAGCTTTCAATACACCTTACCAAGTTTGCTTGCATTAGCTGAACTTAACACTTCACCATCTTACATGGCCTCTTCCCTCATTAGTCCATGACAAATTAAGATAGGAGTGTGTTGAACTTGTATTTGGTAGATTTTCACTGGAACTCTTAACCTGAGGTCCAATATCATGTTGGAGATATTGGAGGCTGATTCAGAATGAGGCTAACATTAGGCTGAAAAATTGAAATAAACCTATCAGAGAGACAGCAAAAACTGGTGTGTAAATACTGTAATTACAGTTAGAATACTTTTGTTTATCCCGTTGAATTAAAGCTGAAAGTCTGAACAGAGGCAAAAATGATGAAAACTGTGTCATTGTCCAAATATTTGTGAACTTCCTGTTTGCTGCCTTCTTTATAATCTTATGTACACAGATGACTTAGCTGTTCTGGCTCCCTGTAGTTCTGGCAACTGTTATGTTATGGTGTGTGGTATGACACTGAATTTAACACTAAAAAGACTTTGATAATGATTGCTGAATCCAAGTAGAATCAGAAGCAAATTTTCCTCTCATTCTGTTTGGCTGATCAAGAACTAAATGTGGTGATTAAGGTGAGATATCTGGGTCACATGTGATGATGATTTTTTGCAACATAAGTGTTGTATCCTGTATGGACAAGCAAACTGGCTGACACGCAAATTTCATATGTGTACAGATGATGTCAAAATAGCTCTTTTTATAGCCTAATGATTTCTGCTTTATGCAGCACATTTATGGTGCAATTATAATAAAGTAAAAATAAAAAAATCTTCACTTACCATATAATGATGCATTCAGGATTTTGCTCAAGCTACCAAGACGGATTATGTTTTGTATTAGTAATGTTCCTACATTTAATGCTCTGCTGATTAATTTTATGTGCAAACTTATGTGGCTTTTAGTTGATTCTGGGGATGTAATCACAGTTGCCTTAACTGGCCCTATTCTACATTACACCTTTACCAGAAACTCAGCAAACTTTCAGATCACAGATTTTTTTCACATCCAGGTGTTGGCATACCTGTTGTTCTGTGTGTGCGTGTGTGTGTGTGTGTGTGTGTGTGTGTGTGTGTGTGTACTTTTTTCTATTTATTTTCTGTTATTTTGGACTTCCATCCATCGATTTTCTTAACTGCTTGTTCAATTCAGGGTCACAGGGGTTGGAACGTACCCCAGCTGGAAGTCAGAGGGGCAGCACACCCTGGTCAGGTCACCAGTCTGTTGCAGGGCAAACACATAAAGCCAGGGAACCATTCAAACTCACATTCACATCTACAGCCTATTTAGTATCACCAATAAACCTAACATGCAGGTCTTTGGACTGTAGGAGGAAACCAGAGCAGCTGGAGAAAACCCATGAAGGAGGATTATACAGAGTCCACAAAGAAAGACCTATGACGGATTTACACATCTGAAATGGAGTAATTACATAAAATATATATATTTTTTGGTTAAAACAAATCTGAGATAACTGACACAAAAAGGAAAAATAAAAATATCGTCAAATTTCACAATACATTTGTATTCACTAGGTCCTTCTTTTAATGAGTCAATGCAATCAAGGTCATAGACTCTCAAAAGTTTGTGCAAAACATAAGGCAGGGTACAAAATCCAGCTTGACAATTTATAAAGTACTTCTTGCGCTGTAAGGGGATGCTTGGCTTTCTCACATTTCAAGTAGCCTCATAAATGTTCAGTGGATCTGATGTCAGGTGACTGCGAAGAAAAGTACATGACAGTCAGCTTTCCTTGGTCCTCTTTGATCTTCAAATAGTTCTTGTAAAGCTTTGAGGTTTGTTTGGGATCATTATGCTGCTACAGTAGGAATCCTCCTCCACACAGATGTAAACCACAGAGTGTAGCATGTCTTTGGAGAATGCATTTGTACTTTTTTTTATGAGGTAGTAGTTTATTCAATAATGCAGGTGTCCAACTCCAGAGTTCAGAAAAAGGAAAATGTAAAAAAGCACAGACACATATTGTTTTTTTTTCTGGCATTGATACACTACTGGATCATTTATTCTCCTTTTATATGTTGATGCACATTCAAATTTATAACAAGAGAACGAAGACTGTAAGCTTATTTACTTAAATAAGGATTTGAGCTTCTCATCTAATATCACATATATAAATATCACAGAGTTAAAAAGCTTGGTATCTTATCTTTACAGTCATTTTAGTGTATATTTTAAAATATAACAGATTTTCAGATTTTCTATTTTTTCCAATTTAGCTCTAATTTATGTACGATTTCAATATACAACAATGTGTAATGCATGCAAAATTGTAATTAAATGGCTGTATTTCTATTAAACATTTACCAAAACACTTTACATTATCCTGCTTATACACATGTGCATTTTTTTAAAACAATAGCAACGATCCACAATGCAAGCTGCATGTCTAACCAATAGAAGTCTGGTCTTACCCAAGGACACATCCATGATATTAAATCAAAAAACATGTTTTTCCAAAGCTCACTTCAGAAGGTTTCTCTTGTACAAATGCTGAAACTGTAAAGGTAAGTGAAATAAGTGAAATAAAGCCCTTGTATCTTGTCCTTTTATAAAAGTGGCTTTTTCTGCCACAAATCGCTCTCACTTTTGTAGCACAAAGAAATCACAGATACAGCTGCCTAGTGTGTCCGGCTGGAGTATTTTCAGTCTAGATGTCAAATGGATATTTTTCTGGTTCCTCACCATGGCAGCCACTCTTATTATCATGTGAATCTGGGTGGTGGTGGGGGGTGTCTGGAACCAAGAAAACCTAATGAATTGGTTACATAAAGTCTTCTGCAAAGATTGTCTCAGTCTGTCAGGATGTCTGGGAGAAAAGCTCACCGCTCATTGGAGCACAGTGTCCATAACATGGACGAGCTTTAGAAGAGAGAGAAAGCAAGCAAGAGTGAGAGGGGTGGAAAATGGAGAACAGATGAGAGAGGTAGATTTAAGGATAGCAGAGAGCAGGAGAAAAGTTGAGAAAATAACAGATGGCCAGTTATACTGTAGCTGAAAGAGTGGTTGGGTGGGTCGATGGATGAGAGAATAAGTGGGGGATGGATAGCGTTAAACATTCTTAGATATATAGCTGGATGGCTTTAACTCAAAATCTGAGAAATGAGAGGACCAAAATGACAATGGTTTGTTACAATATATATATATAGTTTTGTAAAATAGCACAAGTTATTGAATAAGAAAAATTTTTCAAGTGATTGATAATCACTGATCACCAGAGATGGGCAGTAACGCGTTACTGTAATCTGATTACTTTTTTCAGGTAACGAGCAAAGTAAGGGATTACTATTGCAAAAACGGTAATTAAATTAACGTTACTTTCCTGTAGGAACGCTGCGTGGACTAGAAAAGCGCTATACAAATGCAGGCCATTTACCATGACAGTGACGTAAGCGAGTGCGACGTTCGTGACAACAGCTGTGTGCAGATCAACAATGGATCATATATCGAGTGCGGGAGAGAGTATGAGCATGCAGCGTTTAAAGCTTGGAAGTACTGACCTTATTTTGAGTTTGATTCCATAAAAAGTGACAAAAACATTAGTGTCCGTTGTGCGTGGGCAGAAAACTTCTTTTTACAGCGAAAACCCCCCCCCTAAACGTCCAAGCAAGCACCGGGAGTGCGCTACGACGTAATGGGAAACTCACAGAGAAACTCGCGGATTCTTCCACTGACCGCTGCGGCACACCTGCACCAGGGCAAACCTCTGCCTACGCCACTCCTGCTTTACAGGTGAAAATAGAGCAACAGGACCGCTAGTCTTTGATGTTATTTATTTTCTGCTGTGTTTTACTTGCATCTATTTGAAAGAGTGAGTGTAAACACACAAAAAAAAATTATTTTATGTGCTGGAATGTGCAGAAAATAGGTTTAAATATTAAACAAATTTCTTCCAGTCAGAGAATGTTGCATATAATTAAAAAAAATTTTGCATAAAGTTAAAAGGTTAAAACTAATAAAACAAGTTTTAAAAAGAGACCTTTCCATTTGATTACATTTTGTATGATGGATTATGCAGAAAAAGTAGAATTGGGCTGAAAGATCTATCACTTTATCACCTATTCAGGTTGTAAATCGTGTTTTTAAAAAGTAACTAAGTAACTAAGTAATGAATTACTTTTGAAAATAAGTAATCAGTAAAGTAACGGGATTACTTTTTTGGGGAAGTAATTGGTAATTAGTTACTGATTACTTTTTTCAAGTAACTTGACCAACATTGCTGACCACATAGTTTTGTCATGTGGATCAACTCACACTTCTTTCATTGAATTTTTTGATTGCCTGCCAGGCCATGCAGCTTTTGTTGATTGCCTAATTCTCAGGAACTGAATGAAAAAATAAGATAATGAAGGAAACGAATGACAAAAATGTAAAAAGGGGAAGTAATAATTTACAATGTATCTACAATATAATAGATAAAGGACCAGTGATTCATCAGTGATTGAGCTCATACAAAAAAACCCCAAAAAACCCAGAAATATGCACTCTTAAGATGTAGTTACGGATTTAGTACGGAAAAGAAAAATAAATGTACTGACAGTAGTTTATAAGCAGGCACATATATTTATAAATTAGACTTAGCAGTTATTCGAGTTCCAAAACATTGACCTAAGATGACAGTAGACCAGCAGTTATTCGTCTTTATTATTATTAAGTCAGTCCATTATTATTTATCATTATTTAATTTAATGTTGTTTTACTTCATTACTAGATTACTTGTTGTTAATAACAAGGAAAGTGTTCAGCAAACTAATGTCAAATCACATCAGATTGCGGAGTTCTCTCTTTTGTAACGTTCATGCTCGAGATTCCTGGGAATTTTGCAGGCAGTTAGCTACTTCCTCAACACTCCTGTAAAGAGGAAGACATGTCATGTCACTGTCTGACCCCAGTAGCAGATATTAGCCTAATATTGGGATAGAAACTATCGGGAAATTGGACCGTCATTTCTAATCATTAGTGGCTCATTAGACTTCCTTAGAATCACATTTTTAGAGGCGAGCAGCACTGTTATGAGTAGAGTAGCAGCAACTGTTGCTCACTGAACTGTCTGTACTGTGCTTGTGATCAATGCACCCATCACCTTTGGTTAGCTGTTGAGTGTTGTTATTCTTGTGTTTTGAATGCATATATTTAATGATTTCACAGCTTTACTACATGATTATATGATGTGATACCAGGAGACTCCATAAAGTGCATCCTGTTGTTCATTGTTTTTCTCGTTCTTGCCCAGTTTGCTGGTTTTTTTGAGCTAGCTCATTTACTGTTTTGCCTCTTTTGCTTTGTTTGTTTTATTGAACTGAAAACCAGTGTACTAAACAAAGCCTTCTCTTTGGAGTCATGCGTTTGGGTCCCTATTCTGAGTATACCAGTCGGTAAATTACCTTCACGTATGGTTTCTTATTGACACGAGTTCACACTTTTTCCACAGTATTGTTGGTGTCATTTTATTTGAGATAAGCCATTTTCTCTTTTCTAACTGCTGTCATTGAATTAGAAGATAGTATTTAGTAAAGTATTTGCATTTTTTCTATTACTAAAACCTCAAAGTATTTTGTTTGTTTAGTTGTTTAGTTGTTTGTATTTAATTGGATGTGCACCTACACAAACAACGAGGCAGAAAACTAGCTTGAATGTTTGAGTGAAGCTTCTGCACTACAGTGAAAAGGTTGAGCAAAGGTTAAGAAATGAGTGGGTTGTCAGAAAAAGAAACAGCAAAATGCATTTAAACTGCTGAAAGTGTATATGAAAATGATACTATACTGTACAATACTGTAAGTACATTACAGTAGACTACGAATCTGTTTTATATTCCTTTTATTTGTCTTTAAGGCTCTTAAAGGTTGTGCCCTATCTGTCCCGTCTTATTCTCTCAGGTCAGCAGACCAGACGCTTTTGCTTGTTTGAAAGACACAGCACAAACTCAGAGGTGATACAGCTTGCGCAGTTACAGTTACAAAATTGTGGAACAATTTGTCATTGCACATCAGGCAGGCTCCTTCACATACAGTTCATTTGCTGGCCTTCGACCCAGTGTGAGACATTGACTGTGATATATATATACTGCCTATTTAAACAAATGTACAGGAGTAAACTGGAGTCAAATTTCTTAGTTGTTTGTCATTTCTGTTTGGTGTTATTGTACACCAAACAAAATAACATTATGTTTATGTAATATGTTATATTATATTATATATTATATGGGTGGTGCAGTTGTCAGCACGTTTGCCTTACATTGTTGCCCGAGTTCGATTCCACCACAGCCCGTGTGGAGTTTGCGTGTTTGCGTGGATGCTCTCCAGGTTCTTTGTGGGTTTTCTGGTGAATCGCAACCACCCTAGGGAAAATTTTGACCTTGGGATTTCCAGGCCATGTTTGGTACAGATGTTCCTGTATACCAGTGGTGTCCAAACCCAGGCCTCGAGGGCCGGTGTCCTGCAGGGTTTAGATGTGTCCTTGATCCATCAAAGCATCACACACATCACAGTTACCTCCTCAATATGTCTTGAAGTTCTCCAGAAGCCTGGTCATGAACTAATCATTTGATGCAGGTGTGTAGACCCAGGGTGAGATCTAAAACCTGCAGGACACCGGCCCTCGAGGCCTGGAGTGGGTCAAGCCTGCTGTATACTATGCCAGCCACTTTGTTATGGCATTCCATGTATGCTTGGTCCAGGATTTCTCCATATCAACCACTTCTTTTATCTGGCGGTGGTAAATGCCATACAGAATCCAGACCTTCCATGCGTAGTTCCTGTTCTTGCTCTTCTTCTTTATCGGGTTTCTGCTGCCTGAGGTATTCACTAAGCACATGATCTCTTGTGACCATCTTCTCCATGTACTCATGGACTCAAAGGTATTTGTATCTCAAATACCTTGGAATCCATGCCTTCTGGTAGTGTGATCCTCTCACTTCTGACTACTACTTCTCCACTCTAAATGACATGTTGTTTCTGTAGATCTTGTTGGTTTGGATCAGTGAATCCAAACCACCATAAATGTAGAGGAAGCGGCTGATGTCTCTTTACTAGACATTACTCAGAATGTCTAATAACATCCTTTTCCAAAATAGATCAATGGCAGTTTCTTCTCATCTATGTTAGAGCCACGTGACGTTGAAAAAAGCATGGAGAATCAACGGGAAAGCTAGATCTCATATCTTGGAATTTACCACACGCTTTGATAAATGCAATGATCATAAAGTGGACTGGTCATCTTAGCAGAGTGAATAGCTCCAGGCTTCCAACACAATTCTATTCCCTCTTCAAAGATAGATGTCTTAGCCCCAGGGGTCAGAAGAAGCATTTATATGACAATTCCAAATCATGAGGCACACATGACACTGGCGACAAAACAGAGGAGGGTTACTACATTGGATTTAGGGCCAGTGTGATATATGTAGTATATAAAGCATGCCCCTCAAATGCTTGGCTGACAAGGCAGCAGCAATTTGTACTTCAAATAGCATCATGTTGATTTAGATTAAATGCCATCCCTATTTGAACACTAACTGTTACATATTAACAATTACACTTCACTGGATTATTATACAGAAAATGCCTTGCCTTGTATTACTTTCTTTCACCGTGTCCATGTATTTTAATTCAAAAACTGATGTGCTAAAGTAGACAAATTTCAGTTTGTCTTTGCTTTAAACTACATATCTTAGTTTGACTACAAAAAAAAACACAAAAAAACAAAAACAATGATAAGATAAACAAGAAAGATACCAACCTTTCAAGTACTATGCATTAGGAGCATGCAGAATAAGCCCTTTTCAATCATGTTGTCAAATACTGACAAGTTCTATGAATGTATAAAAACCACAAGGTCAATTCTAAAAGTGTTATGGCTTTAGAGGCATCAGCCAGGACACTTTCTGTAAAATGGGATTGATGCTTAAAATAATCTGAACCTACATTCTACTGTATAAGGCACAATACACCCACTGCAACCATCTCAACACCATCACACCCTATTACACATGTAAGCTCCAGTGGTCACCCCCTCGCCAATATGGTCTAGTGCCCTCCATCAATCAAGATCAACTAGCTATAGAGGCTGAATGGAGGTGTGGTAGGGACTGAAAAGCATTTGGGATATGCTAACGCAGCCCCAAATGACAGCCATAACCACTATTTAAAGATGTGTGACCTGACCTTAAATTAATTCACATTGCTTAAACAGCTTCTCTGTAAAATGAAACACTAGCAAAGGCTGTTTTAAGGTTGGGTTTGGTTTTTTTTCAAGTGTCAGGCTTCAATTTTTTCTCGTCCATAAGCACAGAAAAACACTATCGGAAACATTACACAGTGCTGTCAGTTTCAGTCAACATCACACAATGTCAATCTTGATTAAGCATTTGACCTTGGATGTCACCACTAAAGGGTGGGTGATACCACCTGGCACAGCTCTTGGTTCATGCGTGCTCAGTAGTGTGCTGCATTTTCATGCCGCAGCAGATCCGACTCTCCTGCATATTCTTAAACAGTGTAAGTGTAAAAGGCAAAACTTGTTTACAAGACTGCTATGTTAGTAGTGCATGTTAAAACACGCACAACAAAAGATTGTGTCTACAATCAATCAATCATTTTCAGAAGCTGCAAGGAGTTTGTTATTGTTTTTTTATTGTATGTTTTTAACGGCATCAACTTAGTTTTGATTCGTCTCTATAACTGCCATAAATATGAATATTTTAATATTGCATCCCAGAATGGCAGCAACTACATCAGCAGCTTGGCCATTACTCATTATAATGTTTACTACATAGTATTAATTACTACTTTCTGCTAATTTACTACTAATTGCTACATGTTTAACTAGTTATTGAGTTCTCCGCTGTTACCGTGGTGTATCTCCTCAATATTCCGTAGAACCCTTAAGCTGGTTTCCCAACTGCTACGTCATTCGGCTTTTGTCCTGCTCTTCGAAACCGTCGCTTGACTGTGGGTCATAGACGAAGGCAGGATTTTCTGAGCAAAGACAATTTTTCTCATGCCAGCTGCTGAGGTTTTTTCTCTCTGCTAGGGCTTAAGGGGCTGAGCCAAAAGCAAAAGCCAAATCACAGGCTCCACTCTCTGGTATTGATTCGCTGGCTCTGAGGTAAAAGGGACAATTCAATCATTTACTTTTAGTTTTTTGTTCTTCAGTGTTTAAAATTGATGACATGTCACCAGCATCATTTTACTCATTAAAAAGATGGCAGGTCAGATGACATAATTTCAAATCAAAACACAGTAAGTCTAGTCCTGTATTGTGCATTGTTTGCAGTAAGGTAACACATAGAATGGATTACTGAGTATCCACAACTCTGAGATTCTCACCTTTTTCCTCCTCACTCCACAAAAGGGAATGTGGAGTGTGGTTTACCAGGACAAAGACAACAATAATTTCAAATCCTATAGAAACAGATGCATGGTTATAACTGCGAATGTCACCATAGAGTTAAGAAGATCAGCACTCGTTATTATTTGAATATTTGTAATTACCCAGATGTCTGCACTGAGCAGCATCTGAAAGAAATGCCTGTATTGATAAAATATCTGGGACCATTATAATCTGAATATGTCATGTTGGTGTGCAACAATCTATTGATTTTTCTATTGTTAATAAACTGTGCAATTAAATATTTCAGTGCTGTGTCTTTTTTTTTTATCTTTTCCACGTTACACTGATTAGATTTGCTTTAATAACATGAAAGTAGGACTGCATGTGGCCAGAAGCTTTATTTGTGACATGACTTTGTGAAAATATTTTTTCACTGGTGCTCAAAATATCAATTTTTCTGCATGTCTGTCTTTTTTTTTATTTTCTACTCCTGCTAATGTATTCTGAGTGGCAGCAGCTCAACGAGTGCCAAAAGAGCAAAAACAAAAATAAGCATCAAGTTTTACCACTTGTTCCTGCTAGACTCTGATCAAAGGGGGGTTTAATTGTAGGTCTGTTTCTGATGGATTTTCGTATGAAAGCAACAAGAGACAGAAATGATGATGCCTGCAGCCATTTAATTAGGTATCTAAGCTTTATCTTTTGATTATGATGCCAGAGTTGTTTATTTTCTTCATCCTCTGAATCCTGTGCTGTACTTAACTGCTTCTAGCTTCTTCAGCCACCTTCAGTTGTCTGTAGATGCCAGAACTTGCCTATAAATTTAGCAAACCTGGCTTCACTAACAAGCAAGTAAAGCTTGTGTTCACAATCTTTAAGTTCACACGTATACGCCCACACGCAGATGTGGTTGGCTGGGTCCCTTCACACAGCTAGCAGTTTTAACTGTTGAAACAAAGCTGTGAGAGACAGGACAGAGAAAGTCAATCCAATGATGGAGATGTGATAGAAGTCAGATGCAGATGAGGAAGAGCGGATGCAGAAAGAAGAAGCTGTTATGTACATTACATAGACAAAATTTTGGCTTCAGTGAACAATTTACAATTTAAGAAGCTTTTTCCACAACCCTCTTTGTTTATAAGTGTTGGAAAAATTGCATTTTATGTTAAGAAGAATCATTGACTGTTATTACACGGGGTTTATAACCAGGGTTGGGACTAACGCGTTATTAAGTAACGCGTTACAGTAACGCGTTACAGTAACTACATTATTATTGTGGTAACGAGCACGGTAACTAGTTATTATGCCAAAATCAGGAACGCGTTAATCGTTACTGGGATTTAGATAGGCTCGTTAGTCGTTACTTCGTGTGGTGGCTATCGCAGAGCTTCCACAGATTCAGTAACATTAGCAAGTGGTGGAAGCCAGCAGGTGGATGAGGGAAAGGGGAGTCAAGAGGAGAGACCCGCCAGTCCGAGTGTCAGGTGAAATGAACTTCAGGTAAGAAGTTATGACCCGCAGTTTATCTGGGTCAGATATAAACCAAGTTTAGGTGGAGTTTATTTTCGTTGTGCTTTTTCGTACTGCGTGCTAGCTAGCATGATGGAGTTTCTACACAGCTGGGTGGGTGCTATGATGTTACTGATGTTGAACTTTATTTTGTTCATAAGGTTAATTATTAGAGTTGCCAACCGTCCCCTAAAAAACAGAGTCATCTCGTATTCAGAGCAAACATTATGCGTTTCGTATTGAGGTGAAAAGGAACACACTTTGTCCCGGACTTCAGCTACAATGAAAAAGACACAAAGCTGGGTTTATTCTGTCTTTATGCTGTCAGCTGCCTCTTCTTCACTCATTCTCTCCCCCTCCCTCTCCCATTTCTACTTCAATCACGAAACTGATCAATGCGGGCGCCCAATGGCTGCCCACTGCTTCACTGAGTGAATGGGTTAAATGCAGAGAGCAATTTCCCCACGGGGCTCAATAAAGTACAATAATGTACACATAATAATGATCAGCTGATCGGCTTTTCTCTCGTTTGTTTATTGCCCACTTTGCGCTAAACGACAGCAGCATGTTTAAGCTTGATCAGCTGTTGTTAGAATTTATTTAATATTACTTTCTAGTATCAGCTGATGTTTGCTGGAGCCACAGCTGTAAAAGCTGCTGGTCATGATGTCGGTTTGGTTATCTGGTGAGAGGGAAACATGAAGATGAAACCAGGAGATGTCCTTACTGAATCATCAGAGCTGAACAAGTGATGGAGAAACAGGTTTACCTTTTAGGTGACATGAATGAGTTGAAGGGAAGTTATGAACTGTTTCTGAGAAATAACACCAGGATCCTTTTCTACATAGCTGACAGCTGGTAACTGCGCAGGGGCGGGTCTAGCAAAGTTTTGCCAGGGGGGCAGGTAGGGCATTAACAGGGAGAGGTGGGAACAAAGAAATACTTTTATTTCTTATTCTCATTTAAAATGTCTCGCTTTTAAAAGCAAATTATTATCTGAATCTTACAACAAACGATTAATGCATATATACCATAAAAACAGTGTTCATCACTGTCACAACAGCGTTTGTTTTCATTCAAAGGCTTTATGAGTTTTCCTATAATGGCGGGCCGCTCTATAGTCAAAACGCCCGGGCCGATTTTTTGTCCCAGTCCAGCCATGTATGCAGCTCATCTGCAGTCTGGTGTTACCTACATCTTCCTATTCAGAAGGCAGAATTTCCGAGTTCTGAGTACAATCGAAAGCACCACGACTGCAGTTTTTGTGTTGGATGTAAAAAGCGCACATGACGCTGTGATGTAGGCTAGAATTATGGCGGCGGTCAACGGCGGTCCAGGCGTGGGATTTCTCTTGTGGAAATATGCACATTATCTTTTCCTTTCTGTTGGTACGTGGCACAGTGCACTTGTGTCAAGTAAGCAAGCTAGAAGACTGGCAATCTTGCTGGGTATCCAGTTACAGAAGCAACATATTAACAAGAGAATTCTGAGTAAAACCAAAGTTGCTTTCCCTAGTAACTAGTTACTTTGAAAGTAACGAGTAACTTGAAGTAACTGAGTTGCTTTTGATAGAAGTAACTAGTAATGTAACTAAGTTACTAATTTAAAGTAACTTACCCAACACTGTTTATAACAGAACAAATAATGTACAACTGATGGTTCAAAACAAACCTAACATTCACTGATTAGACTTTAACAAGATTATCAATCAAAGGGGAAATTTGTGCTTGTTTTACAGTAGTTCACAGTAAAAATGATCTTTGGAAAGAATGCTATGCATTCACTCATATTTTTGCAGCGTGTGCATATATGTGTATGTATGTTAAGCCATTTTTCAGCATAATTCAAATTTTAAGACTCTGAAATCTACAAACTGCTTTAGAAATTGAGGCCTAATTATAAAAAAAATACAGGTTAAAAAAAGAAGGAAGAAATAGTGTCTTTTGTTGGCTGTATGGTGGAAAGTGAAGCGCAGCTTTTTGTGGCTGCAACCTAGAATAGCACCTCCATACAAATTTACAGTTTTGCTGAATGAGTGAATGATGAGCTCTAATGAGTTAGGAGATGTGTGAAAAATATTTCTTTTCCTCCATTCCCTCTCTCTGTTTTTTTTAATGCTGTCACTTTCTCCCTTTCTCACACATTCACATGCACGCTCTGACACCATTCGTTTCTCTGTCACGCAGACACACAACAATTTGCACAAATCCACACTCACACATGCATACACAAATACTCCTACACCTCCAGAAATAGAGGCAGCAACAGTCTCACTGAATCTCTCCGCCCCCATGTTGATAATGTCACCTTTTCAGAGTTTCATTACCTTGTGCTAACAATCAGAGAACATCTTTCTCTCTCTGCCGATCTACTCTATCACGTTCGCTCTGTCTTTAGTTTGGGATCAGTGGGATGTTTGAAAGGAACTGTCATTCCATATAATTGCCACAGTTAATGCCGCTGCACTGTAATTTCTTCATCACATCTGGGCAGGAAAAAGATTTTATGATCCATTAGTGTCAGCACTTAAATGTAAACTGCACTCAGTGGAAATATTGGGCAAAGGGACAACAACATGGAACCGAGGTACATCATGAAGGAGGCTTCGTCACAATTACAAATTAAGAGAGCCCCTCAACTCTAACATCCCGTTGATCTTCATAGCTTCGAGTATTACTTAAAGCTGATTCGTTTTAGTTACAATGCAGTCCCAGAAAATCAAATCTTATTGTGTGCAGCCTGCCACAATTTGATTTATAAACACAAACAAGCAGTAAGCACATGGTAAAACAATGGTTGAGAAACTGAGACTTTATCCATGACTGAAGGTAAGACCTCAGGAGGGCTAATGGTCAGCGAGTCAGCTAACATGCCGAAGAACAACAAAAATACTCAAAATGAGCATCTAATGCTGTAATTACATTTTCAGAGCTTGCAGTTGTGTTTGGCTGTATTCACGGGCTGGCTGGGATAACATCCACTGATGTAAGGAGTACTGCCAAGAAAGCTTTGGAAGAATATACAAGACAACAATCAAATAAACATTCCCCGCTGAACAGAATGAAAACCGGTCATCCTGAGACATTAATCAACAATACCTATAACAAAATGCAAAAAAATAATAATCTTCCTTACATACTGTATTGGTATACCCTGAAGCATTTACAACATCCAAATAAATATCCATCCCCTGAAGGGAAATTGGTTTCTTACAAGTCTAATGTGTTTCTCAACCTGGCTCACTTTGGAGAATAAATAAAATACAAAAACAAACCAACATACACTTGACAAGGAAAGTTTGATATCCTGCTCAATGCAACAGAAAAGAATTGGCCTAAGTGTGTTAATAATATCTTATAAATCCCAAAGATAACATTATAACAGAATAAAAAAAAACAGCATAAAGGGCTACATTGTATCTGCAGCTGATTTATTTTGAAGGTGATTTGCTGTGAAACCACCGTGTGAGGCATGACCGGCAGCAGCGGACAATTTTACTAGGTAGAATAAGTGTCCAGGAAAACTATTTGAAGGAAGTCAACTATGCAGTTGAACAGATGGTCAGTGAAACCCAGGCCAACTAAACTGTTGCGCATTGGTTGGCTAAATCTCAGGGTTATAATCAGTGTTATGTAAACTGACGAGTGAAAGCGCTGCTGCTGCTGCTGTGTGGTCTGCCTCTGCTCTGTGGCCTGGCTTGGATGCTTCCGCAGTGCTGTTTGTGTTTAGTGTGCTTTCATGTGCAGGCGTCCATGTTTTTGAGATGACCCCCCCCCCCCACACACACACACACACAAAAAAAACCCAAAACAAACAAAACAAAAAAACTGAAGGCAGTTTGGCTATAAATCAAGCAGGACAGTAGGAGCAAAAGAGAGCTCAAGATGTGTGAGAGAGAAGCAGATAAATTCAGACATTTAGTGCAATTCAGATGCACTTGGTAGAGCAGAGATATTTAGGTGGCATAGTCACATCTCTTTCATGGAGACCCGAGTTAAACACTAAAATCAAAACAGCCGAATGCTGCAGTTACTGCAAATAATCCTTAAGTTGCATTTCCTCTAGTGACCACTAGAGGCTGGATAAAACAAGTTGTATTGAGGTGACTGTGTGAAACTCTGGGAAAGGATGAGTTTAGTTAGGACCTGGTGAAATTCAGGCACCACATGAAGAAATTGAAAGCTTTTCTAAATATAGAAAATAAATAAAACATATTTTAAAGCACAACTTTAAACAAACGGTCAAAATTGAAGTTATATTTGTAGCAGAAGACATAAAAATCAGATAATTCTCAAATAAATAATGCTGGCAGAAATAATAGTAAAATTACTTCTAATTTCCGTAAATATTCTAAGCTGTATTTAAATTGTCTTTCTCCCCTTTTACCATTCCTTGGAAACTCTTTTTTGATTATAAAATTATTCAAGTTTTTTACACTGGTCCCGTAAACGAATCCCTGGCTGTTTTCTTCTTGTATTCAAACATAAGACACACCATAAAAACTAAATACATTGTTTAGATTTTAGATAGATTTTAGCACCACAAATCAAACCACAGAGTAAATTTTATATATGCAGTGCTATTGTTGCAAGCAGCTGTAAGCATGTGTGCATTTGTGTCCATATTCAATATGATTGCTTTATTTTACATATACCCATGTGGCCTGTGTGTGTCAGCAAGCATTTCAGCTTGCATGGATGATTCATACACACATCTACATAGGTACCATATCTGTATATGAGTGTGCATGACTGCATATATGAGTTCATATAAATGTGTGCGTGTGTGTGTGTGTGTGTGTGTGTGTGTGTGTGTGTGTGTGTGTGTGTGTGTGTGTGTGTGTGTGTGTGTGTGTGTGTGTGTGTGCACCTATGCTAGCGTGTGGTACACTGGACTTGGCCTAAAACTGTGAGTCAGAGAAGATGTCAGCTTTGGCTGATTGCAGAAAGCAGCTCACAGAGGGGAAGCACTCTTTTGTCCTCTGCACAGCCTGATTTATTTCTCTGAACAACTGATTGAGGCAAGTCACTCCTAATACTCTGCAGAAGGAGAACTACAGACAACAGTGACAGTGGATTTGTGTCTACTTGTGAAACTGCTAGAACGACAGGTACCCAGCAATTTGGTGATATTAGCTTGTGACTACATTCAGGTTCACTTAGTGCCTCCTTAAAGTCATTTATTAAAGGAACTATGCAAACACTAGTAATATATGGATTCACTGTTAGTGTCCCTTCTTCTTAGTACCACTTATGGATAACACTGCAATGAAAATCTTTCCACTATACTTGCAAGAGTTTTGCCTGATTGGAAGGCTGAAGCATAAATGATGAAATTGGAATCCAGGTGGAGACGAAGACAACACACTACAGAACAGTGCAAAAGTCTTGAGACTTGATACATTTTGAGAAAAATATTTTGTTAGAACAATGGGGGAAAAGGTGTGATGACTTGTTGAAAAATGCACAAACATACATGAAAATTAAGTATATAAAGCAAACATTAAGTGTGTAAGCTTGATAGTCAATATTTGACATCACCTTTAATCTTCAACATAGTTTGAACTCTCTTAGTCAAGCTTTCTTAATTGTTCAGATTTATTCAAGCAGTCTTCCAGGCTTCTTGAACTGCATTCTGACCTGAAACAGTTACACCTGTACATTTTACTGTCCTGCTGTACAGTCCATGTGACAAAATAATATGGGTTTGAGGGTTTGGGATCATTGTCATGCAGAGAGATAGGCATTTCCAATCAGATGATTTCCAGATTCAAATCAGTTCAATTAAATATTATTAATACAGCACCAAATCACAACAACAGTCTCCTCAAGGTGCTTTATATTGTAAGGTAAACCCTACAATAATACCCCCTATGAGCAAGCACTTTGGCGACGGTGGGAAGGAAAAACTCCCATTTAACAGGAAGAAAACCTCCAACAGAACCAGGCTCAGGGAGGGACGGCCATCTTCCACGACTGGTTCGCGTGAGAGAAGGAAGACAGGACAAAAGACATGCTGTGGAAGAGAGCCAGAGATTAATAACAAGTATGATTCCGTGCAGAGAGGTCTATTAATACATAGTGAGTGAGAAGGGTGACTGAAGAAGAAACACACAGTGGATCATGGGAATCCCCCAACACCCCTATGCCTTTGCAGCATAACTAAGAGAGGATTATGGGTCACCTGATGCAGCCCTAACTATATGCTTTAACAAAAAAGAAAGTTTTAAGCCTAATCTTAAAAGTAGAGATAGTGTCTGTCTCCCAAATCCAAGCTAGAAGCTGGTTCCATAGAAGAGGGGCCTGAAAACTGAAGGCTCTGCCTCCCATTCTACTTTTAAATACTCTAGGAACAACAAGTAAGCCTGCAGTGCGAGAGCAAAGTGCTCTAATAGGGTGATGTGGTACTACAAGGTCATTAAGATAATATGGGGCCTGATTGTTTAAGACCTTGTATGTGAGGGGCAGTATTTAGAATTCAATTCTGGATTTAACTGGGAGCCAATGAAGGGAAGCCAATATAGGAGAAATCTGCTCTCTCTTTCTAGTCCCTGTCCGTACTCTTGCTGCAACATTTTTGATGATCCTACATGGTGGGTCATAGCTGACAACACTTTTTTGTATTATTAATTACATCATGTTTGACAAGATCCACAACACCACTGTCTGAAATCTAGTCCCAAACCATGACAGAGCCTCCAACATGTCTTACAGAAGGCTGTAGACACTCACTGTTGCACTTCTCTCCTGACATCATCAATACATACTGATAATGATTTGAACAAACAATTTAACATTTTGATTCATAAATCCATAAAACCCGCTGCTAATTTTAGTCCAGTTATTGTGTAATGTGGCATACCTCAGTCTTTTCTCCCTGTTTCCTTGCTTAAGAATAATTACCTATCAGGTACCCTTTCATTAAGAGCATGTCTGAAGAGGTTTTGGCAAACTGTGGATAGATCACACAAATGCATCTCTCAGGTCCCATGTCACGTCTTTGCATGATTTTATTTTCTATTTCTTAAGGACATGACTTTCATATACTGTTCACCTGCTGTTTTAGGCCTCCGCTTGTCCAGCTTCTTCCATCTTTCAAGGGACAAACTGCAAACTGTGCAGTTTGAAAATGAGTAAAAAGGCACTCAATGCCCAAAGAAAAACTTTGACAGACATTCAGAAAGCCTGGAGAACTACTGGTCAAGACCTCTTTCAAAATGGCAAAAGGTCTGACTCTTTGGAATTAAAACATAAAGAAATAAGGAATGATTCAAGACATTTCCACAGTACTTTACATCCAGGTTCAAAGGCCACACCAGCACCAGAGTTTAAACCAACTGACACCATGAAATGCACTAGCCCTGTGGATAATAAAAAAGGCAAGTGCAAATCACCCTTCACTGCAGTAATTGAAATAAAGTACTGCACTTGAGTTTATATCTCCATCTCTATCTCCTGGTAGAGCCTTAGATGGAGTCAGCCAAGGGGGGAGCCCTGCCTGTTGTTGCATATGGACAGAGTAATCTAGAGTGGACTAAACAAAGCTAAAATGTGCAATTGGCTAGAACAGCCCAGAATCATGGAGACTGGATTTCCAATCTAGTGACGTCACATCCCAAATTAAGACACTTTTGCCTTGCGATGTGCATACTCCTCAAGAAATATACTGGGACTCTCTCATATCATGCTTCATCTATTTTTTAAATGTTCTTCAAAGCCTGCAAATAATTTGAAATTAGACTGGAGCTACAAATAAAGCTGAGGTGTTAAAGATTGTGTCACAGTGAGACTGCATGTGTTGACTAAACTTAAAATAAGAGTACAGTAAAAGCTTTCAGGGTCATGGGCCACTTTTTCTCTGAGACACAACAATCCTGATGCTTCAAGCGCATCCACAGAACATCCCAAACAGCAAATAACTGTCTTCTGGCATGTGCGGTCACGTGGCACTTGGGCAACAGAGAATGCAAAAACATATTGACTCTGTGAACACATAGAGGAGTTGGCAGCTGGTTGCTATTTGCGTTAATGTGTCATTAATACAAGACTGCAACACGTGGTGTATGAAAGCCAATTTACCGCAGTCAGTACTTTAAGATTGTGTAAAATGAAACAACTTATCACCACATACAGCACTTTGATGGATGCACAAAAGGAAGGAAGAGGGGAAGTGAGAGGGGGTGGAGGCGTAGTTACTCAACGCTTCTTTCAAAATTCAAAAACACTGTTCACAGCGAGTGATTATTTCCACATAACCTGCACACCTCTCACCTAAATTACCATCATCCATCTCTCTCTGCAAACACATACACACAGCTCACTTCACTATCCGTTCCCATCACCTGTCCAGAGATGGAGCTGTGAGGAGCCAAGTCGCCTTTGTTTGCCATTTGTTTAAGCGGAGTCCCTAGATATTCATCTTAACTGATCACTTGCAATGTTTGGTAGAGGCTCTACATTGTTCCCCAAGAAGAAGTCCCCCTCTTCGGCACAACGGAAGGTTAATAAAACGCCAGGAGGAGGAGAAGGAGGAGGAGGCGAGGAAGCAACGACAGTCATACTTTTCCCTCTCCACTATCCATCGCGGGCGTGCGCGTCGATTTGAGCGCACACGGGCACGTGTTGGTTGTGCATGCGCTCAAATCGAGTCACATGCAGCGGTGGCGTCTGGCTTTGGGAGAAGGGAGGCAGCTTGAGACGATACCCCACTTGCATTCTGATAGCATTATGAGCTGGGTGGGGTTGTGGACCTGTTAAATATATATACACAAACACACACCCGTGCAGCATCAGGTTAAGAGCGGAATGGGCAGAGTGCAAGTGTGTGTATGCGTGTGTGAGGTAGTGGATATGGTGGTAGGGGTCCTTGTGGAATACATTTTCATAGATAGATTGATAGATAGGTAGATGAAAGACATGTCTTATTGAATACAGACATAAAGGAGGCATACAAACCCATGACGTCCGTCACAACTAATCACTCACATGCACTACTTTAACCACGCGTGAAGAGGCACACACATACACACACTCACGCTCACAGAGGAAACGTTGCACTGCAGACCAGACTGACGTGACTACACTGCCAGCTCACTCTGCCTGCTCTGATGAAAATAAACCCCCAGTCAAAACTGAAGGCGAAAAAAAGAGTTGTTCCTCTGTCAAAATCATTCTAGGATCAACAGACGAGATTTATAAGAGGCTTATGCGACCATCAGTCATAGTGATATGATGTAAACTGCCCATAAGAATGCCCTTGCTTTCCACTTATGCCTTCTTTCAGAGTCCTTGGTGATGAAAATGTCCCCTGATTTGTAGTTTAACTTGAAATACGCAGACGACTACAAAAATATACGCCGGTTATCATAAGCTCGTTTTTTTTCCCTCCCTTGCAGATGCACGCAGCTCAGCGCTCCTCGTCGTTCTGTGCTCAGTCTGGAGCGGCGCGGCTGTAGCAGCAGAATATTTGGCTGTAAACAGAAACAGTGTTGGGGTCTCGATGCGAAACGTGGGTTTTTAGTAGACGGCGAGTGATTCGAGGAGGATTTTTTTTTATTGCAGAGAGAGAAGCTCGTGTCATCAGTGCAAGCTGGTGAGGGAACACGATTTTCTTAACATTGTGGATGTGTCTTTTCCCCCCGCTGGTGCGCGGGAATCTGTGCCATAGCATCGTTTTTTAATTCATTTTTCCTCTTCATTGCGAGAACTCACTGTCCGTTTTATAGCCGTAACTCTTGTCCATACGATGTCCTAGCTGTTTCAGGTCGTGAGACGGTCTTTTTGATGAATGTCAATATAATCTCTTTGGAAATCATCACGTAGGAGTCAGGGAGAGAGGGAGAGCGAGATGGTGAAAAAATAACAAGGAATTCCAATCAAAAAATGTAAGAGAATTTTTATTTAGCGGCCAGTGAAAAGAGATTAGTGCGACAGCAGTGGAAGTTAAATTGTGCTGCATATAAAATGGGCGGGCTTTTCTTTATATTAGGTCTGCACAGCCTATTCTAAAACTAAATAGTCTGCGCTTGGACATAGTCTGTTTGGTGTGCGCTTTATTTACAGATACGGTCGGTGAACAGCAATAATTTGGAGGGGGATGTCGGTACACAGACCAGATTTGGTAGTTTAGCAGAAGATTTCTCCTTTTTTTCTTTTTTTTTCTTTGCTGCTGACAGACTGAGAGTTGAACTCACTACGGCACCACCAATGAACAGTGAGAGAGACCTGCGCATATCGTCAGCAGCCGCTTCTCCAGCCTCAAGCTAAAATTCGTCAGATCTGAGATCACAGAGGATTTTTTCTCATTCAGTCCGGCTAGAAAAGCTATTCGTAAAAGTTTGAGGATATAGGCAGCGGGCAACGAATATACCCCGACTCATCTGCTGTAAGTGATTTCTTCGTTTTTTTTTTCTCGCCTTTCTGTCAGGCAAAAGCGCGAGAGAACAGTCGGATTCAGAAAGGGATGGTTTGTTGCTGGACACCGCTATAACCGAAGACGAGTTTTACAGGGGAGGAAGGGGCAGTTTGTCGTCGAAATTAGAAGCGATTTGGGGGATTTTTAAAAATGATTTCTGTGGAGAACACGAGCTGCTTGATGTTTTGAAGGGAGACAGCTTGGTTTCATCACCACGGACAGCGCTCCGAATAAAATAGCATCAACGTACATTTGCTTAATTACTCTGCCACGCACGAATCCGATCGTCATGCATGTATTTAGAGCATCCATGCAACGATGCCAGTTGCATGCCAAATGTCTGTCCGTGTCAAATATGTATTCATATGTTGTTGGGGACAGGGTGACATTTCCTCTGAATAACTTAGAAAGTGTGCCTATGCGGGATTTTCTCCTCCGTTCCTTAATCTGTAGTATTCTCGCTTATCAAGTCCTTGTCAGCCTCGGGATTTATTTTCATTTCATTTCATTTTAACAGAGCAGTGCATGTTCATCTCACTGTGCATCCCGCTCACTGTGCATCTTGGCACACCACAGCCAAGTATCAGGGGTATTGTCTTCTATCTGGGCTGTGGTTCTTTGGCACCATTTTATGGTCGTTTGTGAAATTTTAGCGCTTTTTTTAATAACTTAGTAACTGGTCCTCTCGTGGACACACTGAATATGCTTTCAGGAATGGATTGTGATTTGGGGCATTGTGATCTACATGCACAATAACCCTTTCTATCGTCTGTACACTTTATGACCCGACTGCCACAGCTAAATGAATAGAGAAGATGCAAATATTGGTCTTTTAGGGAGATTTGGTTTAATACTGCGGTAACGCAGTTTCAAATTATAGGGTATTAGAGGAGGCTGTGTACAGGTGCTACAAGCTCACGGGGGTGTTATGTGGTCAGTGATGTGTTTCCTTGTTATTTCTGCTTAATTATTATGCGCTACAGATGCAGCCATATCCTATGCATATGGATTAAGCATCAATTATGAGAAATGTGTTTACACCGTATGCCTTTTTGGTAATCAAAACGTTGATCAGTTCTTATCTCTCTCGTGGCTTGGGTGTAGAATGTGGCTCTGTCAACGTGACATGTAATGCAAAATTTGATGTCAAATCTTTGATGTAATGTTGGATGTAATGGCCCAATACATCAGTGCATGTGGCTTGGCTATTTGGTTTTTGATCCATGTGCTGTCAGTGAATCTGTTAGTGATGTTGAGAGTCAGGACCAAAAAACCTCACATAAAGCATCCTGGTCCATAATCATGTTTGCTGGTGTTTTACCACATCCTATTTGCTGACACTGAAATATTAGGAATGACGGTGTGCCACTGGCTCATATGACTTGATAATGATGTCCATTCTCTCTCTCTCTCTTTCTCTTTCTCTCTCTTTCTCTCTCTTTCTCTCTCTCTTTGTCTCTCGCTCTCTCTCTTTGAACCCCAGCAGTGAAAGGTCTTCATATTGCAACCATGTGTGGACGGGGCCGGACGCTCTTTCTGTATCTGTGGGCTTGCTTGCTTTTTACCAACAGCGTACTGTTTGGGAAAAGGTAAGAATAAACTTGAACTTGTGATTGCACATATCCTGTATTTCTATCGGATTCACTGGACAAATCATTAAACTCACAAATCTGCATAAGATGCCTCACAGATTCATATCTATGTCTTCACACTGTTAACATGTTTTGGTTTTGAAGGCTTGCACAGTGCTAGAGGGGGAAAAAACAATGTTGAGGGTGGTCATTCTTGTAGGCATAGATACAGCCCATACGATCATGCTATTATTGGAACTCTAATTGCACATCACGATTTGAACATCAGATTGCATCAGGCAAAAAATAAAAAATAATTGTGGGCACTTTTATGAAAAAGCAGAAGTACCTTTTAAAGCTGGTGTCTTTGCTTACAAAATGGTCAACAGGCTTGTACTGTAAATATGTCAGTGAATCAGCTAAACATGGAGGTAACTAGTTCTGTTCACCTGAAATGCTGATAGTCTGTCTTACTACCTATTGCTTGGTGTATTGGGCTCCTCTCTATTAAAGCATATTCACTGTGGTTGTAACTGGGGCATCCTCACAGGACACCTCCATGCTTTTAATTGCATAGTGGTAATATTAAGTGGCGCATAGTGGGGGGAAGATGAAAGCCAAAATAGCCTCTATCAGCTTTATCACAGTGTTACACTTTTTTTGGTTCACTAGCCATGCAGGACACTTTTACATTCCTAGATTTCAGTCCTGGGTTGTGTACAGTAGATGGTGTGTGTTGCACAGAGACATTTGGCAAGGGTTATTGCACATGTGTTTTTTGACGGTGGCTTCAGGGACAGCGGGGGTTGAGTTACACACACTTCTTCTCAGTGTCAACACTGAAGTGTTGGACGTCAGCTAAACCTGAAGCAAACCAGCAAGGACAGAGAGGGAGAGGAAAGTTGAAAAAACATGACACAATTTAAAAAAAAAATACTGCCATGCATTAATTCCTATACGATTCAACAGCGAGAAAACATAAAAGCATACGGTTAAAGATTCAAGAACACAAATCAGACCGTTCCAAAAGGACAAGTGATTTATTAAATAAGACCATTGGAACTTTAACCCCTTTTTAAATCACGTGTACAATATTGGAGAAACTAAAGGGATTGGATCTGCCTCACAGCTGAATAATCCAGGAAGGCAGTTAACTTCACTGGAGACGACTTGATGGTCCAGAATGCTTTTTCTGTGTCACAAAAATACACATGGAGCATGAAGGTTGTGTCTCAGATAACACGCCTTGAGAACATGCAGAAGACATATAAAATGTTTCCCATTTTAAATATTTGATGAATTGCAGCATCTCTGTATTTTTAACTCATTGTTTCCAATTAAACACAACAGCAGCTTTAGCTTGCGAAGCACTGACTTGCAAATAGAGGGTCTGATTCATGGGGTTTGATATGTTGTACATTAGAGAAAATCTAAAAGTACTCATTACCTTACTGAGGAACTGTCAACGCAAACTGCTAAGCAATTATCACCCAAAGATTTACTGTATAATCCAGTCCCCTTTTTGAAGTCAAATATAAAATCACGAACACAAACACACAGAGACGCGCGCGCACACACACACACACACACACACACACACACACACACACACACACACACACACACACACACACACACACACACACACACACACACACCTTGGGGGATTTAAACAAGACACGGTAATCAGGAAGACCTAGATCTCTGCTACAGCATGTTGCCAACGAAAGAAATTGCCTTATAATTAGATATCCGGCTGACAAGATAGACAGATATAGAGAGAGCGAAGGAGGGAGAAAGAGAGAGACAGATACAGGTTAACAGAGAAAGAGAGACACTGGCAGAGAGTGTGTGAGCAGCATTGTTGCTGTTCAGATGACCTGTAGATGGGGATGGTGTACAATGTTTCAGTAGGAAGTAGCCCCTGGCTGATAAACATGTGTATTCTTCCACATCACCTTTTTTCTGTATTCTTTTCTTGTCCTCGACATACAACTCTAACCTCTACACTCAACTATTTCCCACATATAGCTTAAAAAATATCTGCCCCTAATGAGGATCAAAGTTTGTCAAGTTAAGATAAAATAAATGTCATTCAAGAAATGTGAAAAATGATTTAATAGATAGATTGACAGTGAATTTTTCCAATTAGTTTTACCGATTATGAATATTTTCATTGCATCCTGTTAAATACCTGTTGACCGTAAAGGAGCGTGGCTTGTATTCTATATTGGTGGAGATTATAAGAGGAAGGCTATATTTTGGGGTGTCTTACTCTAGTTTGGCAAATCTGAAAAATACCAGATAAATACTGTGAAAATGGGAAATACACAAAACTAAGGCAAAGTAGACTGTGATTTATTTTAGTCTTAGCTGATGTGCCATGTATGCGGTTTGTGCTGTCTGTTTTTATACATAATTGGCTCCTCAGACCAGAACAAAAAAGAAAAAAATTATTATTATTTTGAATTACAGCACTTCAAAGCAGTTACCGACTGTGTTTATGGGCGAAGAAATTGCTCATCAGTCTCTAAAGTTTGAATGCTTTTTTTAAATGTATTTATTAATTTTCAGAGAAAAGTGGACACTTGTGAATTAAGGGAAACTGGAGGCAGAGTTAGATTAAGCATCTCTTAAAAACCCATGCGGATGTGGATGGTGCATCCTTATTTACAAAGAAGTGTTTAGCACGTTAATGTTGAAATCTGTAGGCTCTGCCTCAGACCTATAGCTTTTTTTGAGAACTATGTATCTATGTGGTTGTGGCAGTCGAAACTGTATCTTCACTTTTCCAAGGCTTTTGAGTCTCTATTCCCTTGTTTTTTGTCTTTTTAGACTATACATTGAAGCTTTAACTCCCATTCTTAATAGGCGTCACTCTCCCACCCGCTATCCCTCCTACTTTTCCCTCCAACCTTTTGCAGGTCCCCGCTAACTAATCTCGATGACCTCTCTCTCTCCTTGGAGCTTTTCAGCTAGCAGAGCTTGTTTCCAAACACTTGCTGTTTATTTTGCATGCAATCAAACCAAATCCCTTTGGCACAGCAAAGGAGGCGAAGATGATAGCAGAATAAAATATGCTGTTGAAGATAATCATTGTGCTCTCATATATGGAAGCTTGTGGGTGCAGATGGTACATGCATGCATTCCTTCATAGACACACGTGCTCTTTCACTGCAGTCCTTGTGCTACACATTGTAATTAGGGGCTGTATCCCAGATTATGAGTGCGTTGAAATATTTATGTGTGGAGATGCAAACCCTCCTCTAACAATTACTGATTGTGAGTGTTTTCAGCATTGCTCTAAGCATTTTGTTTCATGTTGTTCAAAGAGCACATTCAGCAAGGGCTTTGTGATCTAAAAGACCATATTAAGGCATCAATAATGTATTATGGTTTCTCTATGTCTACTCTGTATTTCACTCTCTATTTTCTCTGCTGAGTGTACCTACACATACGGTACATGCTATGCAGCCCACACGCCCCACTAATAATAAATAAATAAATCCAGTGTCAAATTGGTCTCACTATCAAGTCAACACATACTGACGTTTGGGATGGACCCCCCTTGGCGTAGCATTTTAACACACTGGATACCCCTTGAGCCATTTGTCATTGTGCATGGTGGCCTGTAAAACTATAGCCAAATGCACCCTGCTGTGCCATCACTGTTATGGGATGAGACAATGGCAGAGAGGTGGCTAACATGTAAAGTTGTTCTACTCCTAAACCTAACCATATAGTAACTGAGACTAATAAGTCAAAACTAATGTTTAGTTGAAATCAGTTCAATTCAATTTGATTTCTACAGGGCCAAATCAAACAACAGTTGCCTCAAGGTGCTTTATATTGTAAGATATAAACCCTACAATAATACAAAAAAACAGAAAACGACAACTGTCATATAAGCCCCTATGAGCAAGCACTTTGGCGGATGTGGGAAGGAAAACTCCCTTTTAACAGGAAGAAACCTTTAGCAGAACCAGGCTCAGAGGGAGCCATCTGCCCCGACCGGTTAGGGGTGAGCAAATGAAGACAAGAGAGAGACATGCTGTGAAAGGATCCATTGCAGTGTAACCAAGGGAGGTTTCAGGGTCATGTGAGCCAAAATAAAGTTTTAAGTCTAATCTTAAAACTGAAGGCTCTGCCTCCCATTCTACTTTTCAAAACAAAAGCCAAAGAAACTGGAACTCCTGCTATCACACTGAATAATAGTGCTCTTCAATGCTATCCACTAGCCCAAGTTCAATTTATCCAGTCATTTTTTTCAGTTGCTATACTTTGTCATCTGGCAAAAATGTAATCTGTGCTTTGGAATGTAATGCTATAGTGTGTGAACATGTTACGCCAAGTGGTTCTGACCAAGCGTCAGTGATGACTTGGAAGTGAGAATGTGCTAATAGTAGAGAAAAACTTGGCCTCATGGGATACGTTCGTTTCCAGTCCACCTCTGAACAATCACTTGCTTATTTATTTCATATCAATATGATCTGAAACCTTATGCTCGTGCTCACACACTGAATTCTAATTTAGCAGCTAAATTTGTCAGTGTCATATAGGATTTGGCTGAGTTTTCTTTGTGTTATCACAATGTGATTCACGCTGCATTGACGCTACCCATGTGCATTAACTACAAAGCTGAAACCGTCCTTCTTCCCCCTTTGATTTATAATACAGTTTGTTCTTACACAGTTGAGAGTTCTGACTGTGGTTTTAGATTCTAGCTGTGACTTTAAATCTTATTCTTTGCGTTCCCAGCTCTGGGCAGAACGGCATGACAGATCAACAGAAAGATAACACTACAGTCTTCACAAAGATCTTAGACAGCCTTCTGGATGGCTATGACAATCGCCTCAGGCCAGGACTAGGAGGTCAGTAAACCCAAGTCATTGCATATATTTTGTCCCACATAATGGCTGCTGTTTGTCTTTTTTTTTAAACTTGCAATAGAATAATCTCCAAGGGTTTAAATGTTACAGAGGGGAGCTTGCAGTAAGTGTCAGACTTTAAAAGGTAAAACAATCTGAGACCTGGCCCTTCTATCCTGCTTTTGTGTGTGTTTGTTCCTTCTATTGTCAACTATCCATTGACAAAAGACGGAAGCAAAATGGCAGGAATTCAAGGACAAATCCAGGAAATGAAAAGGTGCAAACTAGATAAAGAAAGAAAAACAGAGAGTAAAAGGGAAAGGAGGGAGTGATGATGTGAGAATTAGTGTGTGAAGGACACTGAGGATTGCACAGTATGATGCAGCAGGCATCAAACAGACAGGCGAATAAAACAACGCCTGCTAGAAGTTCAGCAGCCAAGGGGAAGAAATTATGGATTATGATGGGTATCATTCATAAATTGTTCTGCCACAAACCTTTCACACACACACACACACACACACACACACACACACACACACACACACACACACACACGCTCTCTGCAGCCCATTCCAAATGAATCCTCAGTGGTCCCATTTTGGCTATCAGCATTATGGGACTAGAATGGCACATTTCCAACAATGCAGCAATGCACAAATTTATTAAGAGATTAAAGCCCTGTCCGGTTTCAATAACAACAGAAATGGTTATTGACATCCAAAGTGGACATTTTTTTAAATGTTTTGTTTTTTTGTTTGTTTCTTGTGTGCATGTCTAAGTGCTAAAAATATTTCCGAATAGATTTAGTGCTTCAGAGGCTATAGCCAGGTGGTCCTGTGTTAACAGGTAGTTAGAAGCTAATGAATGCCACTGATAGTCACTCACTCAGCAATTTCCTGCTTCAACAGAGCGTGTAACTGAAGTCAAGACTGACATTTTCGTGACTAGTATTGGGCCAGTTTCGGACCATGACATGGTAAGACTCTTTTCGCCTCTATAAATGTCATTAGTTTTCTGGTATTCCTCCCCTCCATCTTTAGCCCTGCCTTATAGCCTTTCTGGACACAGTGTTCTTTAAGCTGTGAAATATCTATTGATTTGTAGATTCATTCTATTAACTTATGATGTGTTAATAAAACTGTCACCTGCAAACTAAATTTTCCGGTTCATGGTTTGTAAGCTCATGCTACAAAAATGCTGTGGTACCAGTGTATACTACAAAAAAAAAGCCTCAAATATCCTTCTTGTACAAGTTGGAAGGATAGACAATAAAATTACTTGCATTATTTTGGAACATTCACATGAACTAAAGTATAATTAAGAACAAATCAATACAATAACAAGCAAAATTGTGATTATGAGTGATTGATTATGACAAGCTTAAAGTTTAATCTGATTTAAAAACAAGTCATACTTTATTGTGTTTTTCTGCAGTTTGAAAGGTCAAGCTATTTGAACCCATCTGAAATTACAAGAAGCTACAAAATGCAAAGAAATATTAATAAACGTTTTTATTTTTTTTGTCTTATTTAACATTCAACCTGAAAACACACACACTCACACACACACACACACACACACACACACAAAATGTAAGTTGTTCCAACACAAGTGATCTTTACCCTGTTCACCAGAAACCAATTAATCTCATTTAAACGACTCACTACCCAGCCTTGATAAAAAAAAAAAAAAAACACTCCTGTTATAAGCACGTGAAGTGTGTCTGCTCTGTTTGATATAATCTCAGTTAATTGCACTGGTTGACATACAGGCCACAACTATTTTGCTTCTGTTAAAGCCAGAAGGAAGAGCTGAGGAACATTTTCTCCATCTCCAGCCTTTCCCTATCCTGCTTTATTGCCTTGAAGCTCTGTTTCACTTCATACTAATTATCTTACGGGAACTGAGAGGCAAAGAGGCGGGGGAGAATTAAAAAAAAAACCCACGCTGTTCTGTAATTTTTACTGGCTCCCTTTACTCTGCCGGGCGGTCATGTGGAACCATTAAAATCTGCTCTCAGCTAGTCATTAGCTGGCTTGAAAATGAAATGTCCTCCTAATTTTGTGTCCGGTGCTTCCTTTTTGTGTCCGGTGTAATTTAGATTACTGAGCAAAGAAGTCCCCCCAAAGATAAATGCTAACAATGATCATTTTTGGCACTTACCTGACAATGCAAAACCAAATGGCCAGATAATTAATGATTCTGTATTTGCATAGGGCACATTAAACTGACCAGACAATAATTATGTAAATAACATAAAAGAAGAAAATGGAAAGGCAAAGCCACATATTACTGTTTGAAACACAGCAAAGTTACTGTACAAAGGAGGCATTCTTTAAAAAAAAAAAGAATACACTTACCAGCCAGGAAACCTTCTTCTTCTATCCTTCTTCTTCTTTATGTTCAGCAAAACCGTTAATGTAAAAAGACAGTTACCAGCAGGGAAACTAGGCCAACCATAAGAAAGTCAAAGTGACATGAGGCAAAACGAAGAAAAAAAAGAGAGAAGAAAAGTGAGAACATGGCAACAGGGGAAAAATGAGGTTAGATTACTCAGCATCTTCCTCAAACCAGCTGAAGGTAAAAGTACAAAGAAAACTGCTACGAGGTGGTGGAGCACGACGTTTTGTTGACTTGTGTTTTTTTTGTCTGTGCCTCACCTGCTTCTTGTAGGAGTACACAATTGATGTGTTCTTCAGACAAAGCTGGAAGGATGAAAGATTAAAGTTCAAAGGCCCCATGGCTGTGCTACGTCTCAACAACCTGATGGCCAGCAAGATCTGGACCCCCGATACTTTCTTCCACAATGGCAAAAAGTCAGTGGCGCACAACATGACCATGCCAAACAAGCTTCTGCGAATCACAGAGGAAGGCACACTACTTTATACCATGAGGTAGGCCAATGTATTCTACTGCACTGGTGCAATAAAGATTTTAAAAGGAACTAGATAATGTTTTGAGATTGACTGAAAAGCGACTGGTATTATTTCATTACATGCAACATTTGATGAGGAATCTGGGCTAAAGGAACAGTAGATCTTAATGGTCTTAGCTGAAAAAGAAGAATTCAGTTATGGAAGACTGATGTGGAGAAATTGTGAGGAATGATGTGAAATTACTTAGCCTAGAGTTTCGCTTCGAGTTCTGAACTCCCTGTTCTAGTTGTGTCAGTCCTTCCCAAGACCATGTATTTAAAAAAAAAAAAAAAAAGTCTGACATAGTTTGATGAGGACAGTAAAAGTTCATGTCAGTCCCTACAGCTGCAAGCCACACAGATGTATCCCCTAGTACTAATAACTGGACCTCAAAGTAACTATGTGTATCTTTTTTGAAGGTCTAAAAGAGATAAATTTGTTCCCAAGCAGTAAAAAAAGGTACTGGAGAGCTCTCACTAAAGGCACAGTGCTCTGCTTTTTTTTCCACATTCTGAAGACGTGTGTTATAAGCACATTGTAATTCATGAGTAAGACTAGGAAAGCGTTTCCAAGTGTATGAATAAATGATAATAAAAATGCACAGTGTAAAATAATGAATGCCCCCTTATTTAGCATTTTTTTTAGAAGGTCCATTTCTGTACTTTTTACATTACGGTATAAAATTGTCATCAGAGGTTTAAGACTGAGCTCTATAAAATGCAAACCACAAATAATTACCCCCTGTCAAGGACACACATCAAATGGTACTGCTCCAGTGACAAGGCACCATAAACCAGTAACAAGGTTTTGTATTTTCTGTGTCCAGCTAGAAAACGTATATAGCACACGACTCAGACACAACAGCCCGTTATTTATTAAATTTTTTGTTTCTCAAGACACATTTGGTGTATTAATAAGTAAAAAATTATATTTGATTGATTCATAATAAATTTTAAATGCCATGGTCATAATAATGAAAGATAATGTCATCCAAGGTTGTCTTTATTCATGTATTTTTAATGGATTTGGTGGTCATCATTGGATTTTGTCAGCTAAACTTGCAAATGCTATAGGTCAGGTCTTGGTGTTTGGCATTAGAATGTGTTAAAAGGTATGAAATACTGGGTAAAAAAGCTTCATGTTACAAGTCACTATGTTCTGGAAAGGGCTGTCGACACTGTTATCTGAGTTAATGTTTTATGTGCACTGCATCTACCCCATTTAATATAAAGAATATACTTTTTTTTGGCTCCTTCACACAAATATGATTTACCATACAACTATATTTATATTTTTAAGTTCTGTCACATTGATGAAGTGTTTCAATGCTTGCATTTTAATGTCTGTATTACGGTAAGGCACCATAAATTTCCAGCACAGATGTTAATGTCATTGTAACTGCAATAGCATTCGTCAGGAAAATACATTTGTATTTATTTATTTATTTTTTAACCATATTATGATTTATTGCTTTGAAGATGCCGCATGAACCATTGAGTTGATAAGGTGTGACACCTCAGTATCCTTCCACAGAGTTGGTTAAAAAAACCCATTTATGACAGTGCAAACCTCGATGCACAAAACAGACTGATGCTAATGTGAGATGTCTAAAGCAAGGATCATAAAGCATTTGTTTCAACATGTTTACTAGCAGGGGGAGGGGTGATAGGCGGAGCCCATATTGCTGTCACAGATGAGTGAGATGAGGGATAGATGGGAGATTAGTGTGTCACGGGTGGCCTGACATGCTGTTTTTCACCAGGCTGTCAGGAAATAGAAACTCACAGCTCAGGGAACTGGAGCACTTCTGTTGGTTTGGGGAAAAGTAGTAGAGCTTCGTTCAACAGGCGCTGGTCCCAACAGACTGGAAAGAAGAATAATATACCACATGTTTCTTGTGCCTAACTGTAATGAATTGTCATTCTGCCTTAATTCTACTGTCATCACACTTTCATTATTTTTCTGCCCGCTTTGCCACATGCTCTGTTTTCCTCTATACTCTGTTTTTTTCTAATTCACTGCCCATGTCTTTGTGAACATTTTCTAGGCTTACAGTAAGAGCAGAATGTCCTATGCATCTAGAGGACTTCCCTATGGATGCTCATGCTTGTCCATTGAAGTTTGGCAGCTGTAAGTAGCCTCTGTTGTCACTTATAATCTTATGCAAGTTAGGTTTCAAAAAGCTTGCAACACTGTGTAATCCTGTGGAAATTAAAACAAAATGCAATGATTTGCAAATCCATTAAAGCCCTATTTCCTTCAGATTAAAAAACCAGAAAACATTAAATGTTTGAACTGAGACCGTATGCTATTTGATGGAAAAATATTAGTTCACTTTAAAGTTTGATGGAAGCAACATGTGTTATAAACGTTGGGATAGGTCAGAAATAAATGTTACTAAAAAGAAATAACTGAAAGAACATTTTGAAATTATTTGGGTTAACTGAGAACAGATCAGTAACAGTGACTGGGTATGTAAAAAAAAAAGCATGTTGTAGAGGCAGAAGTTCTCAGAACTAAAGACAGGCAGAGATTGATGGTCTCCAAAAAAAAACTGTCTACAAATTGTGGAACAATTTCATGGATACTCCAGCATCTACAGTACACAATATCACAAGATTTATAAAATCTGGAGAAATCTCTGTGCGCAAGGGGCAAGTCCAAAAATAAATCTAGGATGCCTGCGATCTTTGGGTCAGGGACATTTATAGAAATTGCTGTCTATTAATACAAATAAAGGCCTTACATATTTCACCAAGACCATGCTAAACTGCATAGTACATACAGGCATAGAATTCTGACCATTGATAGGTAAAGTGAATAACAATCATTATCTCCTGATTATATTACCTGTCAGTGAGTGTGATGTGTTAGTGAGCAAGTGAACATTTTAATAATAATAATAATAATAATAATAATAATAATAATAATAATAATAATAATGGATACTTTATTGATCCCCATGGGGAAATTACTTGTTTTTCTCTGCATTTGACCCATTCACTCAGTGAAGCAGTGGGCAGCCCACTAAGCAGGCGCCCGGGGAGCAGTGTGTAGGGACGGTACCTTGCTCAGGGGTACCTCAGGGATTTTGTCCTCAAAGTTGACATGTTAGGAGCAGGAAAAATGGGCAAGTATAAGAATTTGGGTGAGTTTGATAAGGGCCACATTTTGATGCCTAAACAAATCAGTCAGAGGATCTTCCAAACTGCAGCTGTTTTTGGGTGTTCGGGGTCTCCAATGGTCAGTATCTATCAAAAGTGGTCTAACGAAGGAACAGTGGTTAACCACAGACAGGGTAATGAATGGCCAAGGCTCATTGATGTTTTGGGGGAGCGAAATCTAGCACGTGTGGACCGATTCAACAGACAAGGTACTGTAGCTCAAAATGCAGAAACAGTTAATGCTGGTTGTAATAGAAGGGTGTCAGAACACACCGTGCATTACAGTTTGTTACATATGGGGCTTCAAAGCTGCAGACTAGTATAATATCACAAGATTTATAAAATCTGAAGAGATCCCTGTCCACCACTGAAAGCACCAGCAATGAAGAAGAACAGAGGAAAAGGGTAGCTGGTTTCATGAATCATGGTTTCTTTTACATCATGTGGATGTGTGGACTTGGTGCATGTGTGTTGCTTACCTGGGGAACACCTGGCACCAGGATGGACTATGGAATGCTTTGGGCAACGTTTTGCCTGGAAACCTTAGGTCCCGCCATCCATGCGGATGTTACTTTGACACGCAGCTACCTAAGAATTGCTGCAGACCATCTAGGTCCTTTCATGGAAAGGTCATTCCCTGATCACTGTGGCTTCTTTCAGGAGGATTTTTTACCCTAACACAAAGCAAGCATGTTTCAGGAATAGTTTGATGAGCACAACAATTGGTTTGAGGTGTTCACGTGACCGCCAAATTCCCCAGATCTCAATCCAATCAAGCATCTGTGAGATGTGCTGAACAAACAAGTCCGATCCACGGAGTCCTCAACTCGCTACTGCTAACATCTTGGAGACCAAATGTTACTTGGTCTCCTCGGGTCTTAGATGCTTATGGACTATTTTTAAAAGATGATTGGATGCTACACAGTGGTAAATGTAGTAAACATGTCCCTGTACCAACTTTTTTTAGATAAATTGTTGTCATGAAATTCAAAATTACCTTTTTTTTCCTTAAAATCGTACATATGATGATGGCATTGTATTGTGAATAATGATTTTCAAATTATTTGATTTTGCAAATCACTGCATTTTGTTATTATTAACATTTTTTACAGCATCCCAAATATTTTTGAAATTGAGTTTGTTGATTATCCTGCTAGACACGCGAAGTGTAGACCTGTGTTTATCGGAGTACTCTAGATAGTATTGATAGTACCTTGCCAACTGTTCACTGGTGACAGCTACCTGTACCCTATATTACATTTGAAAAAAACCAAACAAGAAGAAAAGAGACACAAATAAAGAATATCAAGAAAAAAAATATGAATGTGGCAAAACTAAGCCAATAGAGAAGTGAATGTGTAGCCGCTAAACTGGTGGAACTAAGTCTTCACCACCACGCCTATACAAGCAGAAAGGGGAGTGAGTGGGTCAGCGCTCAGAGCACAGAAACTTAGCTGGCTTCAAACACACCATTTATTTTCAGGATAAAACACAATCTGAACCCCAAATACAAGCTAAAATCCCCGTATACAATAAAAAATAGTGTTTACAACCCGCTAAAAACCCTGCCGGCAGGAATGATTAAACGCTAAAAATACAAAGCTAAATGAATGTTTTTCCCTATACTAAAAACTCCCCCCAGGGTCCTAATTCTCCCAGTCCAGCAACACACGGGCAAATTCTCCTGAGCTGAGAGAGACAGGAGAGGAACTCCTCTTCCGGGATGTGGACTCTCGACAGCAGAAGACCAGGGAGGAGGCTCCTATCTCCACCTGACTGTGCGCAATCGTGCAGTCCAGCTACTCTCCACCTCCTCGCACGGCCTCCCTCGTAGCTCCGCCAGATGCAGGCAGAGGCGTACCCCTGCCCTACTGTGGATTTCACGCGTCGCCTCCCACGGTCGCTATTCTGTCCGTCGGGACTGGATCGCCGGGTTATGCTGGCCGATCGCCGAATGTCTCGTGGCGCCCCACAGTCAGGCCGGAGGTCCTTCTGTTCATATGCTGGCTTGCACACGTTTTGTTTTCCAGCTCGCCACTTTTCGTGTGTCTCTCTCTTTTTTTTGTCTCTGCGCTTACCATCTCCCTTAAGTCAGTTTGGTGGCTGATAGGCCACCTCGGGGAACGCCCCCACCTCACAGGTGTCTAAAATTGTCCGCTTAATCCACAGTGGAATAATAAAAAAACATATTGTTCAATCAACACTAAACACACACTATAAATATAGAGATAAAATCATGCAATAGGAATATCAATAAACAAACATGCAATATCACTATTACAATAAAATCATGCAAATAAAATCGACACCCTGTACCAACACAGTCTGATCCAAAACAAAATATAAAAACACAATTTTCCACTGTGTGACATCCCCCCACATTTTACCTGTGACAGTCCCTGTCACCCTAATCAAGCGACCTGTAACGGGCGGGTGGCTGACCAAAATTAGGCCTCATCGAGCGCCGTACCTCTGACAACTCTCCCGGCTGCTGGGCTGGAGCGCTGGGCACAAAACCATAAAATGGAGGCTCAACTAGCACCTCTCCCTCAAGGCTGACTTCTTGCCCCTCTGAGTGGTAGTCTGCTGCAGGGGTAACGCACAACTTCAGTGCATTCCGATGGAGGACCTTCTCCCCCCCCCCTTTCTCCGGACGCACCCTATATACTACACCGGTATTGCCAACTTCTTCCACTACCACATACGGCTCTGAGCTCCAACCTGGGTGCAACTTGCCTTGTCCCTGCCTATTCCTGTCCCTTATCCAAACTCTCTCGCCTGGCACCAACGGCAGGGCCCGCGCACTTCGGTCATAAGCCCTCTTGTTTTGGGTGGCTGCTGCCCTCATCTTCTTCCTAGCCATCTCATAGGCAAAAGATAGTTTCTGGTGATGGTCCTTAACCCACCCTCCCAGGTTGTGGCATGGGGAATCCCGCTCAACACCTAGGTTCAAATCCACTGGCTGCCTCAAATGCCGCCCAAACATCAGGTACGACGGCGCATACCCTGTGGCACTATGGACAGTATTATTGTATGCTTGTAAGAGCTCTGGGAGGTATTCTGGCCACCTCTGTTGTCTCTCTGACTCTAAGGACCGAAGCATGTGCAGCAACGTCTGGTTCATCCTCTCAACCCCACCATTTCCAGCCGGATGGTATGGGGTGGTCTTGCTTTTTGTAATGCCATAGCACTTACACAGCTGGTACATCAGGGCAGACTCAAAACTACCACCTCTATCTGAGTGTAGCCTGGTCGGGCAACCGAAGGTCTGAATCACGTGAGCCCAAAGAGCATGCACCGCAGTCTGAGCAGTCTGGTCTTTGGTAGGAACTGCCCAGGCGTACCGTGTGAAAAGATCAGTCATAACCAGAATATTCTGGTACCTGTCTGTGGGCCTCCCCAATGTAAGAAAGTCCAGGGCCACAACCTCAAGGGGATAGGACACAATAACGGGATGCAAGGGGGCTCTAGGCCTATTTCTATCTCGTAGGCCACACGCAGCGCACCCTAGCTGGAATTCGCGCACCTCCTCTTCCATGCTGGGCCAATAAAAGAAGCGACGTATCCTGGACAGTGTCTTTTCCGCTCCCGCATGCGCCGCTGCCTCGTGATACTTCTCCCACACCTCCTTGTGTCTCTCTGCAGGACATAGGATCTGAAGGTACATTTCGTTAGTGTTAGGGTCCCTTACCTCTCTGCACAGCGTACCCTCGCAAACCTGCAGCCTTCTCCATTGCCGTAATAACTTCTGTACAGGGCTAGGCAGGGATCTCCTCGTTGGTGCATCAGGCGGGATTCCCTGTTCCACATGCTCCCTCAGGATGCGCAGATCCATGTCCTTTTCTTGAGCCTCCTTCCAGTCATTCATCTGTGGCACCAGCCCCTGTGGCTCCCGACGTGGAGCACTCGTGATGTTTATGTAAGCTGTGTGACAGTCTGTGGGAAATCTAGAGAGAGCATCAGCATTAGCATTCTCTTTTCCAGCCCTGTACTTAACCTCGAAGTCAAAGGATGCCAGCTGTGCCACCCAGCGTTGCTCTGTTGCCCCAAGTCTAGCATTCTGTAAGTGGGCCACAGGATTGTTGTCGGTATACACGACAAACTTGGCACCTGTCAAGTAATCCTTGAACTTCTCAGTAATGGCCCATTTTAGAGCTAAAAGTTCCAGTTTGAAGGAGCTATAGTTTTTGTCATTTCGTTCGGTGGGGTGTAAGCTCCTGCTGGCATATGCAATCACCCGTTCCTTGCCATCTTGCACCTGAGCTAACACAGCACCTAAGCCTTGATTGCTGGCATCAGTATAAAGTGCAAAGGGCTCCAGGAAATCTGCATAAGCCAGAATAGGGGGCTCGGTCAGAGCACATTTCAAGCTGTCAAAGGCTTCCTGACATTCAGCAGAACACTGGATCTGCATGCTTGACCTGCTAGAAGTTCCCACGAGCAGAGCATTTAAAGGTCGAGCCAACCTAGCAAACCCTGGGACAAATCGCCTGTAATAACCTGCCAGGCCAAGGAAGGCTCTGACCTGCCGGGTGGTAGAGGGAACAGGCCAGTTCTGGACAGCTTGGATTTTCTCAGGGTCCGGTCTTACCCCTTGTCGGTCGACAAGATGCCCCAGGAACTTCACCTGACGGTGGAACAGCTTACATTTGTCCAGCCTCAGCTTCAGACCATGTTGCCACAGCTTCTGCAGGACATTCTCCAATTGCTGTAAATGAGTAGAGAAGTCAGGTGAGTAGATTATTATATCATCCAGATATACCAAAACCGATTCAGAAAGGTGGCTACTTAGACACCGCTGCATCAGGCGCTGGAAGGTGGCAGGGGCATTACAGAGTCCAAAAGGCATGCGATCAAACTCAAACAAACCCAGAGGAGTGGTAAATGCAGTTTTCTCCCGATCCTTAGGATCCATTTCCACTTGCCAGTATCCACTGGCAAGATCCAGTGTGGAAAACCACTCAGCTCTGGTCAGACATGTTAAAGTCTCTTCAATTCGGGGGAGCGGGAACGCATCTTTATGAGTTACTGCGTTTAATTTTCTGTAGTCTACACAAAATCGCCAACTGCCATCCTTTTTCCTCACCAACACAATGGGGGCTGCCCAGGGACTGCTACTCTCCCGAATGACACCTTTTTTCAGCATATCTGCTAGAAGCATCTTAATCTCTTTGTACATCAGTGGTGGTAAAGGACGATATTTTTGTTTAATGGGTGGTGTATCACCTGTGTGGATCTGGTGTTGGACCAAATCAGTTCTTCCGTAATCCTCCTCATTTACAGCAAACACCTTTCGCCACCTCTGCAGCAGGGTCTGGAGCTCGACCTTCTGCTGGGGGGTCAAGTCTATGCCGTTAAGCAGTTGACTCACCTCCTCTTCAGGGATCGCAGGCTCTTCGGGCCCAGCTGCTTCAACTACGCCCACCTCGATCACACCATCGGATCCCATTGTCAGGCTAAGATCACTGTCCATCTCCACGTCCGACTCCTCCACCTGATACAACTGGCCCATTTTCTGGTAGCGTCCTATAGTCACTTCGTATGGATTAGGGTTACAGACCCGGATCGGGAGCCTCCCTCCTTTGACTACTGACAGGGTTCGAGCTACCCCCCAGGGTCCAGCATCAGGTAAGGCTTCCACTAGTGCCAAGCGTTCTGTCCCACCCTTACCTTTACACGTCTGGCCCCAGACCACCATTTCACAGTTCGGGGGCACCGTGACTCCTCTGCGGCTAGCAGGTCGAACATAGCCTAGAAAGCCATCAGTCTTGGTGGTAGCAGTCTGTTGACAGACGGCAAACGCCTCTTTCCATGCTCTGCGGGACTTCAGCTTTTGAGGATGAAAAGCAGACTTGCCCTTGGCAAAAACATCATTCCAGCATGCACTAATAACATTCATACCAATAATTAAAGGGTGCGTGGAACAGTCATTTCTCACAACCACAACCCCTTTTTCTGGTATCTCCACCCCTTCTACCTCAAAATCCATAACCGCATAGCCTGAGTATGGTATCTCAAGTCCATTGGCTGCCTTTAAGGCGAACAACAGGGGTGTGTCAGTTTTATTCACTTCAGGGAAATGGAGATCCATTACCTGCTGTTGCACTAGTGTAACCTGAGAGCCTGTGTCTAATAATCCCGTCATCTTAACCCCTCCCATACACACCTCAATGAGTGGACATTCTCCCACAAAAGCTGTACTGGCCCCCTGATTGTTTGAATAGTCCCTTGTCCCCACCGCCTGGGCCTCGGCAGCGGGGTTTATTAGTTTAAAGGTGGTTGCTGGTCTAGTGTGCTCGGACAGAATCTGGCAATATGCCCAGCTTGTTTACAACGATGACAAATGGGTTCTCCCTCTCGGGTCCAGTTATTAGCATACCCAGAACGCTTTGGCTTAAACCTTGATTTATTAAAAGCTGAGCCGGCTGGGCTTTGCTGTGGCAAGAGCGGTTTAATTTCATTAACAACATCTTTAACAAGATCTCGCATTTGACCCTTGACATCCTCCATAATTTCTTTTTTAAATGTCTCTTTCCAGTCCGGTTCATAAGGTGGCTTAACACACCTGGACTCACCCACTGCCAAGCACGTAGTTTGCAATCCCTGGTGTCCCAACTGTTCCTCCTCTAGGAGCAACGCCTCCCGATGGACTGTTGCAAAATCCTCTTCTGGATGGTGACGCACGTAGGCTCGCAGGGTTTGTGACAACGGGCCCTCCCGCAGGCCCAACAGCATCTGTTCCTGTAAACACTTTTCAGTAGGTGCTTGATTTGGATTGCGCTGTTGTAGCCTGCAGTGCAACTCCCTCAACCTTAAGGTAAAAGATTTTACCGACTCATTTTGTTTTTGTATACAGCTAAAAAACTGCGACCTCAAAACCGCTAGGGAGGTATTGTCACCATATAGAGAGTCTAGATATGCGAATATTTTCCTAATCTGGTCTCTATCTTTTTCTTCTAACACGCTTACTTGACGCTTTGCCTCACCGCTTAAAGCCCCAATTAAAATTTCTACTTTCCGGGCCTCGGCTATTTCTTGAGCATTCAATAAACCTTGTATTTGTTCTTTCCAGTCACCATATGAAACATCTGTTTCAGGACCCTTATATTTTGGTACCCAAGGGGCACCCGGATACACTGGCATCATCATCTCTATATCTGCACTCCAGGTGCTGAACACTGCTCCCCAAACTTGTATCCTGTCGACAACGCCAAAATTATGTAGCCGCTAAACTGGTGGAACTAAGTCTTCACCACCACGCCTATACAAGCAGAAAGGGGAGTGAGTGGGTCAGCGCTCAGAGCACAGAAACTTAGCTGGCTTCAAACACACCATTTATTTTCAGGATAAAACACAATCTGAACCCCAAATACAAGCTAAAATCCCCGTATACAATAAAAAATAGTGTTTACAACCCGCTAAAAACCCTGCCGGCAGGAATGATTAAACGCTAAAAATACAAAGCTAAATGAATGTTTTTCCCTATACTAAAAACTCCCCCCAGGGTCCTAATTCTCCCAGTCCAGCAACACACGGGCAAATTCTCCTGAGCTGAGAGAGACAGGAGAGGAACTCCTCTTCCGGGATGTGGACTCTCGACAGCAGAAGACCAGGGAGGAGGCTCCTATCTCCACCTGACTGTGCGCAATCGTGCAGTCCAGCTACTCTCCACCTCCTCGCACGGCCTCCCTCGTAGCTCCGCCAGATGCAGGCAGAGGCGTACCCCTGCCCTACTGTGGATTTCACGCGTCGCCTCCCACGGTCGCTATTCTGTCCGTCGGGACTGGATCGCCGGGTTATGCTGGCCGATCGCCGAATGTCTCGTGGCGCCCCACAGTCAGGCCGGAGGTCCTTCTGTTCATATGCTGGCTTGCACACGTTTTGTTTTCCAGCTCTCCACTTTTCGTGTGTCTCTCTCTTTTTTTTGTCTCTGCGCTTACCATCTCCCTTAAGTCAGTTTGGTGGCTGATAGGCCACCTCGGGGAACGCCCCCACCTCACAGGTGTCTAAAATTGTCCGCTTAATCCACAGTGGAATAATAAAAAAACATATTGTTCAATCAACACTAAACACACACTATAAATATAGAGATAAAATCATGCAATAGGAATATCAATAAACAAACATGCAATATCACTATTACAATAAAATCATGCAAATAAAATCGACACCCTGTACCAACACAGTCTGATCCAAAACAAAATATAAAAACACAATTTTCCACTGTGTGACAAATGTAACACCGTCTCTGTGCCACTTTTCAGACAGCTGCACAGCGTGACTGAGAGGACCAAGCCTTAACTGCTTTTAAATTGAACTCACTCCCTAAATATTTTAGTGATGAGCTCTCTTCCTTATGCTGCAGTCTGCAGTTGAGCCATCCTTTTCTCTGCAGTGGTGGAGCCACACTGCAGCTTTGACAGGTTGGGTGGCCGGAGGGAAGAATAGACTGACTTGTCTGGTTTAAGGTCATGTTGTCCTGATGGGAGGTTGTTTGCTTGTTTTCTTATAAATTAAGAGATGACATGATGTGTCATGACATAATGTGACACAACATCAACTCACATTATAACACATGTGAGAAGATATAAAATATATATAGGCCATAGACAAAAAAATAATAATATAATAAAGATAATTGGAAAAAATGTTTTCTAAGGTCTGTGGAAACTCACTGGATAAAAAAGGGGCATAATGTGCTTGGATAGCAAATAAGCCATGATAGACAGCACTGAGGTGGTAAAATGGGAGAATAGCAGACAAGAAGACAGGATGGTACAAAATGAAATGAGGTAGGACATGAAGAATTAAGAGCAAGACATCACTTCAGATTTATCTTTTTTTCCACCTGGTATCCCTGGCAGCTCCAAAAATATAATGTTCAAGGCAGCTAGGGACGGCAAGACACCAGGAGCACAATAATTCATAACTTCTTACTCTTTTGTTTCTTGTCAGATGCCTACACTAGAGCTGAGGTGGTGTATGTGTGGACTAGAGGGGCTGCCCAGTCTGTAGTGGTGGCAGAGGATGGATCCAGATTAAACCAGTATGATCTGATGGGGCAGCATGTGGATTCTGGTGTGGTCCAGTCCAGCACAGGTAGGTGTCATTGTGGTTGTAGGTCTGCTCTTCATTAACTGGTTTGTTGTAAATTAAATGAATGTCTTTTAAGGGATTTTTTCTTCAGTTACTAGACATTTTAATATTCACATGGCATTTATTTGCTGGGAAAGATCAATACATAAAGAGCCATGTAGATCCTTTTGTTATCCTCTTGAGGTCTTCTTGTTAATTATTTCTAAATGCTCAAAGGATGGTGTAGACAGTCTGAATTTACAAATTTTGAGAACTGCATCAATGCATTGGCATCTGTAGTGGCATCACTTTGAGCCTCACAAATGACAGACTATGTCCCACATACTTATTTCCCTACTGGCCACCACATCTTTTTTCCATCCACCTCATTTTGGTTGATTGATACTGGCAAAAATTAGTCGCAGCATAAAATGGGTGACCTGTTTGCAGTGATGTTAGCTGCTGGAAATAAAAAGTAATGCTTAATCCCAGGCCTCCATCCTTTGTTTGTTTTACTGGAAGCAGGCCCCCAATTGACTTAATACCATCTTATTATTATTATTTTGTTTTGTTTTAGTTATTTGGGTCTCTGGAAAACCTCAAAATCAATGCATTCTTATGCCCACTTTAAGTCCCACAAGACAAACCATGCCAATAAATCTCAAGCACAAAAACAGAAAAAAAAAACTGAACAGAAGCAGAAGGGCAAAATACAGCAAAGCATTTATGGCACATAGACAGACTCTATGAGCTATTTCAATCTTGTACTTGTTTTGCTGGTACAAATTTGTTGATGAGTTTGTTCATTTGGAGCATTTTCAAATTGGTGGTTTATTTTCACAGAAAAAAAAAAACAAAGAAAAATCCATCACTTAACCTTGTGATAACTTATTGTTCACCTGTATCTGAAGAGGGAACAAGAAAGGGAAGGGGGCGTTGTGTTCTAGTCACTGCCATGTACTTTAACATGAGACAACAACAGTGTTAATATGTTTTCATGACAATGTCAAATATCTGAGCTAGATAAAACTATTCTAGGAAAATTTACTTGAAAGAAACATGAAAATACTATCTTGCTCTGTACTATAATATAAGATGTTTATGAAGTCCGACGACTGAGCGGAAAAAGAGATTTTATAGTCATCATTTACAGTATCATGTTGCAGGTGTGAAAGTCTGATCATGTTCACACCACGAGCAAATAGTTTATTTTGTTACCAAACCTAGACCACATCATTTTAAGCACCTCGATGTGGTTCTTTTGGGCTACACCCAAGCACATTAACTTTGCTCCCACCTGCCCAAATGAGTTGTAGCAAGGAAGAAAATGAACCTGATTTAGGCAGAGTTAAAAACCAGAGATGTGAAAACACCCAGTGTTCATGGGGCATTCACATTAGTAACTGGAATTGAGAATAATAAATAAAGTCCAAAGTCCATGCTCTAATTTTAATAGCTTTATCAATAAGTTTGAATAGTTTTGTCAATACAGAATAAACTGTATTAGAGATACGGTCCTTTTTAGTGTCTGATGACTAGTAGTGATAGAGACTATATAATCTCTGTAAAATCAGGTTTATTCCAGTCAGGACCACTTTTCTCAAAACAAGACAATTCTCTCCATCCGCCATTATTTATGCCATGGCTCTTTTCTTGAACACAAAGCAAAAAGGTAGAGAGGACTATTCCCCACCATTCCCCTTCCATGTTCATGTACAGTGGTGTGAAACAGTGTTTGCCCCCTTCCTGATTTCCTATTTTTTAATATTTGTCACACTTGATTGTTTCAGATCATCAAATAAATTTAAATATTAGACAAAGATAACACAAGTAAACAAAAATACAGTTTCTAAATGAAGGTGTTTATTATTAAGGGGGGGGGGGGGGGATCAAAACATGCATGGCCTTGTGTGAAAAAGTGATTGTATAGCAACTGCAATCAAGTTTTTGCTATAAACTGGCAATGAGTATCTTACAGCGCTGTGGAGCGTCTTTGCAAATTTGTTGTAATTCAGCCACACTGGAGGGTTTTCAAGCATGAACCGCCTTTTTAAGGTCACGCCACAGCATCTCAATCGGATTCAGGTCACTCCAAAGTCTTCATTTTGTTTTTCTTAAGCCAGTAAGAGCTTGACTTGCTGTTTGGAATCATTGTTTTGCTGATGATGTTCTAATGTTCCTTTTGCTCAGCAGTGGTTTTCGTCTTGGAACTCTGCCATGCAGGCCATTTTTGCCCTGTATATTTCTTATGGTGGAATCATGAACATTAACTTTAACGGAGGCAAGTGAGTCCTGCAGTTCTTTGGATGTTGTTCTGGGGTCTTTTGTGACTTCTTGGTTGAGTCCTTGCTGTACTCTTGCGGTAATTTTGGTTGGCTTGCCACTCCTGGCAAAGTACACCACTGTTCCACGTTTCTGCCATATGTGGATAATGGCTCTCACTGTGATTCGCTGGAATCCCAAAGCTTAAAAAATGGCTTTGTAACCTTTTTGAGAAATTGAAACAAAAATTCCAAACATGTTATACACCATAGTTAATCTATGCTCTAATGGGGGTGGGGAGGGGGGCAATCACTTTTTCACACAGGGCCCTGTAGGTTTGGATAACTTAATCAATGAAATCATCATTTAAAAACGGCATTTTTATGATGTATGTTTAATTGTGTTATCTTTGTTTAATATTTAAATTAGTTTGAAGATTTAAAACATTTAAATGTGACAAACATACAAAAAAACTGAAAATCAGGAACACTTATTCACACCACTGTATGTGGAAAACTGGAAAAGCTGATGTAAAGATGACATTAGTTGATCTGCTGAGATTGAGATAAGTTTGTCTCCATGTTGGGTCAGGCGTGGCTAAACTAATGCTAGGCTCGATTTTGTACATGTACATATGACCACAGTGTATAAATAATGCTCTTCATGAAATTTAACAAATAGCTTTACTTGCTTTAACATTTGTCAGACAACAAAACAAAATAAATGAAAATAAAAAGATGTTTCCAGGCTGGAAATATTGCCTGGAAACATATGTAACCTAGCTCAGTGAAGCTAAGGGTAGACAGATACAGAGAGACAGGAGTAAGATGCACTGCCAGGCTCATCAACTCACTGTTATTTGCTATCATTAAAACTGATTGCTTTTCGATCTCGTAGTGATTTGTTTGTTTTTTGTTTGTTTATTTGTTTTACCAGAACTATTTTCTACCTTATCAACGCTAGCTAATTTGCTAACAAAATGGGAACCATGTCTCTAGCCTAATTTGTAGATCACTACGTGGGATTGGCCTGGCCACCTCTGGTCAGTCTCAGTCTTAAGAAGTAAACCAAAGCAGTGGTGTTAACGCTCGTGAAAAATACACAATAATTCCAAAAACAGACTTTTATTTCCCCAATTTAACAGCTAAAACCATAACTTTTTCCCAAAACTTAAATCATTGTGTACAGCTTTTAATTGATTTCTGCATCTTCAGGACAATCCTCTCAGGTAATTGTCTAAGAATCTATGCTTATATCCTAGGGAATACTCTTGGCTTTCTGTGAAAACATAAAGGAACGTAAAGACAACACTGTTTCCATCACAATGTTACTTTAAAATATGGCAATTAGTGTTAAAGAGATACCAAATTGCATTGCTCCATATCAAAAGAACTAAATGCATCATAAAAGCTCTTTCTGTGTTGATAAAAACCATGGCTAGGTACTTCAATCTAGTATCCATAAGTAAAGTTTTTTTTAATGATTGTAAATGTTCAATGCTTTCTGTCTGTGAACAACAGGAGAATATGTTGTGATGACAACCCACTTCCACCTGAAGAGGAAAATTGGTTACTTTGTGATCCAGACATACCTACCCTGCATCATGACAGTTATCCTCTCCCAAGTGTCTTTCTGGCTCAACAGAGAATCTGTCCCTGCCAGGACTGTCTTTGGTGAGTTGTTTTTTTTTTTCTTTTTTCTCTTCAAAACATCTTTGGCTAGAGGCCATCGTCAGAAGTTTTCAAAACTGCTCTTGAAAAGTCTGAAAGATAATCAAATGATACATTAGGTAGTCACACAAAAGCTAGGCAACAAATCGACTAATTGCTTAAATCTATAATAACAATAATTAATATATTAAAAACAATAATAAAAAAGAATACAACAAAAACTATTTAAAGCCAACACATGACTCTTAGACACACTGATATGAAATTATTTTCAATTGCATTTTTTACAATACCTTCTTTTAATTTACACATTTATTTAATGAAGAATACTTACTATTGATGAATACTTCAAACCAATAATATATCGCTTAAGAAATGCTTTGCTTTATTTTATAAAGTAATGCCATCTGCATTGTTTATTCAAATTAACAAAACAGAAAGTCCAAAAACACACTCAACATAATATTGTTTTATTCTGCAGTACTACATCTGGCATTTTGATTTTTGCCTCAATACATGCACAGAAAAGCGTGTGAACAACATTTTTCAGATTTATAACACAAGCTTGAGTTTAAGTTGTTTCTAAAAAGCTGTTGCTTAATGATGGTTTGATTTTTTGCTTTGTTTCGTTTTATTATTCTCTGATTTAGGAAAAAAAAGTATTTTTCCATAAAGTACTATTTCACTATTTTAGAAATATATAAATTGAAATAAATGGATGGAGGGGGAGGGAGTCAGCCTGGCTATGCTCAATGTTTTTGTAAAAAAAGACAGCCTCTAAAATTCACAAATTAAAATGTGTGTCTCATTTGTTTGTGCATAAACAGAAATGTAAAAAAAGGCGAGCTGCAAGCTACTTTTTCGGGGGGGTGTCGGATTGCTGGGAAACCTTATAGTCATGAACAACAACAACTGGCCATCTAGTAACCACAGTTTTCGAGGGAAAAATGGGTATTCTTAGACTGGTTGTGAGTTATTGCTGGAAGTTGCTAGCAGTTGCTGTGACATTACTAAAACTTCATGAGGTATACAGTGCTGCACTGAAAAGCCTCTTTGTGAATGCTTTGATAACAGTTTGCATGGCAGATGCTGACACAGCTGCAAAACAATAGCAAACTACTTTCTAAGCAATAGCGAAACTGTGAAAAATGCTACACAAACCAAAAGTCTTTTGAAATCTGTAGGTTGCAGTGGTAAGACGCAACTCTGAAATAAAATGTTCCAGTTTTCCAGTGTGTATCACACCTTTTCAAGTGGCAAGTGTTTGCGGACAAGTTGGTGTCTTTCATGCAAACTCTAGGTGACCGAATGTGGTTATAATCAAAGCAATTGAAAGGAGTTTTAGTGCATTGGTTTTTCTGACTGACTTCACCCAGTATCAGCCAGTAACCTCCCGCAATCACTCACCAGCTGGCCAGGGAATACACGTTTTCCCCTTGTGACCGGTGGTTGCCAGATGGTTGATAAATAGCCTGTAGGCTTTTTTAACTGAAGGCTAAGATGGCTATGTCAAAAACATATTTTAAAATACGTGCGATATACCAGACATTTTATTGTCTCTGTTCAGTACATCCATACTGTTCTATTCTGTTTTGTTTTTTACTAAGGCAAAAAGAGCGTTAATCACTTGTGGCAAACTGCAGTAGAATTTTAAGCTCAGTGTGAATTTAGATTTACGTGCTTAGAATGTTTGACTACAGCTACTGCGTGTTTGTGCCTGCTTGTGTACATCAGTGCATGTGAGAATGCGAGTCTACACGTGCACATTGGCCTGAGTGTGTGTGTTTGTTATGTGAATGTGTGTTTGTGTGTGTCTGATGGTGTGTATGTAGAGTGTATCTGTCTGTCACACTAAGGTCTTACATAATACAGCCCACAAGGAAAGCTCTTGCTAGTCTGCAGCATGCTCTGTAGCAGCAAAGCACGGCAGCAGGCAGAATGTCCTTGAGTTACCTCACCCTCCACACTTTCTTCTTCTTTTTTCTTTATTCTCCTTCACTCCCTCTTTCTCTCTTCATCTTCTTCTCATGAATGTCAGTGTCTCCCCTGGCCCACTACTTAAAGAGCTTTCCCGGAATCATTATACAGACACCAGATTTGCAGCTCTGCAGTCTCCAGCAGGTTTTTCTACTCTCCCTGCAATGTTTTGGAGTCCGTTTGTGTGAGCTGTGAGTTTCTTCGTGTGTGTATATGTATGTGTGTGTTTGTATGTGTGGGTGTGTGTATGTGTATGCCACAGCTTGCTACCTGAGGTGCTTGTCACGTGTTTAGGGGGGGATGAGGATGGCCTAGATTAGATTCAATCAACTATCTAGGGCGTGTGTGTGTGTCTGTGTGTGTGTATGTGTCCCTCAATACTGGTTGTGCTTCATGGGATTACATGTATGTAGTATGAGCATGACAGAGAGCAACACAGTGTCCCAGCACATTAGGATGACCATTCATATGATTAATATGCATCAGCAGATGAATGAGCCTGTTCTTGAAAGAGGTTAGTAATGCCAGTATCATCATGAATGGAGCATTATAAAGACAATCGATATCTTTCATTTCCATCTTAATCCTTTAACTATCATCAAAGTCAAACATTTATATGATCTTTCAGACCATTGTACACATGTTTTGCGCTATTATAATCGTAGGGTAGAATGAGTGCCACACCACAGTGGCTTTTTTATTGCTTGTGTGCAGTATATATGCTTACTGTATGCAAAAGACAACATCATTAGGAAGGTACTTGGCATCATAGAGGGATAAGACAGGATTTGTTGTTCCAAAGTGTATAAACACTTTAAATATCACATCTGCTGCCAAAACATATGTCTAACATATTGCAAGTAACCCACATTTCCTTAAATCTTTGTCATTTTCATTCCTTTTTTCTTGTTATTTACTTATTTTATGGGCATTTTAGGTTGTTTTCATTTTCAAAGACTCTCAATAATGGTGAAAATAAAAATGCTTGATTACTATAATTACATCCATAGCTTTCCACACATACACATGGAAATGCATAATGTACATCTAGTGATATCACCAATAATTTTATGTGATAGGTTATGAGATATCACATGTGTCGGTGCTCTGGATGTTTGCTGCAGACTAGGAAAAAAGTGTTTGGGCACCTCTGTCCCTGTTTGTTGAAGGTCTCCTCCATGTATAAATTCACCTTGATATGATGTGTACAACTTTCACAGATTTGAAAGAAAACCCGTGGCACCTAAACCCAAATCTCTTGTCTTTATATACAGTAATTTTAGCTTCCTTTCAGGAATGTTCCTCATTATTTAGAAGAAACTGAAATTTTATAGTAGGTCTGATATTTTTAATCTATTTCTGTTACTGAAACTTCCATTGCTGGGTTTAGTAGATCTGATGTAATATTTCAAATAAGGAACGAGTTTGATTTCATGGCAAACATGTAGTGATTTACCTTATTAGGACTACTAATAAAAACAATGAAACCATTAAAAAAACTCATCATAGTCAGTGCCTTTTTTGGGCGGGGGATTGGTCGTGTGATCAACCAAAATGATATTCAGAGCCACACTAGCTCACTATATTTTGTATTTTCAATTATACCAACTTCATGGATGGATGGACAAAAAGTATTTTTGCAAAATGTACCACATCCATGTGGGTTAATAGGAATTAAATGAGTTTAATGCCTTGTCATTCTATTTGTGTCAGACATTATAAATGTGGCTGCACGCTTCTCTGGTAAATAAGGAGATTTATGAGGAGTATTATTTGGAAGATTCCCTGTGAGAGGCAGGAAGAAGCATGACTCAAGTCCACATTAGGTCATTAATGAAATCTTTATCATAAATTCATTTTCAAAAGCAAAATAATATTTTGCAATATAGTAATGATGCAAACGAATGCACCTTTATATACTGTACATAAAAGCTCCGCAATATTGCGTAAGCACAGTGGCTCTGTCAGTCCGGCTATACCCGAATATGGCTCTGTAAACTTTATCCATGAACAGAGATCTAGGAATAAAAATAATGCTATTAATATTGAACAAATTACTAAACCATGCAAATTCTATTTAGTCATCCTGCCACAGATATTTATTTATACCTTGGTTTTTCCTCATTTTCATCTCAGAAACAGCTACTGTAGTACTGTGTTTTGTTATTGCTACAGATGTGATCAGGTTGATGTTGCCACACAGTTGTGCACAGCTGACAAAGAAACAGTATTAACAAAAACAAATTGAACATTGAAAACCCTGTTTAAATTACATTATGTCACTATGAAGCACAGCTTCTGCACTAAATCTTTTTTCCTAAAGCCTGCCCTGTAGATGAATAGGCAATTTAAAAACACAGCAGTGGGTAGAGTTATCTTATTTATCACTGTACCGATTAAGAGGCTGATTAGTTTATAGCTAGTTCAGTGTAGTGGAAAACTGTTGGCAATTTATTTATTTAGTCCAAATGAAAACCAAAAGGAAACAGCCACTGATGGCTCTGATTTGAGCTCTCTCTTACATCCCACCTCCCTCTCCCGCTCCATTTTTCTGTCTCTAAGCTGTCAGGGACAGCAGGGCTCAGAAGATAAGCTCCCTTTCTTCCATCTCTGTTTTAAGAGCGATTGGCTGGGTATTTATGGGTTTTCCCATGATGATGTTTGAGGTATCTGTTCATCAGGGAATAATACCTTGTATGTGAGTGGGTGGTGTATACTGGAGTTCGCACATGTGCGCTCATGCATTTGTGTGAAAATGTGTTTGTTTGCGATATGTGAAGAAATTGGGTACTCATCAATTTCTAATTAGTAGCTAACAACAGTGTAAGCACTATGTGTCTCCGAAGCTGCCTGTCTGTGTGTTACAAATCTCACATCTATAAGATAAGATAAGATAAGATAACCTTTATTAGTCCCACACGTGGGAAATTTGTTTTGTCACAGCAGGAAGTGGACAGTGCAAAAGTTATGAGGCAAAAATTAGAATACAATAAGAATAAATACAGTACACAACTGTACAGAATAGAATAAAATAAAATACTATATACAGTAGAATAAAATAAAATAAATATACAATAAGATAAAAATAGAATACAAATACAAATACTATATACAACTGAGTAAAAATACAACGATGACAGAAAGGATTATTGCACTTAGTATTATTGCATATGTATATCTATAGTGTTGGCAGAGTTATTTAACTCACCTGCCCATCAATGTGTCCGTTTATTTCTTCATTATATGTCAGTCAGAGGTGATGTAATAATGCTGAAGGTATTGTGTGTGAGTGTAGCTTCCCAAGGGTTTCAGTTATTGATAAGGCATGAATAAATAAATAGCTGCTGCACAGCGGGGGTGTTGATAGACATCCAGCAAAGACAGCTCTGCACTGGGGAATGTTTGAGGAAATTATTTTTTAAAAAAGTTCTCCACACAACTCCACACACAGCTAACATATGAATTTACTCTTTAATACACAAGCATGCAGTCAAATTGGTCATCTTTGTCCTCCCACAAGCATAAGAAAACTGTTAAAATTAAAAACCACTTGTTATATTTCCTAATATAATATAGTGATTTAAATTGTGATTTCACAATGACAATTTAACAGGAAAATTTTAAACCAATGCATTTCATATTTTTCATTTTCAAATTCTTTACTCACATAATTCATCTGTTTACTACTTTCAGCTATTTGTTATTATGCCTTTTAAGGTTTGTAATGAGATGGCTGGTAGTAAATGTAGTAATAGGCCTCGTCTAACCTCAGTCGGCTTTTTATCTCTAATGTCACAGACCTGTGGTTGCATGCAAAATATCTGTACAATTAAATGATGGCATCCTGCCACACTATTGAGATTCCAGAAACATTTTAGAAAGGTCATTATTAGGATGAAACATGTTATAACAGGCTTTTAAGACTTCAGCATAAACAAAGTTCGATGACCTTTACAAGTGAAACGAGAATTGAGTGTTGATGTTGTTTATGCATAAGTAAGCTGGTCATATTTTCAATCAGCCAGTTAGACACAAGGTTTAACTTGCACATAAAGTTTGCATATTCTTAAAGTTAACACATAACTCAGTTCATAAAGTACTTTTGACCTCTTGCAGCGTTTTGAATGTCATGTGTGACAGGTTGCCTGTAGAAAACATTCTAACTGGAACCAGGGACATTTTGCTGAAGGCTCACTCCTGAACAAAGATTTGTGGCTTGGCTTCAATGTGGTGGCTAAACAGTATATTTTTCTTACTCACGTAGGATTTGCCAGATTATTTGAAGTCTGTCATTTAAGGGTTGTCAGTGAAGGGCTAAATATAGAACAGAACAATCAACTTTGAACCTTACTGAAAAATGTTTTGACCTTGAGTTCAAGTTAATTTATTTTGCCGACAACAATTTCTATTAGGCTGATTACTCTAATAAGCCTTAAATCAATTTTCTGTTATTTTTCTACCCTGTGTTTAACCAAGTTAACATTTTTGGCTCGCATTTCCCAAAGAAATAAAAATATACTTTTGAAGTTAGTAACCATTAACCTCTATACATGTGTTAATATTTAATAAATAAGACAGAAAACCTTGTTAGAAGATTTGTATCATATAAAAAAAGTTTGTGCTTGTGCACACTGAGTTAAATTGAGTGGAAGAAACTCTCAAGAACTGAGTTACACCACTATTAATCCAGTTAGAACTTTCCAGATCAGTGACTTTGTTCATTAACAGCCTTCAAAGCCTCAAGTCTATTAGTTACAACATGTCAAAGAGAGTCATTTAAAACTAGCTCTGGAGACATGTTCAAATGAATCAAAATACTAGGGCTCTAAATGATTCCAAGTTGGCCTGTTGCTTAACAGGCACAAAGGGAAATTGTTCTTACTAGAGTTTAAGAAACACACCTTGTCGGCCATGTTAGTCAAGTCCCTGACATGCACACACCGACAAAAAAAAAACAGCCAAAAAAAAAAAAACACACACACCTTTAGACTTGTGTGCAGTTGATTAACAGCAGTGATACACCTGCAAATAGTTTATGCAGTAGTTTGTGTGCAATAAAACATAACATCACTTAATGTTCAAATCAATGGAATATTTCATGTTATAAAAGCAAAATGTTTTTATTTTCCTTTCTCCTCTTTTCTCTTGTGGTAATAAGACATTGGAGGAGTTAGAAGACTTGTTTCCATGACAACGGTGCTTACCAAACATAGTATATATGATACCAGCATCAGGGTGCTTTTGTGAAGGCTTGTGTAATACCCAGTGGTGCTGTCTTCATCCTCCCCCACAAAATTAACAGATTTACAGGCAAACAAAGTATCTGACAAATTGACACTACTTTGTTGTCACCCATTTCTTCCATCTACCAATCTCTTCCCAAATATATATATATATATATATATATATATATATATATATATATATATATATATATATATATATATATTTATATATATATTCATTTATTTTTTATTTTTGCTGCTGTATTCAGTATATTTCTAAATAAATATTCTTCATATGCAGGATGTAGTTTGTGAACTGTTGAAAAATCGGAATATTTTAACTTAAATATGACCTAAAACATTGTACCACACAGGTCCTTAAAGTACATTAAAAAAATCAATTGAACAAATTAGAAGAAAATATTACACACTGGGCCAGATTTTCTAACAATTTTCACCTCCTTCTGGATGGGGAGGAGAGTATTTGAATGAATCACATGATTAACCAAAGCTTGCAGTATGCAGTTTACTGCACTATACTGAAAAATAGAATGTCTTGTTTTGCAACAGACATAGTCATGATAGTTGCCTCTGGAAGTGCTCATATATTTCAAATGAGAGGGGGGTAGAGGTTGTCAGAACGAGTTTGTTATTGGCGCGGGTGGATGGCTCAAAGCTGTGCACGTGGTGCTAAAGCTTTGGCTCTGTAGCTCTTCACTGAGTCCTCAAACCCCAAATCTTTAGAGCCTAGCCCTACAAATTTGTCTTCCTCAGTAATATTTTGTATATTTTCATGAGAAAGAGCAGAACTTAACTGGACTGGAGGAAAATCTCAGTACAGCACACATACAAGGATTTGTCTTCATTTCCAGGTAGCCAAATTACTTTTTATAGTAAGATGATGGTTTTGGGCTTTTAGTAAGATTTATACACAGAAATTGCTATATAATGAAAACATCTGCAATTTCAGATCTGTTACATATCACAATTGCATATGCAGCTATTAGCAGAACTTAGATCAGAAGTGTGTTAGATTAATATCTGGAAGTTACAAAATGTAATACAGTCTCTAAAAAAATCTTCTCACAGAAGAAAATAATGCAATAAACAAGAGTGATGCATGCATTTATGCTCGTGGTACAGAAACAATAATTTCATTAACACCCATGTGAGTCGGGAATGGGCAGGAAATAATGTTTGTCATTATAACATCATTGTAACACAACACAATAATTAAATAACACAATATAATAGTATTAATGTAATAATAATGTAATAATAACCCCCCTCTGGATAGGTTCTGTGCGTAACCTTAGTTGAAAGCTTTATCCAAAGAATGCCTGTCTCAGTCTACATGCCTTCACATAGTTCCCTTCTGACAGAAGAAGAGTAACCGTTTAAATCATATAAAGCCTCCTTCGGCTATAGTACATCTCATTGTTCTGGATTGTCTCGCTATTGACCAAGAGAAACACTTGCATAAAAACCTGTGCTTACACAGTATTATTTTGGTTAGTTGGTTAGCTAATTTGCATTGTTTTTGATAGAATGAAATCATTTGGCTGTCGTAGTTTATGAATTAGTGTATATTAATCAGATTGCTCGAAGAGCTTTCCGCTCCCATTGGTAAATGTGGCAGCTAATTTGTCACACTTAGTAAATTTGGCCTTTGTTCTTTAGTTAGTTAAGAAAAATGATCCAATATTTTATATCTATGAAAAGGGAAAAAAAATCTAGGATTAATTGTATAATTGAAGGGGAAATTAGATACAGGTGCTTTCCATTAATGGATGTGAGTGTGTACTTTGTTTGCTTTTTGTTTTTATCAGGAACTACCAAAGTCTGCTTCTCAGAACACATTTGAGGAAGTAAATCACTCCATTAACAAATTAGATTTTTGAGGAAAAGGTTGTTCTTGCTCATCAGACTGGAAAGGGGTATTAAACCATGTTAAAGGGTTTGGAATGCTAAATGAGTCAGACTGTGTATAAATCGAGGACATTTAAGAGCATTGTTTTCTATCTCAGGAAAGGTCAACTAACAAAGTTTCCTACAAAAGCAAAGTAGACAAAAGTTTGGGATGGCACAAAGGAACCCAGGGTAGCTTCTAAGCAACTAAAGGTTTCTTTCACAGTGACTAATGTTTATCACCCCACCATCAAAAGAGCACAATGACAAAGCCACAGTCCTCCAAAAATGAAAAGTGCTGCCCATCTGCAGTTTCCTAAAGAAAGTAAAACCGATTGATGAGACCAAAATAAAACTTGCTGGTTTAAATGAAAAGGGTTTTGTTTAGCCACAAAGATTTATCACCATTCATGGACTAAAGCATGTTGAATTTTACCAGCAAATTCTAAAAGAAAATAGACCACATCTGCAAAAAGCATTAACAGAGAGAAGCAAGACAACAGCCCTCAGCACACATGTTGTTCTAAAGTAAAGACAATCCCCTTTGAGCAAGCACTTGTTGACAGGAGGAAGGATGAACTCCTTTCTAACATGAAGAAACCTCCCGCAGAACGAAGTTCGGGGAGGGGCAGCCATCTGCTGCGACCAGTTGGAGGGTAAAGGCAAAGTGAAAAGAAAAAACGAGAGCATAGAGAGACAAGGACAAAACAAACTATGGGAGAGTGAAGGCAAATATTAATGTAATGCAGTTGTGGCACACATGGTGAGGGAGGTCAGTGGAGAAGAAATTCTGAGCAGCCAGAGCCAATGGAAAATTTGGTCTTCACAGCACCATTTGCCGTGCATTCCCTTAGCCATCATTCAGTGCATAGCCTGCTTAGCATCTGGTACAGTGCAGAACATGGTCACACATAGATTCCTAAATATCTGCATTAATACTCTTAACAAGGCATAAAATGTGCTTTTCTAGCCCTCGTTTTCATAGCATGTATCTAACTGTAGCAGCATTTAGTCTTCATGTAGCCACTCTTCATCTGTGAGCATCACTTGTGTGGGTGGCTGTGTTTTATCCTTATACCAAACAGGAATTGAATATAGCCGTTTTCATCTGAAGCTGTCATTTGTTTTTGTTTTTGTTTGTTTTTGTTTGTTTGTTCAGCTTGTGCTTATGCCAAGTGCAATTATGCCATCCACGAGAAGCAGTACAATAAATAACTTTGACCTACTTAGTTGTTATTCCCCTTAGAGACATAATAAGCACAAAAAATGTATGACCATGCACGTTGTGTTCCTAGTATGCAGATGCAGCAAACCCATTTAAGGTGCATTGTTTGCTCATGGCTGAGGACCAGTCGTTTATTTGGCTATGAGTAATGATAACATAATAATCATTCTTTATGGTCCATGTCACAGCACCCAGTCAGCAATGGTAAAGGCTTGTGAAAAGAGAGTGGGAGGACAGGGAGTCTGTGAATCATCACTTAACACTTCACCACGAATGAGGAGGAAGCAAAAAAAAAAAGAATTCAGAATTATAAAGGGAAACCGTAACTTTTAATCTCAGTACAGCTGCTTTTGCTTCTTGGAGATGGTGGACACATGAATAAGAGCAGTGTGCAGTATATAATTGGATTACGGTAAATGATAGTTTTAGTCAGCTTTATAAGCTTGTTTTAGAAAGATGTTTAACTCAGTATTACAGTTTTTCTCGATTGCTAAAAAACATTTCTTGAAACTACGCCTCATATCCTCACAACAGTAAACACAAATCCATAACATCTCACTCAATTTCCCAAACATCCTATTTCCAGGTCAAAATGAAGCTCTACACCCAAAACTATTCACTCCTGCTGAAAAACCAAACTTTGCCCTCAGACATCAAACACAAGCCCTCAAAAACACACACACTACAACAGAGTTTTGCACACTGGTACAATTAATTCAAAACAATAGCTCCAAAACAAATAGGTTGCTTATGGTTCTCCCCTTCAAAACCCTTGTCACATGATAAACACAAAAGACGCAACCAATGTATGTACAGTGGCACATTGTCATTCATGTACTATACAGTACAACACACACCAGAAACATTATCCCACCTCAGCATCTTGTCTTTGGTCTGGGTCAGGCCAGAGAATCTCATCCACATCACAGGCTATATTGGCCCCAGCCAGGCAGCGGGGGTAAAATCCTCTTGCATGCCTGATCCACCCCTGGCATGCATCTACTGATATGTCTAGGCAGGCCTCTTCCATGGCCTGAAGGAGGTGAACACGGACATAAGGTTCTCGGTCATACACTTTCCACCGACATGCCGAAAATAACTCCTCTATCGGGTTTAGAAAGGGAGAGTATGCAGGCAGAAAGATATTAGAAAACCTTGGGTTATTGGTAAACCAGTCACGAACCAGAGCAGCGCGATGGAAGCTGACGTTATCCCACACAACAACGTAGTGAGGCTGCTCTGGCTGTGCTGGTTCCCTGTAGTCCAGCTGGAACATATGTTGTCTTAAACCATCAAGAAAAGCAAGGAGAAGCATAGTGTTATAGGGTCCTAGTACGGCATGGCGGTGGAGTACCCCTCGTTGGCTGATGGCTGCGCACATAGTGACATTCCCCCCACGCTGACCAGGGACATTTACAATAGCCTGATGGCCAATTATGTTCCTCCCCCTTTTCCTTCTTTTGGTCAGGTTAAAACCTGCCTCATCCACAAAGATTATTTCATGGGGAACAGGCCGTCCTTCAATCTCAAAGATTCTCTGCAAAACACATAACACAGTAGAGTCAATCGGTACCCTGAACCACAGTTCAAGAGTGCTGAAATGGCAGCATAAACTGCCATGCTGTGATGGTACACAATACTTTATACAGTATCAAAACTCATACCTGAACATATTCCACACGTTGGTTTTTCACTCTGTCAGAGTTTCGTTCGAAAGGGACTTGGTATGCCTGTTTCATCCGGAATTGATTCTTTCGGAGGATGCGGTCAATTGTGGAGAGGTTGATGGCATTTATGCCTCGAGAAAGATGATCATCCTCAATCACTCTCCTTTGAATCTCTTGCAGGCGGATTACATTATTTGCAATTACCATGTTTACAAGTTCCCTCTCTTGCTCCTCCGACAAAAGCCTTAACCTGCCTCCACCAGGTGGTCGTCTCTGTGTCCTACAAAAATAGAAGCACTCATTACTGTAACTGTCACACATTCATTTTACAGGCAAATAATGGAAACATACTGAAACTCAAGACACATAAGTTCAGTAACTTACACGTTACTGTACAAAGCAGTCTTACTGCAAGTACACCTACCTGTTTTCCTCCCTGAAGGTTCTGATGATGGAGGCAACAGTGAAGCGACTCAAATTTGGTTGTACTCGTTGCCCAGCCTCCCTCATAGTCATCCCATGGACAAGGACATGGTCAACTAAAGTGGCTCGAATTTCATCCGAGACTGACTGTCTTCTTGCCCTTGCTCTTCCCCTTCCTTGTCGCCGTTGTTCTCCACCTCCACCTCCTTCACCACGTCCTCCTCCTCCTCCACCTCTCCCTCCTCCTCCACCACCTTCCTGTTGTCCTAGACCACCTCCTCCTCGTCTTCCACCACGTCCTCCTCTTTCACCACGTCCTCCTCTTTCACCATGTCCTCTTCCTCCACCACGTCCTCCTCCTTCAACACGTCCTCTTTCTCCACCACGTCCTCTTCCTTTGCATCTCTTTGGATCCATTGTTTCAAACCTGAATGAGCTGACTTTGGCCCTTTTATCTATCCATCGCAGGTTCTGATTGGTGTGTGCTAAATTTTGACTCCTAGTGTTTCCACCTGGTTAATTGTGTGCTAATTGAGCTCAAGCTATGCTGACTTAAGTTAACATTATTGCATGCTAGTACTTTCTAAATGACTACATGGTGTAAGCACTGTAAAATGTAGGGATTTGTGTGTAGAGTTTTGCAGTAACAGTTCACCAAATTTGAGTCATGTGTCAAAGCAGGGAATAGTGTTTATAGTTCAGGGAAATGGGTGTGCTTTTTGAACAATAGCGTTACGGTTTTGAAATTTTAGTTTAGAGGCCTGGTTATAGTGTTTAGGCAATCGAGAAAAACTGTAATCATTTGAAACTAGTTGGACATCTTTTTTTAGGTTAGCTGATTGAGATTGTTTTTGTTTTAATATAGATTCTCTATTTGCATACAGTATGTGACTGTGATATAATGTGAAGTGTAGTAGTGTTTTATTTTTTGATGGCAGCTAGTCTTTACTCTTTAACCGATTTGTAAAAGATCTTGTTGAGGAGTGTGTGTGTTTGTTCCTGTCTAGCTATCTTTGTGAGGACCGAAATCTGCATTCTACTATACTTGTGAGAACCAACAGTCACTTGTGAGGACACACTCACCAGTCCTCACAAGTTTGATGGCCTTTTTGAGGCTCAAAATGTGGTTTTAGTGTCAGGGTTACGATTAGGTTGTGGTTAGGTTTAGGGTAAGGGTTAGGGTTAGGCATTCATTTTTAATGGTTATGGTTAGGGTATGGGGCTAGGGTAGGGGTCAGCAACCTTTAACACCCAAAGAGCCATTTGGACCCGGTTTCCACGCAAAAGAAAACACTGGGAGCCACAAATACTTTTTGACATCTAAAATAAAGATAACACTGTATATATTGTTTTCTACTTTTATGCTTTGTGTGAACAACTAAGGTGTGTTGCTTATGAAATCCATGAAGTGCTACAGAGAAAATTACATTTTATTTATGTAATTAACACATTTGAACTCTTAAAGAAATATAACAAAAGGAAAGACACCCAGATGAACTAAAATGATCCATGTAGCAAGCAAAAACTGTTGTGAGCCGCCACCCTTATATCGCCTAATTCCTAATTCTAATTCTGCCTAAATATGTATTTTACCTGGTTAATGTGTGTGGCGGGGCGTGGTCTGCTGCGCCGCTGCAGGGGAGGAGGACGCACCTGAGCGGCACCCGCAATCACGCCTGTGCTATATATGTTGTTTTGTTGGTATGTGTCGGGCTGTGAGCTGAAAAGCTACAGCCGGCTGTATGCGTACAGCAACCGTGTGTGAAAAGCGTGTTCATGCAAACATTGTCGGGTCTGCCGTGATATGTTTACAATGGGACTTCTGCTCCTGAACCTCTGCGCACAGCGTCTGCAATTCGGGGCTGTACGAAGTCACTTTCATCTTTACGCAGGACTGTAAGCTGTCATCTGTGAGGCGTGAGCGGTGTTTGTTTTTAACATAGTTCACGGAGGAGAACAGCTGCTGATATAATGTGGATCTGAAGATCCATAATTGGCCTACCTGGGGGTGAAAGTCTCGATAAATGCACGGCGTTTCTGCGGGTGTGACGCTTATTTTGAGCGATGAAAAAATTATAGAATATAATTTTATTTTTATATTTCAATATCACAATAATCTTCCAATTTAGAACTACTAGTTAAAAAAAGAACTAACATAAATAAAATACACTTCAGCTAAATACTTTTCCCAAACCACGAGGAGCTGCACTTCAAGGACTAAAGAGCCTCATGCGGCTCCGGAGCCGCAGGTTGCCGACCCCTGGGCTAGGGAAACCATTATGTCAATGAAGGTCTTCACTAAGATAGCTGAACAGGCTTGTGTGTGTGTGTGTGTGTGTGTGTGTGTGTGTGAGATAAAAAGTGCTTAAACTGCACAGAATAAAATGCTTTATGAAACTGTGTGTGAATGGGTAAACATGACTTGTTTACCCATTCACACATGAAAATACAGGCCATTTGTACTGTAGAAACACGTTAAGTGCTTAATATGATTGGAAAACGTTATATAGATGCCTGTCTACTCTATATTGATGAAAACTGTTTGCATGACTGATATTACTGATGATTACTTATCCCTGTATGGCATAACAATTTACAGAAAGTTGATTTTTTTTTAAGCTTACAAAGGATTAGTATATGCACATATATTTACATAAAGATCTCTCTGTATCGGAGAGGGTCTTCTTTTACACTCCAGCTGTTCTGCATGATATTCCAGACCAAATTGGTGGATTATTTGCTGCTTGGGTTAATGTTATTTAGTTTGTTAACATCTGCAGTAACTGCTTGTGTGATATGCCTCTCACTGCTTGAAATGCTGTGCTCCAGTTCCTCTTCTTCTCCATCTATTCTCTTTGCAGCTTTCATTTGTTCAGGGTGTAGACTAGCAATTTGATTTTCAGTAGCTGAAACACTGGGACACTTTTTAGTGTGGGGCATTTTAAATTAACACATGTATTTAAGCAGCTTGAAAAGCTATTGTAGCAGCTTGAAAAAAACATGTTCATGTTACTTCTGCTACTCTTTATTATAATTAAAATGTTTATTTGTTCTTATTTGAATAAAGTTATAACATCAAAATGCTTCATGAACAAAGCATCTCATTATACAATGTTGATAAAATGTGCACACTTTTTGTTTTCATCGATTTATGATAATGATCAACAACATGAGATTTGATGTCTATATTCTCTCTGTGTCTGTCTGCAGGAGTGACAACTGTCCTGACCATGACCACACTGAGTATCAGTGCCAGGAACTCTCTCCCTAAAGTGGCCTATGCCACAGCTATGGATTGGTTCATTGCTGTCTGCTATGCCTTTGTCTTCTCAGCCCTCATTGAGTTTGCAACAGTCAACTACTTCACCAAGAGGGGTTACGCTTGGGATGGAAAAAGTGTGGTGCCAGAGAAGGTATTTGACCCCTTTTTAAAAATGGTCTTACTTATTTAAAGTGTGCTTTTATTATAATAAAAACATTTTTTTAAAAGCATTACCACTGGTATCAGTACATAGGAAAACCTTACCATGTTACCGTCCTCTAATGTTTTTTAAAAACCCAAACAAGCAAAATATGAACATTAAAGTGTTTATTTTATTATTATTTTTTTGCACCAGCACATCACTTAACTGCTGATGGAACTGCATCAAGCAGGGAACATTTAATTATTGTCATCTAATAGAAAATGCAATTTGAGTAACATGACATGAACATTAATAGTTTAGTGTTCAGCTTGTGCTTTTCTGCTCTACTTGTCTCTGTGCTGCAGTTAGCAACAACATACTCTGCAGTCTCCGGGTGTTTTTAAAAAGGCCCAATGCTGATTATAAAGATGTTATATTTCTGACATTAAAGCTTTCATTTGGATATATGCCAATGAGAGCAATAAATATTTCCCAATTAAATACCTATTTAAACCCAGTTTGATTCACCAGGGTTTTGCATGCAACAGTGAATAGTGGTAGTTTGGGAAAGGATACAATAGCAGTGTGCGCAGTATTGCATCTCACAAAAAATGAACTCTTTATCCTTTTGCCTTTCTCCGACAAACAAATCAGCAAAAGAAAAAGAAGGAATCTCTCCTTAAGAAGAACAACACTACGGCCTACCCAGCTGCCACTGCTACAGCCTTCGCCCCCAATATTGCCAGGGACCCTGGATTGGCTACTATCGCTAAAAGCGCCCCACCACCCCCAACTGAGCCTAAGGAGGAGCCAAAGCCCAAGCCTCCAGAGGCCAAGAAGACCTTTAACAGTGTGAGCAAGATAGACAGGATCGCCAGAATAGCCTTCCCTCTGCTCTTTGGAACCTTTAACTTGGTCTACTGGGCGACCTACTTGAATAAGAAGCCCAAATTGCAGGGGGCCAATCCACACTAATCAAGTTTTTCATTCCTTTTAAACTATACCTGTAATTATTTCATTTTCTTATTCCTATAAACAGTGTTTATTTTCAGACAACATGGTGTCCATGCTGGTTTCCAATTCCCAGTTGTTGCATTGCTTCTATGTTGAACAAAATTTTGAAGATTTTGAAAAAACAAAATATAGGAAAAAAAAATGAAAACAATACAAACTTTTGAAAGAGTGTTGTTCAGGTCTGGGATGATGCTACTAGGAAAATGCTACTTTAAATATATAGCCAAGAGAATGCTATTCTACAACTGCACATAGCCCAAACTTGTTGAGAGGCATGTTTTTGTTGATTTATTTGTTACCTTTTATTTGATTCTACTTCATTTAAACATGGAATCACAGATACAGTGGGCATTTGTGTATATGCATGGACAGGACATCTTATAATTTGTATTTATTTATTCAAAATACAACTCATCATTGACTGTTGGCTTGGTTTATTTGACATCAGCAGCAAAATGCTACAGTCAGTCTCTTTCCAAATATCTTCCATTGTTTGTAGATGTTTTATGAGCCTAATTATACCATTCTCCATAATATGTTAGGATTTCTGCAATAGCAATAAAACATGTCTCAGTGGACACACCATTTATTTAGAGATCAAAAGATACAAAGATTCAATCATGGTTGTGATCAACATTGAAAAAAATATAGTAAGTTATTTTCACAGCATTGTAAATATCAGGTGTTACAGATGTCAGTATTATGTTTAGGCTTTGCAAAGTGTAACTAAAGGGTAATTGTACACATGGAGAGAAAAGAATTTTTTGGATTAATTTGTTTTTGTTTCCTCTTTATGATACTTTCTACAAAAAAAGAGTATATACTGGTCTAATTCATGCTTAAGTGACTGTTTTTCACCAAGTTAATGTTCCATTCAAAGCTGCTTTTACATTGGATTAAAATATTAAACTGTGTGCTTGTGTACACATTGACGGCAACAACATCAACAACAAAATCAGTGGTAAACTGACACTGGCTAGTTACGAATAAGAATGTAAAAAAATATATATCACAAATCATGGAGTGCATTAGATTTAGAAATAAAACACTCATTACCTATGTATATTTGTTTTTGTTTTTTGGGGCTTTTGACTACTTATGGTGGGGCCTCCTTTGTCAGAAACACCATTGGTAGGAAAGTTCTGTTAGCATCAATTGAAAAAAAGGGGCAGGGGCACATTGAGAGGGAGAAGTGCCTTTTCCATTTTCAGAGTTGAAGCTGTGAAGGCTGTTACTTTGGCGATTGACGGCACATCTGTATTTTCCATCCCACTGTGTCCCCTGACCATTTTTACCATATTCACCCCCATCCCCATTCAGTTAAATATTGAGACATAACACTCAGAAAGTACCAGCTACACTGCCTTCAGTATCACATGCCCATTAGGACTCATTTGTTGCTGCTTGTCGGTGTGCAACAGCGAGAGACAGGGACAGAGACAGAAAGGGACAAAAGAGAAAGGAGACATTTAGGTGAAGTGGCATTGTAAGCTTACTTTAGCCAGCGCTGTGTTTCACACAGAGGAATTGTCTTGTAGTTCTACGATAGTGACAAAGATGAATCTATTTTTGTAGCATGATGTCAATCCCTCTTCCGAGAAAAACCAACAGAAATTAACGCCAGTGTGAAAAGAATGCTTTTGTTTTTGTATTGAAAATTGCTTGCTACCTTCATTTCTTTAAAAAACACACACTCTTTAGGGAAATGCTCCTTCTCTGACGTGGCATGTTAAGGTTTCTGAACAGTCCAATTTAAATTATGTTAATGTAGCAATATTAATTAGCAAGGGCTTTTCTTAGGACCTGAACCTGACACTCAGTCTGGAGTTGATATCCATTGTAGCTTTACACTGACCCCTCTCTACTTGTAGTTTCATCTGTATGCTGTACTTAGAAATTTATTCTATTTAGATTTTGTTAAAGAAAACAGGCATCGCATTGTGTGTCCATGCTGGGTTCTAAACCCTTTGGCTCGCACTCAAACTGTGTTTGATGAAGAATCAAGAGTGCTGGTGCATTGCGTCATATTACTGATTCAATGTCTTTTGCTGAATATATTTTACAGGGCACTAAACAGGCCAAAGGGCAAATTAGAACTGTGCAGAATTCTCTGTGTGCTTGTGCACTAAGGTGAAAAGATCATGCCACTACCAGAGGGAATCAAAAAGAGATTGGTTGCTGTTGCTATTGTCATTATTTGCATTATCATCATAACCAATATGGAATCTATCCCCTTATAGCAGACATCTTTACAAGCATATGCAAGCAGTCTACTGTTCACAGCCACTTAACCTACAAGCTGAGGGTCATGGAACTGCAAAGTTCAGGGTGAAGAGTTGTATAAAGATATTTGAATTCTAAACTATTGTATGTATGTTTAATATCATAAAGAAAATCTATATATATATATATATACATATGTAAAATACTTAATGCATATAGTATTTGATTCTATCAATGAAGATATTAGCTAAGATGATGATGAATATTGTTTGTATTATCAACCTATTGTTATGCATTTTGCACATTTAGAACAATAACATTACATTTATGTAGTCAGCTTCGTGCTATGCAAGGACAGCTTTCAACCACATCACTGACCTTCTTTCCCTGACCATTGTGCTTCAGATTTACAAGTTATTACTACAAAAAAAGGAAAAAAGCTTAGCTTTTATATCAGCTGTGCACCCATTAGCATTTTTTCTTCTTTTTTTTCTCTAACCATGGCTATACAGGGTGACATCAAAGAAAACAGTGGATTATCTCTTTTGTTAGCGCTTTGGATTTGTCAGTGGTTGAAGGGAAAATGGCTTTCATTGTTGATTGCACTTTTTCTCCAGAGACATGCAATAAAGTGATTGAACTGGAAAACCAGGAGCAAAACCGTAACCTTGTTAATAACATTTCTGTTAAGTTCTTGAGCTTATTTGTCATTCTAAAAATGGAGGCAGGTGAAAATGTTACTTTACTAAATAGATCATTTTGTTTATCTTTTGCTTTCCAAAGCTCAGTGATATTACAGGAAGCAACAGTGAGTTTTGTTTCAAGTTTGTAAAGCCCCGAGTTCTACTCCAAGCAGAATGAAACAAAGGATCATTTCCAAATATTTTTGAGCGTGGTCTGTCTAGGTAATGCTCCAGAGAGAATGTGATATATGAGGCACAGTGCAATCATGAGCTTCCAACCTTTACCCTTACACTCATAGGCAGAGCATACATGTAAATATCACATCGGTAGGCACATCAGTCATTGATTTCATTGTTCGATGCAGTTCTCAGCAGCACTTGCTGTTCAACATTGAGTCTTTGGTTATTCCTAGATACCTACTGGAGTTTTTCTTGTATTTTTATCAAACAAAATATGTTCTGATTTTCACTGAAATGTAAAAAAAAATAATTTTCTAAAGCACAAAAGTTGACTAGGGTAGAAGAGATAAGAATGACACTGTATACATATGGACATCAAAGAACAAACACAAAACGCACACAAGCTCACAAACCTACATACAGTTCATGCTGGCAGTTCAATGATACTGACAAAAGGTTCTGGTGGATGTAGATGAACTGGTGAATCTTCTGTAAATGTTTTGTTTCTTTTGGTTATGATATGGCCCTGTAAAATCTGATTCTCTGCATTAGTCTTTAAATAAAAAGAAAACAAACTAATGTCATGGCTATACTTCTGTCTCTGTGCTATGTGCTACCTGACCAAGGCTATGATAGATTTTAAAAGTTAGACCTTGTTTTTGAGTGTTTAATTAATCATAAGAAACATTCTCCTGATCATAATTACAGTTTTTCTCAAATGCTAAAACACATTTCACAAACGTTACCACCAGGTCCCCCAATGTCCAAACACAACACCCTTCTCTAAAGCTACATAAACACAACCACACCTTCCCACTGCAAAACTCAAACTCCCACACCAAGAGAGCAGCTCGAAGCTGTCAAAACTATAAACACTATACACAGCATTACACACTACAGCAAAACAATTGAAAACACAATGCTCAATTTGTGAGAAGGTTCTTTGTTTCATAACTGCCAATGCATATTTTAGAAACTATACAGTAACGGATCGTCGTAGATCTCTGCAGAGGATTAGGCATTTAGATTTGTGAGTTTCATATGAGTAGTATAAATCTATAGAAAATCCTGCATGTACATACACTACTGTAACACAACTCAATGCAAAAACAGAACCTATTGCACACAACAGTAATCTTGAAAACATGAACAGGGTGTGAAGTTTTTTTATTTACGTTATTCACACCACACACACACCACAATCACTGTGCGGCATCATGTCGCTGAGCTGTTGCTCGCATCTCGTCCGTAATGATGGTGCGAGGTTGTCTTGCTCTCCCTCCTGGACCTTCTCCTCTCCCATGTTGGCCTTCTCCTCTTCCTCGTTGGTCGCTCCTCTTCCTCCTCTCATTTGAACTCCTCTTCCTCATTGGCCTGCTCCTCTTCTTCCAGGGCCAGCTCTTCTCCCTCCTCTGCATCAAATTCCTCTTCCCCTGACTCTGCCTTCATCCATTGTGTTTGTTTGGAACCTTCAGCATACTGTGCACTCTGAACTTGCTTTTACATGTGGGTACAGCATTAGCAACAAGTGTCTTCAATTTTGAGTCATTGTGTGTAGTGAATGACGCCAGGTGTGTTCCCTGTGTTCAAAGATTGGTGACTGTGGCAAGCATTTTGCATCACATGGGCTTTCATTTGAGGATATGAGCAGAGTTGTTTTGCAACATGTGTTTTAGCAAGGAAAAATGTGTTTAGATTTATGAGTACAGAGGGTTGTGTTTTGTGAATTGTGTCTTCATGTGACATGTGTTTATGGTACTGGAATATGGTGGCTACATTTAGTAAATGTGTTTAGACTACTGGTCATTTGGGTCACAGGATTGGCTTTTGTGTTTTAACATTTGAGAAAAACTGTAATAAGATATAGAAATAAATAGACTGTGTATGATAACTGGCATCTGGTATCGGGCATGTGAAGAAATCTGAATGATTCAATTTTTGAGCTAAATGCCATTTAGATGATACCTGTGGGAAAGAAGGGTTACGTTAGCTTTATGTGGACAAGGGGGCAGAGGGATAGAAGGTGGGACCTCACCTAAAGGGATTGGTGCACAGGTGATTTTTGTTTATGTTGGCAGTTTACTGTTTGGACTTCATCTGGATTTACAAGATCCAAAGAAGACTTGCTCTTAGATGACTAAATGCGGCAGGATATCACAAGCTATGAAGATTTGTTCCAACCATATAAAGTGAGTGTAACTCTCCCACGGGCAGAATAACTCATAACACACCTCATTTATTCAATTAGTTGCACCACAGACAGGATCGGTCAGGAGACCTCGGACAGCTGAGCTGTTACGCACAGAGTCACAGTTTTCAGCTTAGATCATTTGTTACGCAGCAGCTGTCTTCTGAGTCTCAGCCCCGATCACAGCTCTTAGGACATTTTAAGCCTGATCCATTTTGCTAATATCAAAAATACATATTTTTTGCAGTAGTTTCAGCAGTTTATATTAGAAAAAATGGCGATAGATAGATAGATAGATAGATAGATAGATAGATAGATAGATAGATAGATAGATAGATAGATAGATAGATAGATAGATAGATAGATTTTGAGGCCTTTTATTGTGTTTATTGCTAACTAGCAAGTGTTAGCATACAAACAAAACCACTGCTTTTGATATGATATGATAAAAATGATAAAAACATGATAAAAAAGATCTTTCTCAAAATAAGCATCCTGTCACTGTAACCTGTTTTCATTCCAAGAGTGTCTAATAACTCGTGTTCATAAAGCTGCAGGCATCACCTGTGCATGTGAAGTAATATTATTTGCTTGTGACTATCTGGCAAGAACAGCTATGTTCTTCAGCATGTTTACTCCTGAATATTCCCTCTCTGCTCTCGCTGCCTCTGCTCACAAGCCTCCACCTCATCCTCGTCTTCTCCCACCGTGCCATGAGACTTCAGGTGCAGGGGAACGTGCGCTTCTTCCTTAAAAGCATGTGAGCTGCCAAGTCCTCAGGCTGTTATGTAATAAAGCTGCTTCTCCCTGGCAAGAGAGCAGAAAGAAGAACAATTTTTCCCTCTCTCTGTGTCTCTCTGCATAGTTCTCATCTTCTTCCCGCTCTCTGTTTGTGTCACCTTCCACTCATAAGCACAGATTAAAAATGGGGTTGTTAGGCGAGGAAATGATGGACATTTGGACAAGTTCCATTCAGTCTTATGCACTGGATGAATTGTGCTTAAAGTTTAAGCATCCATTGCACATGCAGTGTTTTTACTTAATCACGGTTTAAGGCACGTATTGGGATTTAATAAAAGCATTTTCTGCACGGTAATTGTCACAAGTACAAAGCCAATGCATCCTTCTTTGTCTGCTAGCTTCCCTAGAAACTTCATTTGGAGGTGCATTTAACAGTCTGTCCATTAATTGTTTGTAGTGTTGCCTGAAAAAAAGGCAAATGAGGAAAATGATTATTAACTTTCTTAAATCAAAACAATCAATCTCAGACATCATCATTGCTAAATACCCTTAAAGGGCACATATCATGTTGCTGTTAAGAAACCAGCTTCCATTTTTGGTAATATAAGTGGAACTTGATAAATGTCTCAGGCAATCATTTAGAATGGCCCTCAGTGGCTACCATCTATTGTGACTGCAGAGAAACAAAACTGAATAAATCAGAACAGTCAAGTTGCAAACTCTCAGAGTCACATTTTAAGCATACAAGTAGTGGAGTTATACATAAAGTAAATGGATTTTGTCATTCGCCAACAATGACATTATCAGCCTCAACAATGTATTGTGTTACCACAAGAAAACAATAAGATTAACACTGTGCCTGGAGTACATGATTATAAATTTAAGGCATTTCTAAACTAAATCTCTATTTCTCATTGAAGTTAACATCCTCCACATTGAGATGATGAAGACTTTGGTTCATGGAGAAGAAAAGGAGGAATCTTTCTCGCACACATCCAAGTTGTGTCACGTCCAATTCTTCAGGGCCTAAATTCTTAAGCAATGGCCATATCAGGGACCCACATCTCCTGAGATTTCTATTAGCTCTCTCTCTCTCTCTGCTTGCTCGTGTTTGCTTCAGCTTCTCACTCCATAGATTGCTTGGCCAGGTATCAGGATCTGAGATTTGTTTTTCTCCTTCAACTGAAATGAATAAATGAATACATAAACAGAAAAGAAATGCAATTGGGGGAAAAAGATAATTACTTCACATTCTGCACCTCCTGAAAGTAAATGCCTCTGTCATAGAGGTTTAGGGCAAGGACGTTACTGTTTTGGGGGGGGGTTTGTTTGTTTGTTTGGTGTTTTTAATAATTCGTACATGACGGAAAGTGATTGTCATACAGAATTTTTTTGTTTCTATATAGGTCTTAATGAATAAGTATTTGGCTGACCTTTTCAGTGCTATGGTTTGGAAGGTTGCCGGTTCGAGCCCCGGCTTGGACAGTCTTGGTCGGTGTGTCCTTGGGCAAGACACTTGACTAGGGCTGGGTATCGTCACTGATTTCTAGAATCGATTAGATTCCGATTCACAAGGTCCCGAATCGATTCGATCAACGATTCGATTCAATTCAATTCGATTCGATTTAAATCTGGGAAATTTTGCCTCAGACAGTCAGAAATATTATAATTCTGACATTTACATATTTTTGTATCTATAAAAAGGAAGCTGACACTCACAAGACTTTATCCAAGGTGTGAGCGTCACAGCAGATGTCTTTGTGTCAAAGTAGCTGAAGATAAAACACAGAAAAACATGAAGGTGATTTTCCTGGCCTGGGATTTTACAAAAATATTCTGCAGTACATCAAAAACAAAAGAAAACCATTAATCAAAATATGAACATTACCTCTGAAGTTACAGTGGTTTTATTACAGACACGGCTAAGCGTTTTGCATTTTGTATAATTTTAAAAAGTTTACATTTGTTCAGAAGCCTATTGAATGGCAGAAATGAGGTTTTCTTTTCAGAAGTACAGTGGGGCAAAAAAGTATTTAGTCAGCCACCGATTGTGCAAGTTCCCCCACTTAAAATGATGACAGAGGTCAGTAATTTGCACCAGAGGTACACTTCAACTGTGAGAGACAGAATGTGAAAAAAAAATCCATGAATCCACATGGTAGGATTTGTAAAGAATTTATTCGTACATTAGGGTGGAAAATAAGTATTTGGTCAATAACAAAAATACAACTCAATACTTTGTAACATAACCTTTGTTGGCAATAACAGAGGTCAAACGTTTACTATAGGTCTTTACCAGGTTTGCACACACAGTAGCTGGTATTTTGGCCCATTCCTCCATGCAGATCTTCTCGAGAGCAGTGATGTTTTGGGGCTGTCGCTGAGCAACACGGACTTTCAACTCCCGCCACAGATTTTCTATGGGGTTGAGGTCTGGAGACTGGCTAGGCCACTCCAGGACTTTCAAATGCTTCTTACGGAGCCACTCCTTTGTTGCCCGGGCGGTGTGTTTTGGATCATTGTCATGTTGGAAGACCCAGCCTCGTTTCATCTTCAAAGTTCTCACTGATGGAAGGAGGTTTTGGCTCAAAATCTCACGATACATGGCCCCATTCATTCTGTCCTTAACACGGATCAGTCGTCCTGTCCCCTTGGCATGATGTTTCCACCCCCATGCTTCACAGTAGGTATGGTGTTCTTGGGATGCAACTCAGTATTCTTCTTCCTCCAAACACGACGAGTTGAGTTTATACCAAAAAGTTCTACTTTGGTTTCATCTGACCACATGACATTCTCCCAATCCTCTGCTGTATCATCCATGTGCTCTCTGGCAAACTTCAGACGGGCCTGGACATGCACTGGCTTCAGCAGCGGAACACGTCTGGCACTGCGGGATTTGATTCCCTGCCGTTGTAGTGTGTTACTGATGGTGACCTTTGTTACTTTGGTCCCAGCTCTCTGCAGGTCATTCACCAGGTCCCCCCGTGTGGTTCTGGGATCTTTGCTCACCGTTCTCATGATCATTTTGACCCCACGGGATGAGATCTTGCGTGGAGCCCCAGATCGAGGGAGATTATCAGTGGTCTTGTATGTCTTCCATTTTCTGATGATTGCTCCCACAGTTGATTTTTTCACACCAAGCTGCTTGCCTATTGTAGATTCACTCTTCCCAGTCTGGTGCAGGTCTACAATACTTTTCCTGGTGTCCTTCGAAAGCTCTTTGGTCTTGGCCATGGCGGAGTTTGGAGTCTGACTGTTTGAGGCTGTGGACAGGTGTCTTTTATACAGTGCTTGAACCTCCCTTTTTGCCTAGAAATTGCAATTTTGTGTATTTTGTTTTTAAAAAAATATTTGAAAGTTGCCCACCAAGGCTTCGGCATGGATTTCAGAAAAACAGCTGTGTTAAATGTGGAAAGACCTGTGAGATCACTGAATAGACTTTGCTGCGAGGAACAGCCTGGTGAGCACGGTAAACAAGACAGCAACAACATGGCTTATGAAGCACTACTACTGAGTGTATCGTTACTTCTGCAAGTGTTCATGCTTTAACTGTCTGCCACACCACACCATGCATTTGTCATGAGCTGCCAATATTCTACCAGGCATGATCAAGCAGTGCACCATAAAAGTGCAAAAATTAGGATAATTTTGGTACCTCAGCCACTTTTTGCTGGTTTCTTTTGACCCATTTGCAACAGCTGGATGAATGTGTTTACACTAGTCTAAGTGCACTTTGCCAACTTCTGAAGCTGTGTAGAGAGCAGCAGATGACCCTATACATTCCTTTCATCTTCCTCATTAAGTCATATGATTTTCATGATTTATTAATTCAGTGCAATTAGCTGTCAGCTCCTCGTGGCCCTTCACTGTCAGCAGAGGCTTCAAACAAGAATGTGTGCTTGCTCAAACACTCTTCACTCTACCCTAAGGCAACTCTTTGGCACTGCAACAGAGCTCTACCTGACTGAGAGCAGCATGTTTTTCAATCACCCAAACTGCCCATCACAGAGTCAGGACAAGCACATGTGGCGTGGAGTCCCTACTGTTAGCAGCTGTAACACATCCAGCCAAAACCTCGGGTCGCTAAACTACTTCTTGAAGGCCTCCAATCACTTTGGGCTGGCCATCAGCAAAAAGAGGGCCGGTCTTCCCTTCCTAGCATATTCACTGGGAAGGCAGTGAATATGCTCTCAGGCTGAGGTGTCATAAATGAAGAGCCAGCATCATGGTGGAGAGTCATTGGTCACCTCAAAATGTGCTACAAAGATGTCTGTATGTGTTCAACATCAACTTGAAGTCATTGCCACTGTTTGCACAATGTGGAATAGTACTCTGACTGACAACCTAAAGACTAAGAAAGAAATTGATGAAGGCATCAGCAGAGAATCAGGTGCAGAAATAAGTGAAATTCATTTGGAATGGCCACCATATACAAATGTATCCTTGCTGGACCGGGTTCTATAGTCCCAAAACAATTGTTTTGGACAACTAGAATAAATCATCCATAGTCAAGCTTGATCAATAGAGGCTTTCTTATTTCCCTGAGGAAATGTAAAATGTATGACATAAGCATAATACATGTATGAAATACTTTTTTAACTTTCAGAACTACGGACTGTGCCAGTGATATTCAACCTCAAATTAAGCACAAGAACTGTGCTTTTTCATTTTAGCCTCCGTAGACGGTAGCACTGTTTTCAGATGAATACTATTGATCTGTATGAGATTTCCATAACATTCTGAAAACACAAAACAACCCCACAGACAAGTTTTAGGATCATATTTCAGTATTATAAAATAAGCTCCTGTTGGGAGATATTAACATTTACAGTTATAATGTTGCCCAAAAACAACTGCCCTTGACCATACCTACTTGTGGAAGCGGCGCAATGCAGACCTTAGCCTACAAGCTGTTCTTTTGAAAAGCGAATAATGTTAGTCATGTAAGATTTGCACAGCCACCTTTGTGAATGAGCTTTTAAGTCTTGGTTGAATGCTGCAGTACACTGGGCATCAGATAATGATCATGGAAACAGCTGAAGGCAAGACTTGTCAGCCCAGAAGACAGACTGGTTGATGGTAGGGATAAGAATGGGACTATTCTTCAGGCAATTATTTTGTCATCATCATACTGTCATGTTTTTTCCAACTTGCATCACAGCACAAAGGCCTTTGTCCTTTATCTCATTCACATTTAAATGTACTTTGATAAACTAGATACGAAGCCGTGGATTCTGTTTATATGTTTATTTTCCCTCTCATCGTGTTCCTTATTGTTTTGAAGGCTTTTTGCTTGTTCCTCTGCAGAAGAAGTCAACTTTTGCCAAGACTGAAATGAGGTACAGTGGGCAGACAGCACAAGTAACTGAAATAAGAGGAGGAGCGGTGTCGCATGGGAGAAGGAGAGGTTGCAGAAGGGCATTTAAAAAGATAGATTAAAAGGAAGAGATGATCAACAAGAGTAAGTGAGGGTCAAGAGACAGAGTAAGTCAGAGAAAAATATAGGATATGAGAGAAAGGGGAAAAAAATAGATGGAAGACAAATGAAAAAAACAAGAGTAATTACTGAGAAAATCGAAGTGGAAAAAGTTGGGAATTTGTGGAAGGGACTACAGTGATATGAAAGAAGGCAACAGACAGAAAAAGATGTGCATAAAAGAGGGAAAAAATGACATTGAGCTGATAGAAGGGCACATAAGAACTTGGAGCTTCTGCAGGAATAGGAACATATGCAGCAGGGATGCAGTGTACAGAAAGTATGCAGAATATAAAACCACTTGTACAGTATTGAATACAAAACTATAGGGAAATATAAATCTGAATAAAAAATGGGATTTTCTTGTATAAAGTATTGTATAATTCTAGCCAGTGGCTACAATGATATTAAGCCTGTCTCCCGAAAACTTTACCTCTTTATTCTTTGATTTCTTTATTGACTTATTGAAATCTGCTGGGGTGGAGACATGCTTTTTCCTAATCATAAATAACACCTTTTCTGCCAAACCTAAATACGTTTACTAGTCTTTAAAATGTCAAAAAACACTTTCCTTTTTATGTCGTATATACATTCAATTTATCTGCAGTGTTGCCTTATATAATGGCAGTTATGTAATATAATTAAAAGTTGCTGTTTTACCATCATTCGATTACATTTATGGGCTTTTCACTTGCCGGCCAAGCATCCTAAATCAAGAGAGGTCTTAAGCTTGTTGCAATTCATGGTTATATTTAATTCCAGACAACAGAAGACTAATTTATTTGGCTTACATCATCAAATGCATCCTATTCTATTAAATTGCTAGTGAGGGCTTTCATGTGGAATTATTTCCCGACTACTTCTGGAAATGCTATTTCAAACTCACCCATTCATAAGAGTCACAGACATGCAGAGGCACATAGAGCGCCCTTGTTTGTTTTTTGTTTGTTTATTTTCAACCCAGTTAAACCGTATTTAGTTTTGTTTTCATGAAAAGACATTTTTCGCAGCAAGTAATGAGAAACACTCATGACAAGTTATCTGTAGACATTCTACTTGCTATTCTCTTCTGAGTTTGTACAGCAAGAAGGTGATACTTCAGTATTCAGTCACCATATCAGCAGGATATAATCCATTGTTTATAGCAATACAACTGGATTTATGTGGAGCAAATTCAGCCTGTTTGCGGTTATTAAATTCTTTTCTTCCAAACAATGGCTCTGGCTTCAGTTTTGCTGCTGTAAGCTAGTAGGGTACACAGTCGATGAACACTGCCTAATTCTTGAAGGTCATAGCATAAATATCCTTGGATCCAGTGTGGACAATATGGGCAATTTGGAAGTACTTTTGCTTGGAAATTACTTTCTTTACAGGGTTTTATCAGAATGTATATGCTGCCAGCTGTCATAACGTAAAGCTGTAATAATGTAACCTCTATTTGGCAATATAGATACAATGCAGCTGAAGCACCACACCCAGAAGGCTTGTTGAGCACTGGCTGTATGCACACTTGCTCAAAGGTACATAAAGCTGACTAATCATCCATCCATCCATCCATGCATCCATCCATTCATTACTTAACTGTTTATCCAGGCCTGCGAGGGGCTACGACTTACCCAGCTTTCACGTGGAAAGAGGAAAGGTGCACCCTGGCTAGGCTGTCAGTCTATCACAGTGCACAGAGAGACAGACACCTATTAATACTCCCATTCACACTGCCAACAAACTCAACCTATAAATTTTTAGCTTCACCTTGGTCAGTTTAAAGGTATGATATTTCTCTGTTTCAGACTGGTAAAGATGTGCTTTATGTGCATATGCTAGTGTTCATATTCATGTGTTTGTGTGTGTCCAGCATAAAGCTGTGCTGATATCCTGTTTACTCCTATAAATCACAGAGCAAACCCATATTTATGGTCAGCAGTATCACCTTGTTTCAGTTCTTCTTTGTCTTGTACCCTGTTCAGCTTGACCACTTCTTCACCCTTTGGGGATTCTGAAGGAATCACTTGTATTCCTTCTTCTCTTGCCATGTTCTTTTAACCTCCCTTTCCCTTGTTCTTTCTTTCTGTCTCCTCCTATCCTTCCCAATTTCCCCACTATCTTCAAAGCCTTCTGGATGTTCATTGTCAAAAGCAGCTGTTACCATGTTTATCTCTGAGAAGCTCTGTAGTTCTTAAGGCAGTGACTCTGACTTTCCTTCGACCAAACATTGCAGTTGAATCACAGCATTGTACAATGACATGCTATGTTTGAAAGAAAACTAGCAACTTAAATGTTCTTTTTTTCCCTCTCATCACAGTTTCTTCTTATAAATATTTTTGTGCACTATGAAAGTTATTGCATAATACAGATGTAACATTAAATATATTGGAGTAGAAGTAAAACATTTAACTTCCTCTGCAGGGCAGTCGTTTGTTAGCCTTCTATTAGCCTTTCAGCCTTTAAACATAAATTAATAAAGAACCTACAGGATGACGAACCTACAAGCTAATGTGTTACCAAGGAAGCGCATTGTGAGATACTTTATAGTTAAGCTATATCATGCAGTGGTGAGGGGGGAAAAAGGGAAAATACTTGAAAAAGACAAATTGCACCTCTTCCATTTCACTTGTAAGATTTTCTTGTTTATTATAGGCAACACATACTGCTGTTTGTGTAACTATAAATCACGATTTGATTGACAGCACAGACTGAATCGACATATAACTCACATAACCTCCTAATGGAATTCTAAAGCATCCATCGGAAGTTACCAGGTTGGTCTGATTGGTAGATGATGTATAATCTTTCATGTGTCTCTGTAAAGTAATGGCCACATTTAGGGTGTACAGTAAGCTACACTGACACTCTCTTACCAAACAAAAATATTGTCTGATTGAATCGGGCATTACTTGACACAACTTAACATGAGATTTGATAAGGAAAATACTTTAGTCATAGGGTACGAATGTAACACCACCTATTTTGGTTAAATCCTTCTCTCCAAACAATTAACACAAGGTCATCTTATATTTCAATAAAATCAGGGATTACTGTTTGTATGGCATTTGTCAGCATATCCCTTGTTTTCATTTCATAATAGTGCTCATACGGTTATAATGTAAATCTAACTTGAATCTGTGGAGTCCAGTGCAGTCCAAGACCAATATTTTAGTACTAAATGTTCAGTACATTCAGTGCAGTATTATTATTAATCTCTGGCTCTCTTCCACAGCACGTGTTGGTCCTGTCTCCCTTCCCTCACCCCTAACTGGTTGTGGCAGATGGATGCCCCTCCCTGAGCCTGATTCTTCCTGTTAAAAGGGAGTTTTCCTTCCCACTGTCACCAAAGTGCTTGTTCATAGGGAGTTGTACAGTTTTAGTCTCTGTATTATTTTGGGGTTTATGTTACAATATAAAGTGCCTTGAGGCAACTGTTATTGTTATTTGGCACTTTATAAATAAAACTGAATAGAATTGAATGAACTGAAATAGTATTTGGTCTGTCTATTAAAGCCATGAAAATGAAATAAACCAATCTAATAGTGTGCATTGTAAATGAAATAATTTACCATATTCAATTCATCACAATGGTAAAGATAGCAGACTTAAGATATAAGCAATACGGTGCTATGTCATTACTGCATCTAATTTCTTTTTTAAACCACCATAGAGAAAACCTCAAGATTAATCAATCCAGATGTAATACTGTTGTTTTGGAGCAACAATTCCATATTACATGAGTGCGTTCATGCAAAAAAAACCTTGCAGGCTGCACTTCATGTGGGCATGCTGTCCAGACTTGTGGTCAGTCTTCCACATATTTTATAATCTTTAATGAATCATTTTTGAAATCATTCATTTGAGGGTGTGTGTGTGTGTGTGTGTGCATGCTTGTGTGTGTTTGTATCACAGAGATGCTGCTAATGATGTTGCACTTCATTGTGTTCATTTGATCCCACCCACCAAGTAGATAAATAGATACATACACACATACATATACAATATCGGGCTATGAAAACGAGGGAAAAGTTCAGTCGATAAGACAGCGAGAGAAGCTGTGAGATATGCAGAAACAGAGAGACAGCCCCTTCATTATTCATCTGCTCATTTCACTGCAGTAGATCCAGCAGGGGGAGGTGTTGCGATATATGGTTGGTTTTCTGCCTTTCTGTTGAAAGAAGCCAGTCAACTACATAATCTCATTCACACTTACAAACAAATGTGTACAACTTTTTCTTCACACCTGAGAAGCGTTCCTCAAACAAAGGAATACAAAGCCTGCATGACATACCTAATAGAGTAATCTGATACTGAATAGAGAGCTTATGTGTCTGTTCTGTCTCTCTATAGGCCAGAAAAATATATCACTCTGTCTTCTTTCTTTAGTGTGCAAATCTGACTCACTTGGCTGGAGGAAAGGCAAATGTGGAGCAGAATGGCAAAAAGACCTGTTCAAAACCATGAAATGTCTCCCCTCACCCGGGAGGTTCTGACATTTTGCCCGAATGAAAGCAGGAAGTGAGGGACACGGATGTCAGGATGAAACAAAACAAAGACAGAACTGTATATCTTTATCAAACAGAGTGTGATTGTTGTGTCAAATGGGCAACCACTATCACAGAAAAAAAAGAATCATCTAAGGTACTGATAAAATATTTTTAGGCCTTTTTCTATTTATTGTGATTCAGCTATGCATGAAATATCACACATACAAATACAGCAGTTTAATGAAATTACTACAAGCTAACTGACCCACTGACCCTGAAGTTCACTTTTGTGCACTCTTGGGATTTGTAGCTTGAATCACTTGCCTGATTTGGCTGGATATGAACCATCTTGGGATGAAATACGACACAAATTAAAAAGCAGAAAATATGTGGTTCGCGTATAAAACACATTTGTATCTGTATCTTTGGAATTCCTAAATATTCGAAACAGATAAAACAAGTCAATGTCTCATTAACCTTTTGTTGTATGTACACTAACTTCTACATTCATTCAAGTGTTTATTGCAAATATTTTTCTTGAGTTAAAAGAAAGCCACTTGCAAGTTTACAGTTAAATTAATTAACAAATTAGTAAATGATTATTCATTTTCCAGCTATTACAAATTGTTGTTCTACCCTTTCTAAAATTTCAAAGCAGACATGCTGTTGCTACAGTAAATGAAATTAGTTTAGAAGTTATGATTTGTTTCATTTGGAGTAAAGGTGACATTTTAGTTCCCTGTTTATTTTTTTAGTCTTCCCTTTTACATCTGTTGAGGCTATTATATAATATAAGAATTAGTTCACACACCTACACAAACAAATACATAGTCCGTTATGAAGATTATGATGTGATACACAAAAAAAGAACTTTTGCCATTACATCAAAATCACAACAAACAAGAAGCATCTCATTTCTCACGGGTGGGCATTTTGAAGGCTGATATGAAGTCTCATTTCTTTATTAAATTATTAACACATAGCCAAGGCACTTGCAGGCCATAGTGTGTCTTGGGTAACAGCTATTATTCATTTTGTGGCTGGCCACATGATTTTTTTTTAGCACTTAATGAATTATTGTTGCATTCCAAAACATTCACCACTATCAAGCCTCTCTCCCTCTCTCCATCTCTGCTGCTTTGCGGTTCCAAATCAGATTTCAAAGTGAATCCTAAAATTCTGCTTTTAAGTGTAATTTGTTTATTTACTTTTTTAATATGATGGTAAACACATGTATAAACCTATTTTTAATATTTTCAACCAGTCAATAACTTTCATTAGATTTCTTTCGTTCTTGCTTAACCCTTTCACGCGTAGTGGTCACCCCAGTGGACAGCTATTCAAAGGCTGTTTTCTTGTATTTGTGTCAGTGTTGATGGTATACTTGCACATAAAACACTACATTGGACACTCATGTGTCACTCCATACCCTGCCACCCACTTTTCAGCCAGTGTAAGTACACAAAAAATGTTTCAAAATGTAAAAAAATCTTTTTTTCATGCCTAAAGATGAATAAAAATACTGATTGAGGTTGTCATAATTTATGCATGAAAGTTTAATATTGATTTTTATATGGACAAATATGCAACATAAAACACTATTTTCAGTTTTAACTTAAAGGAAAGCCAGTGATCTTAAATGCTTATAGTGTTACTGTGTCTGGGTTTAAAAAAAACAAAACAAAAACAATACCAGATGTTTTTCTTATACTCTGTATGCAGTCAATAGATCCACAAATACAGCAGCTTTATACAGGTAATTTCTTATCTTTATACATATCCCTCATTCTACAACTATATCATATGTTAGAGCCTGCATGGATTTCATTCATTATGTTTACTTCAACCTGAGATTAATACCATCACCTAGCATTTCATATACATATCTTTAAATGTAATATTCTTTGACAAATCCACCTTCAGCATGAATGCAGTGACATTTCCAAAGGTGAAGGTTTTTTGTGTTTTTTACTGTTAAAATAGTATTGCTTCGGTAGATAGAAGATTACTCCAGTCACCAGCAGTTTCCATGGAAGGTGGTAACAAGTCTGCGAATACTTGGTAATGACTTGCACTAGTGAAAATATTAATATTACAAGATTAAATAACAAGACATTCATGTTCGTTACTAAGACTAAAAGTAAAAGCATTAAAAAGGTCATACAGATATGTTACACAAGACAGTTTATAATGTGTTTTGAAAAATTGTTAAAAAAAAATATATAATGACCTTTATGATCTTTAAGTGTTTAAAATGGTCCCTATTTGTTTTGTTTTTTATTTAACCTTTATTTGACTAGGAAACTATCACTCTTAAGACCTTCTGCAAGGTTGTTCTGGTCAAGATAACAACAGTTGTAATCAACAAAGGTCTAATGCCTGAAGAAAGGGTAATGATAATGAGGCAGGGCATTTACAGCCTGAAGTAACTGCATTCAAGTCACTTAGAATCACCTATCCTTCATTTAGCGACACCAGTTCTTAAGCCATGTTATCATAGAAAATGTCAGCAAAATAAATAAACCACCACAAAAAGGAAAGGAAGGGAGTGCAAGAAGCAAATGAAGAATATATTTTGTGGTATAAAAGTATGGTATAAGTTTTAAAATGAAAAAAAAAATGAAACCAAAATATGTTCTTTACTTCAGCGTAATATATCTGTCAGGTTCAGATCCAGACGTTATCTGATAGTGTGGCTGACAAACTTGGGTAATTTTAAGTTTCTGTGTAACAAAGATTTATTTAATTGAGTGCAGCAAATATAATCACATTTAATGCAAATTTTATGACGCCTTAAATTAATCAAAACTGTTTTTGCTCTTAAAAGTAATTATAAAAGTTTGGATATGGAATTGCTCACCTTACTTGAAAGCAGTTGAGTGTATTATGTCATGGCCACCCATCCTATCTCTTTAAGTGGATTTTTCCAGTCTGTCAAACAGGACAATTTGCTCTCAGATTCCAATATTGTTGAACCAGGTGAGCAAAGAAACAACTGCTAAAGGGCACTTTGTTCATATCTCTGAGACACCAGCTGTGCTCTGAAAAACTGTGGTATTTTGACACTCTGGCAATAAAAATGGATTACCATGGCAGTCCAGACTTGTCATTTTGTTACAATTGGACTTTTTGGATTGTCAGCTTTGCTACCTTGAACTTGGTTGCCTATTGTCACTACCTCCCCGACTAAAAGCAATACAGTCTAAAAATCATTTTATGGAATTGTTAAATAATCAAAATTATCTTCACAAAAAAACCCCAACAAATTCGGTCACATGAATAAAAGCAAAAGGAAACTGAAACTGAAGAAGACATTTAAATGTATTCTCTTCTGAAGGTACAGTATTTTGTGCACTGAATCTCAAGTGCACTGTAGGTTAAGATCTGATTGACATAGCATCAGATATATCATTGGCAGGGCAAAGTAAGACCACTGTTATCTCATATACCCCACTGACACTTCCTTGCTGTCGTGTAGTCATCCAATGATTTTTAGATTCAACCTTACTGCCAGATGGAAGCAACAAGGGAAGCAGAGGACAGCAAGACAGAGGAAGGGATGAGCATGAGCAATTATGTAGGGAATGCTAGAGACAACACAAAAGAAGAGGGAGGGTGAAAAATCCAATAGGGCTTTTGAATGCTCTCCAGAAAATGCATTAAGGAGTTACTTCGATAAATCTATTATGCCTCACAGGATGTGGCTGCTTTTTTGCTCTAAATCAAATCATGCATCCAGGTAATAGTTCTCACATTAGAAAAACAACCTCCGTCTTCTATGTCTTGAATGCTGGCTCACCCTGTTCCATCTGTCTGAGATAGGGGATGGTTAAAGTGAAAGGCGAGGGATGAAGTATTGATGAGATGATGATGTTTATAATGTTGATAATGCAATACACTCCACGAGGAGGGTTCCAGCATTGTGTTTCTGAGATGAAGTGAGTTCTAATAAAGCCAAAACAACAAGGACAACATAATTGGCAACATTGGCAACATTAACATGAAAGTCCAGCCGTTCATCTCAGTCACCTTTAGTGTCATGTGGCCTCCTTTTTAATTTTTATTTTTTTCAACTTGTGTTTGACTCATCCAGACTGAGAAGTCTGCAAAAAACCATCTGGGAATGTGGTTGCCATCAACAGTCTCAACATGGATTTTTATGTTCTATCAGGCAATTTACAATTGCAAAATTTACTGACTGTGCTTCTGTGTTTCTGCACTGCACTTACACACTTTTATGTAGGCCATTCAATACAGTGCCAATAATCTACTGAGTATCACTGCTGGTGTCTAGAAAGGAGACGAATTTGCCATTGGACCGTGATAATGTAATACTAAATCTTCTATAAGTTACGATTTACATTTTTTTTAAAGTTAATACAGCTTAATTTATAGTTTTGAAAGAAATATAGTACATAACACAATGCAACATAATTTACACCATACTGCAGGCAGGCCACATTAGTTCTCATTCGTTCTGCTACAAGTAAGAAAAATGACTGTGCCATAGCAAATGAATTACTCAAACCTTCAATGTGTGAAGCCCAAATTGACCTTTACATGGAGCCTATCAAAGGGGAGCACTGCATAATTGAAAATCTTTAAAAAATAAATGGACACCGAATCTCATCAACTTCAATGTAGAACATCAACAGCAGTGAACTCATAAAGTGTCTCTACATTTTGATTTGTGTTCAGGTATTCAGTTTGATCAAGTTTCATTCCTCGCCCACAAATTAACATTTTAGTTACTCCTGCCACACCAGACTAGCTGCACAAAAGCAACTAAGCAGATAAGCTGAAATAAATCTGAAATACACGTCAGTCACATCTTGATGATTTGATTTTACATCCACTGTGGTGGTTTACAAGGCAAAATGACCAAAATGTGACATTGTCTAAAAATGTATGGACCCAGCTATACATGTATTTAGCCTCTTTGTCAGGATATCATTATAAAATTATATGTACTACTTTTAGTACTGTAAATTATTACATCAAGATGTTTCGTACTACAATTATAAACACTCACCAGCAACTTCACTTTGCTAAAAGATTGGACCACCTTTTGCTTTCAGAACTTCTTTAATTCTTCAACAAGTGTTTAACAGGATCTCAATCTGGTTTTCTACTGGACTGAGCTCTAGAGGCAAGGGACATCATTGGCATATTCAAGATATTAGTGTGAGATGATCTGATATTGTCTGAGTAGGCTACATCTTTCCAATTTTCGATTGTCCAATTTTGGTGAACCTGTGTGAACTATAGCTTCAGTGGCTCCATGTGTGATCTTCTAATGTTGTAGCCCATCTGCTTTAAGGTTTGATATGTTGTTCATTTAAAGGTTCTCTACTGTATACCGTAGTTGTAACAAGTGGTTATTTGGGCTACTATTGCCTTCCTGTCAGCTCAAAGCAGTCTGACCATTCTTCTCTGATCTCTGGCATCAACAACTATGAGGCTTTTTTGCCCGGTGAAGTGCTGCTGACTTCTCTTTCTTCTTTTTCTCTTTTCAGACCATTCTGTGTGTGGAAAAATCTCAGCAGATCTGCAGTTTCTAAAATACTCAGACCAGCCCTTCTGGCACCAACAACCATGCCATGTTCAAAGTCATTTAAATCACTTTTCTTCCGCATTCTGATGCTGGGATTGAACTTTTGCAGGATGTTGAGTTACTGCCATGCAACCGGGATATTAGATATTTTTGTTACCCAGCAAAGCGAGTGTACAGCTAAAATATAACTTCATCTTTCTCACTATGTCTTCTATATCTCTCCTCTGAATTAGCCTAAACCATGAACACTGTGGTTTCTTTGACAAACTTTGAAAGCACTCGTGGATTAAATCAAATATTGTTTAAGTGTACACTGTCTCTATGACCTTGGTTCTTTAAACCCATCTCTGCAAATATTAAAAAATGTGAAAGGCTCACAAAAGAAAGTGAAGACTTTTGATGTCATCACAGAATACCTCCTGGAGCTGTTCCATTTGCTTGGATGGAACAAATTTGTCAATAATGTGACAGCTCTCAGTGGGACTTTCTTGGGAAACTGGTAATTCTTTGGGTTTGGATCGCTCAACATTTTTATCACAGAAACAAATGTGGGTATAAAACACTGTTTGTTTGTTTTCTCTACAGAGACTACAAAGTCAGTCCCCCAATCTCAAATATGAGGAACTATAACCGTGATGACATCATTGTCACTGGCCTAATTTTAGGGCATATTTCTTAAGGTTAATAACTATTAGAAATGTATTTCAGACAAGGTATTACTTGTCACATTTAATGATTTTATGGTGAAATCAATATTCAGTGTCATTACACGGCATGGCTCTGTGGATGCTTTCACGCAAGGTACAGTTAATACAGTGTATTATGTGTAATTTAGAAAGCAATATAAGTTTAAGAGGTGTTTATTACAATAATGTGACAGTTTATTATGCTGGACTGTCTATATATTTGTGCAAAGTAGCACTGATTTGAACAGTCAGTGTTCTGCCTGGATTTTTTAACGGTACAGTTAGTATTTTTTTCAGGTTATTTAATAGAAACAAGAATACTGTGCTCATAAGTAAACATATAATAGCATGTAATAACATCTTCCAAAAAAAAACAAAAACAGATGCATTCCCATAAACTTATAATTACGTTATTAAAAATACATAAGAGCGGGTTTGTGGTTTGTGAAAGCCACCAAGTTCCCTCACCATATTTGAATACAGTGGCCAGGAAGGACATCTTTCTTCCAACTAATGGGGTCTTACATATGTGGCTAGAGACCAAATAAGTAGTACCCAAAGGCAGAGGAGAGAACATATGTGCTTGCTTGCTGTGGAGGGACATTTAAATTTGTGCTTGCGCCATCAGAATCAAGATATGAAGGTTCATACCTAAGTTTTATCAGTGGAGAAAGAGTCCCCCTGATCAGCAAAATTAAAACGCAAAGGAAACAGGTAAAGCAACCGGCATCTTAATAAAATGTCATCATCTTCCTCTTCAAATCAAGCTTCAATCTCTTAAAGTCTCCTGAACAAACAAAAATGTGCATAAAAATGCTTATTTATTCTTAATATTTTCACACGTACTTATTGTTTGCAGATTAGATATGTGACCCTCCTGACAAAACCCAGCTTAACAACAACATTAGCTGGTTACAGTGTTGCCAAATCGCTATTGGCTGTCCTAAAAGTCTAGAAGTCAATGTCATCGCCCAATTTGCATAATTGGTCATGCTTATGTAATTGTAACCTGACATAAAGTAAGTAAAAAACACCCTAAATGCATTTAGAAAATATTTAGAACTACAAATGAAATTTATTTTAGCAATTATTGTGTTTTTTTTTAATGCCACAATTCCAACCTTCCTCCTTTATCGGGGGTTGGGACCGGCAAAAGAGAACTGAAACAGGCACTCTGGCAGACTTACTTGTGTGTGTGTTCTTAAGTAATTTAAAACATTGTCATCCACAAAAAGTAACAGTAAAAGCAGAACTGACTGCTCAGGGCAGGAGCGGCTTCACTCATGCACGATTCATTTGCAGTTTGGACTGTAGGTGTGAACATCTCCTGCTCTGACAGCAGCTGGGGGCAACTGCTGCAAGGACTATCTGCCGCCTGTAAGTGCTTTGGAACGGGCGAAGTGCCCACGGCAGCACCCGCTGCTTGTTGAGAGTAAGAGGGATATGTGCTTTCACATCAAAAAGTCGTCATAAGTCTCCAATAACACTAGCAAAAGTCGCCAGATTTGTCGCTAGTCCCTTTTTAGAAAAAAAAAGTGGCTAAGGGGGTCTGAAAACTCGCTAAATGTAGCGATGTAGTTGCTAAATAGGCAACATTAGCTGGTTATAAGCTAACGTTAAGCAAGCTAATGTTAAACTTGCCTGTTGTAAAAATCACACTTTCCCTGTGATAAACAGTTTGATTACACTCACACAGCTTGAGAGTTTATTCACTAAGCATCAGCCTACAACAATCTTACATCCACCTGAAAAAAAGAAATAAGCAAATGCCAGGCGAACAACAGCTTACAATGGCAAAAATAGCAGAGCTTACTGCCAGTTAACCACAGCATCAACAACTCACCTCAGTATGGCTGTCATCGGTCAGAAGTGAACTTCTCTGACTCGTTGACTCATATGGACTCCTTTCACAAAATTTTACAACCTCTTCCAGAGTAATTAAATGTGGATGCTTCTCACAGCAAACACAGCCGTACACAGAAAAGGAAAAACTCATGGACTGGTCCAAACAGTAGTAGCTACAGCTGAGTCTAAATGTATTTGTTTTTGAACTCTCTTGGCTAAATAAATATGTTTGTCCTATAGCAGCAAGGATTATGCTTACATTTAGAGGGGTAGGAAAACAGAACTCAATTCTACTGACATCTAGCAGGGAAAATTTTACACACTGTAAAAGAATAACATGTAATTTAAGAATAATATTTTTTTAAAACAAAAATTATTCGTACTTTATTTCCTCTCTAAATTATAATTATATAAGTATGCTTCAGCTTCCCAGATAAAAGCAGATGGCCTAGAGTTTAAACTCTTTGACACAGAAGTCAAAGTATGACAGCTGCAGTAATTCCAGGTATCATCCAGAAATCAATAACAAGTCTAATTTGTTTTCACTTCATATTGTTTTATTCCAGTTTTACCCATCATTTTTAATATTATCCCTTTTCTCATTTCCATGTTTTTATCACGACTAACCGCTGACAGATATGCCTTTCATATTACAAAAACCAGTTTTGTTCTTGGTGCATTTCTAAATAAAACTTCTCCAGCACACTTTACTTCTGTTAAAATTGGTGATATTTCTGTGTGAGGAAGCCAAGGATCTGAAGTCAAAGAGAAAAAAAACCCAAAAAAATATATGGTTACAGCTTTTCTGTCTGAGTTCATACACTAAGCAGGGTTGAGATCAGGGCTCCCGCCAGGCTCTTTTAAGTCTGCTGAGCAGAGAGATCGTTTTTCATAGACTTCTCACTGCTTGGTAGAGTAAAGATACAAAGACCTGCATTTGCTAGATTTAACGCCAGAATCTTAAGGGTGGTGTTGACATATACAAGTTGGTATCCATGACACTACAGGTTGTATAAATCCTTGAGGGTCTGCGCATTGTTTAAAGACACCTGAACATTAAACAAAAACATTTATTATTTTCAAGGCTGTATTATAATTATTTAAAAAGAAAAAGTAACTACCACAAAATTAGTCACAGAGTATGTGTAATAAGAATGACAAACCCGTAAAAACATATGGGCCACAACTAAAGTTCCTCCAGCATTTTATTGCATTTTGGTATTCTGGGTTTTATAGCTCAGCCATTTATTGGCAGATTTTTACATGATTTTTACATGTTTGGTTGTTAGCAGACTACCTGCTAAGTGCAATTCATTTTTTTTGACAGTTGCAGGAAGGTAATTATCAGTGGTTGTTGTGAGTTACTTTGAGTCCTGCCGGCTGTGCACAATGGGTCAAAGTTTTATGTCCTTTGGCTGAACAACGTGTTATGTAAGCATCCCAATGGAGATGCAGAAAAGAGTGATGACCTTTGGACAAGGCCTTCTCCTGCACAATGAATTGAAATTAAAGATATTAAAAAACACAGGAGCAGATGCAACAGTTCGTCTTCACCACGTGGCTGGGGCCTGTCTGTGTTGAGTTTTGGATAATAGGATAAGTGGAAGAGGATGCATAGATGGCATTGTAAAACACTGAGGTATGCAAAGACGTACCACACTGACTAGACAAGGTAGGACCAAGATTCATAAAAGTAAATCTCTGGCTCTTTTTTATTCTCCAAAAGGGATTGTTTTACACTAGTAATAACGTTTCCAGTCAAACCAGGTGTTATACTGAGCATTTCTTACAGGTAATAATGTATGATTAATCATTGCAATATATGTTAGGCACTCATATCTTTGGCTAAAATAACATTTATACTCTATGTGTGAAAGAATTTTAAATTCCAGTTAGGTTGGGACTCTTCAAAAGAACCATGTTGGCCAGAAATAACTGAAGATGTAGTTCTGTGCTCTGAGTCATAGCCTTTGGACATCATTGGGAAACCCTAATACTATCAGAATGCGACATAAACAATTTCCTTGAGAACCTGTTTCCCTGCTGTTTTCTTAACGGCTTAGGTGATGAGTTCTGTGTCTAGAAGGATGCAGAATGTATAGTAGTACAGAGGAAGTAAATAGGAAAAATGGCTCTTTTCCTGGTGTGGTGCTTTGGATGTCATTGAGACAAAAGAGTTTATGGCTGATGGTTGATGTGATGGTGAAGTGATTCCTAGGGACTTTCCATTTAGTTACAACGAGTGTCCTTGCGCTTTCCAAGTGCAAGGACACTCAGTAGGCTCCACTGGGGCTTTTTTCTATAGAAAACATAGCTTTTTTTAGCTATTTTATAAAAAGGACTCAAGATAACATACATTGATTTGCAGTAACATCTTTTGTTGGCACATGAAGTATAAATTTTAGTAAAGCAGAGAAGACCATTTGGAAGTGAACACTCCTGCAATTCTTTAAGTGGTGAACATCGTGATGTGACGGCAGCCACGGGAAGAAAGGAATTCCTCTATAAAGTTGTTCTCTGTAGCAATGAAAGTAGTGCTTGAATTCCCAGTGCATTAACATTCTGCCAGAGGAACAGCTAATCTTGATGGCAACTGTTGTGTAATGATAGGGAGATTTACTTTTGATAGAAAAATGCATCACACTGTAAGTACATCTCAAAGCAGATAAATACGCTGGCAGCTCCACATCTGTGTGTGTGTGTGTGTGTGTGTGTGTGTGTGTGTGTGTGTGTGTGTGTGTGTGTGTGTGTATGGGGGGAGGGAACATTTGTGTATTACAGCTTTCTAACACTTCCGCTCTCTCTCTCTCCTCTTTCTCTCTCTGGGTTTAGAATGAAGAGACAAATTCCTAATGGATGAACACAAAAATGTTCTAAAACCTCTCCGCATATCCCAATATCCTCCTGTTTTCACTTACTTGGCAGTGCTATGTAAGCAACTTGCAACACTTCCATTCTGGCATCCCTGTTTTTTTCCCCTTATATGCATCCGTAGTGTCTGCATCAGTGATTTTGGGTTCATATACAGTTTGTGTTTGATAAAGCTTTGACGAGAAGAGAACAAAAAAGCCTCCGAAATAATACGAGAACTGAAAGCAGGAACTCAATGTGATCTACCTTTGGGAGTGGAGATTATACCTGCTTAACGTCAAACTAACCAAATACCATACAAAGAGGCTATGATTTCAGCCAGCTGAATTTGCCCCGAATCACAGTGGAGAGGTTAGATGCTGGCATGAACGTCATAAATCACATTTCTGGGACATTTGTAAGGCTCATGGGCAGCAGATCATCGAATCTGCCCATTAGGGATACATAGCAAACTGAATTTCTAAATAACTATTATTGTTTGTTTAGTCTGGATCAGAACAATTGAGACAGAACAAAATAAGTTGTGTATTTGAACTTTTTTCAAGGTGGCAAAAAAAAAAAAACCCTGAAAACTTCAATAAAAGATATTGTTTATATTTTATTCACTGCCTCTCATCCCCTTTTGATTTCAAGATCATTTGCCAAACTCAGATGGTGTAGCCTTTCATATTTTCTTTTTTGGAAGAAAAACAACAAAAAGGCATTTTTTTTAGCACTAATTTTGCAGCTGCACCTGTATGTGGTTTGAGATGTATTCAATGCTCGCAGTATTGAATGCTCGCAGTATTGAATGCTCGCAGTATCTTTATCATTAGCCCAAAGGAGCTACCACGAATATATGAAGGCTGAAAGAATAAAATAATGGAAAAATGCATAGCTAATTCAGTCATGCCTTTTGCAGTGTGCAATAGTCCTCAAGTTTCAACATCGGGCTCCTTGAACATTTCCTTAATGAGGAGTGTCAGTCTGTGAGCTGCAGGCTAATTCAGTTGTCACTTAGTGAGAGGTAGGATACAACCTGGACAGGTCACCTACTCACAGGTGCCTTTAAAGTTCCAAGAAAGTCAATTTATTAAAGTCACGTTTCTTTCTTCCAGAAAATACAGGCATGACACAATTTATGTGTTAAGAAAAAAACATCAGCAAGAAGGTAAAAGCAAACTGCAGAAAATCAAGAGGCCTGGAGATGTTCCTCTTAAGGGGGGCCCTCATTATATCAGCAGGGATCACTAAATGAAACAGCATGGCACGCTGATAGATGAAGGAGCAATTTCCTGTTGAGTTTTAGTAAAGACATATTTGAAAGAATATTGGACGTTGCCTTATAAAACACAAGCAAAATAAAGAGTGAATGTTAGTTTGAGTGGTCTCCAGTCTGGCCCCAATTCAGATGTGGTTTAAATTTTTAGTATTGTCAGACCACAGAGAGTGCTTTCTCGTGTTCATGTCCGAAAGTGCTCAGTATGGATGGATGTGTTTGCACATTTTCTAGGCTTAATAAACAGAATACCTATCTGGCCTTTTACTCTGGCTGTTTGTGGTGAGGGTGGTGGCTCTCACTTTATTTTAACTAGAATAAGTTTCAGATTTTGTTACGTGAAATTGACTTCTACTGTGTTTGGATTTTTTGCTTTTGATGTTACATCGTTTTGTCTTAATTGCCAGATTGTTTCTAATATGCAATAGTGGTTACAGTAGATCATTCTGTTCTCACAGCTTGATGTTAACCAAGTGGGGCTGTAACAGCATATGTGTGGGTTGTAAAACTGGAATGATAGTGGAACTGGGCATCTGTGTGTTCAGTGTTGCCATTATAGAAGACTATACCTCCCCCAGCTCTTATCTAAAGATGACACAACATATTATCACAGCCAGACTCACACATGTCACCCTGTCTGGATAGAGAATGGATGCCATTAAAGATGAGATCATTACTGAAATTTTTCAAGCAGACATGTAACTAAACTAAGCCTTCACATGCCAGTGCTGTCACTGTCCTAATGTACCCGTTTTATTATAGAAATAATGAAATGTGTATATTATAATACAGCATAACTGCGGTGACAGTTATGCTGTGTTATGAAAAAGGTCTACCAACTTTTGTTGCAGACCAAGCACACCCCCTATTGGCAATGGCAATGCCCAGCTGGACAATGTGCCCATGAAAGGCTTCATTAAATGACAAAAAGTCCAAGGCGTTAACCCAGCCTACAAACTCCACAGATCACAATCGGATTGAGTGTCTGTGAGGTGCGCCAGAATAAGCCTGATCCACGGAGGCCTTATTTTGCAACCCACAGTAAACAAAGGATCTGCTGCCAATGTGCCGATGCCAGAAACCCTCACAGTTTCAGATCCCAGATAGATAGACAGATGTTCTGTACTGCAACCTACATTGTTTTGACCAATAATTTCCATTTCAGTCTAAACCAAGTGTGTTAACTCAGATTTCAATGAATGTTACCAAATCATTGACTTTCTAAAGCATAAACAAACTTCTTGTTCAACTTCATGCAGGTGCAGTCTGCAAAGGATATGCTGTCTCTAGAGGAGTTGAGAAAATACCCAGTCAACAAGGACATGTAAGGTTAAGATGTGGGCACCAAGATAATTTTACGAGTAGGCTTCTAGATTTGGTTGGTTATGAATAACCACATGACTATGATCAACAGCATTTTTTTTTGTCAAAAAATGATTATCTCCGTCTTGCTCACCTTTAAAATGAGGTGGTTAGCACACCATCTGATAACTTACTCATTTTTGAATGTCTGTATTGCAATCACAATCATCTGAGTAATTCTGTGCATGGCTGGAAGACTAGCCATTTTTGTTAGCATGTGGAGTAAAAAGAACAGGCTTGCTAACATGGGTGTGTGGAGCTCCAGTGCTAACTTAAGGCTGAGATAGACCTTAACCCACTGAGTCCTATTTGCCACCGGATAATCATAGAGTTGACATCAGACTGTTTAAGCTTCTGAATGATGGGGCTGGAGAGTGTTAAAAATGGTGTGGAAGGCAATAAAAGCAACTGAGCATAAGCTGCACTGTCCTCAAGATGTTGTAAAACCAAATGGATAATAGCAGAAACAGCATCTGTACCCCACCTCTGTCTATGAGTAAACCGCAGAGGGTCTAGTTTACTGTTCACACCTGATTTCAACACAGACACCATGCATTTCTCCAGGCATTTCATTGTCCAAGTGTTGACAGGTCAGAGGTATTTTAATTGCACAAGGGGGACCTAAACAATGTTAGGTAGCTATGTTTCATGTTGTGGAAGATGTGTGTAGCTGTAGCTGTTTAACACTTACTTTATGTGTTAATCAGGGTCCACATACTTGCCAGTATGAGGTTACTAAATCATAACAGGACAAACACACCCAGATGAATAGGATTTTTTGAGGTAGGTCACTGCAGTGGAGACCAGGTGCATCACTGACACGAGGATGCACCAGTTTGGCTCAAATTTCTGCTGTGACTACTGAACCAAGTGGATCTAACCTGACATCTCTGCCTATGTGAGAGACAGTATAAAAAAAGAGATATTGGGATTTTAGCTGGCTTCCTTGCATCACCACAATAAATGTTTGAAATAAGTTAGTCAATATGTCTATTTTGTGTGCACTTAAAAAAATCTAGTTTAATGTCTTCCAGTAGTGAAATAAATATCCGTCTGCCTTTGACTTAATTGACTGTTTAACTTTAGTGGCAGTTGGGTGTATCAGCATTTATCTAAATTACTACTTCCATCTAAACTAGATCAATACCTCCTTGTGCTGAACAGATTATCTGATGGTGACGTTTGGGCCAAGGCCCGCTAGGCCAGAGCCTATGACAGCTGGAGAACTGCATTAATATGACTGCAGAGGAAAGAGGGATACTGGTCCCTAGAGATGCTCTGTGTGTGTGTGTGTGTGTGTGTGTGTGTGTGTGTGTGTGTGTGTGTGTGTGTGTGTGTGTGTGTGTGTGTGTGCGCGTACGCGTGCACATGAGCTGATAACAAATAACCTTAAACCCTTTTCTTTCAGGAGGATATCCCAGCTATCATAAGGAGAGAGCCAGGGTACACCCTGGAAAGGTTTCCAATCTGCCTTTGGCAAACAAACAATTAAATAAAAAATAAATAAAAATAAATAAATAAATAAAATAAAAATCCCTGTTTGGCTTCGGGGGATTTCTTCAGTACAGTTGAGTATGGTCAAACAAGTGTTCATCCAACTGATCATAGAAGAATCTAGGTGATTGCCAATTTATTCCACTTTGAGAAATGTTGCAGGGTTGATGAAGCATCTGCCAATTTATTTAAGGTGATTAGTCTACATGGAACTCCTCTTGCCACAAATAAACACATAATAATGTTTTCAAAATCAGGTACACCTCATCTTCCATGCAGGTCACACTTGCCAGCTGCAATCAGTGCTGATTGCTGGAATCCAATTTTAATAACTAATACTTAAAAACTAGAATCAGACTTTAGGTGATTAACATTCTGGGTCAATGAGTGTATGGCAAAAAGAACAACAAAAATGACCATAGTTGACCATGACTGTAAACTAGGGCAGAAAAAAAGTGATATTGAATGCCTGAATACCTCTGGAATTAATATAAAGAGTGGAATTTGGAGTACCAGACTCCAGATGAATAGAGACAAAAGAATGTGAGGATAAAAATATTTTTACTTATTTGACTGTACAAACATGCAGTAAACTACTGCAGAAAAAAAAAACTCAGGTTAAAGATGCATACAAATAAAAGTTTCAGTAAAACCAGAATACAAAACATCGGTGATGAGAACATGTGGCTTCATCTTCCTGCCACCATTTCTGTCAGTTTCCCAAGAACCAGTTTAATTCTCTATGTTGTTGTGTTTTATTTTTTGAGTTCCTCTATCTTTGCTCTTCTGGATTAACATTTAAAAATAATTCAAACATTTTCTCGAAATGGCTGTTCTGGTCTATTTCTGTAGATGGTTGGGATATGGCACAGGGAGAAGAAAAGAGCTGTACTGCAGCGGAATCATTGATTTATGAGTCAGGAAGGGAAAGGCTACAGTTTTTGTATTTAGAATTATGATATTTTTCTTCTTAAGCTTCTTTTCAAGAATTCACTGAACTGTAGTTAGCAAAGATATTGCATTAGCATACTTACACGAAGATACTGAAATGGATACCAAAGCATTATACATATCTCACCTAAAAAAAAACTTCCCAGACTGGATTAAGATAAAGAAAGATATAATAAACATGTTTATTAGACATGTCAGCTTGCTAACTGAATACAAATATAACCTGCTGCATGTCATATAATCAATTTATGTACAAACATGCAACAACGCAAAGCAATCATTTTGGAAATAATAAATAAGTGTAAGATATTAATTTACCTGTGTTTACCTTTTTTTTCTCTGTTATGTTTTCTGTTATCTGGGCCATGCAGCCAGTATTCATCTGACTTTAAGCAGCAACGAACTGACTGGATTTGTCCTTAGTGCTGATTGGTTGTTCTGTATGTAACGCAGACGCAACTGATAGAGCTGTCCGAGGTTCTGATAGAGTGATTTGCCTGGGCTCATGCCTGTAGCATATTAAACCATTCCAAGCAGATGTGTAAGACACCAAGAAACACACAATCATATCTCATCTCAATATATTAATACATTAGTGTAATTGTAATTATAACAGTCTAACACACACACACACACACACACACACACACACACACACACATATATATATATATATATATATATATATATATATATATATATATAACCAAGTTAAGGTTTTGAATATATATATATATTCAAAACCTTAACTTGGTGCTTCCGCTTAGTGAAACCACGCATGTGTTGATCCGTGCTGCAGCAACGTGCATCAGTTCCTCTCTGACCCCAGTGTTAATCTGCATTCAGACTGAGGCTTCGCTGCCTTTCTTGGCTTCTCGATAGTGGAGCAGCTTATTTCTTGGGGCTTCGCTGTTTTGTACCAGTCTTGTAGGCCCCTGCCAGTGCTGTCGAAACGGCAACACACACGCACGAAGACGGGCGATACGAAACGAAGCTTTTCGACTCGCGTCGATTTTGTTTTGGCTGATTTCACACCGCCGCGCGCTCGCCTCCAGTCTCGATTTGCAGAACGGCTACTGCTAGCGTGCGTAATGTATCGCAGAGAGGAAACACAGTAAATAGACGGACACGTCCATCTGCAAGAAAGAGGAGACGAAGATGGTGATGATGGCTTCGCCAAAATCAGCCTTCAAATGCTCGATACCGATGGCGAAGCCTTCCCTCCCGCTGAAGCTGCTTTTCTGGGTGTTTATTGTCGTGAATCACTCTACAAGGTAAGATATTAACGCGTATTTTTTCTCAAAACCACGACTGTGTTTCGGCCCGTTGGTCAGCATGTTTCAGATTTTTAACAGCAAATATAGCAGTGCCTCCATTCCAACACTGGCGTGCTATTAAGGGGATCCTGAGCCGTTGGGTAGCTGAGAGGATGTAGTTTTGTATTTAGGGGGAAAAACCGGAGCTTTCGGTGTACATGTGGCACGTTTAATTGCGGTTCCAGTTGAAGTGGAATATTGTTAATAATATTAAAATTGCCTCAGCGATACACGCATGCACATTGTATGTGTGCTACACCCTGTGTATCAATGTGTTGTTGGTGTTTTTAATTAAAAAAAAATCCTCACAAAGCTCTACAGATTGAATATTTGGCTTTGAAAAGCGAATAACAGTGATACACATTTATACGACGATACCAGTGTCTCCCTCCCAATCTGCCCCGCGTTAGATGTAGCATAGTGGCAGGCTAAGTTGAGTGAAGCTAAGGCTACATTTAGTCTGTTAAGCTGTCTTCAAGTATATTCTAAGAGTCAAAGCCTTGTTATGAACGCACTGGCCGGAGGAGGTCGAAATGGAATAGAGGCCACATGAAAACAATCGGTTGTTATAAAGGCAAACTTGAGGATAAAGAGGGAACCTTTCCTCCCACGTATTCGAAATAAAAAAATAAGCATTTCAAAATGGCAGACAATCACACAGAGAATATAAATATGAAGGCACAATAAGGAAATGGACAGCACATATGCACTGATCCTTGCCCAACACAGGCACACAACCAAAAACACCTGACATTTCTGCTTTAACTGTGGGCCGAAATTGTGTTTGTTACAAAGACAATGAAAGAGAAGAAAGAAAGCTGTGTGGCTGCTCCTGTGACGACTTCATCCCTGTATAGTGAGATAAGAATACTGGAGAGCAAGGGGATGGTTAGGCTCCTCGCATCGGTTTCCTCTTGTGCTGCTGGAGGGTGAAAAATGGAGGCAGATAAATCAACCGACGTTCAATCACCGTCATGCTGGTCAAAACCTTGGGGCTCCTTGCCCAGATCTACATTGTTAGGCCTGTGTATTTCTAATTGTCTGGAAAAGTAAAGTGGTGTATACAATGCACTTGAGTAAATGCTGCTAATCAATATGTGACCATATGCAGACACCTGTGCGGAGGTCACACTTAAAGTATGACTCAAACTATTTTAGAAGTTTCGGTCCTATGTATGGCATAATGATTAAAATGCATCCACTGACAGGAAGTAATTTATGATTCATGTATGAAAGCTCTTTTATAAGACATCAAGGTCTTTGCATGCATTCAGTATTTTGTGCTACTTTGTGACTCATTGACATTTACTATGTGTAGTGATGTCAGACTGCATCACAATACGTTAACCCAGTCAGTTACTCAGGTAGTGCAGTCAATTACTGTCACAGATCAAATTTTGCAGAACACCCTCAAGCAGAAGAAGGGGGAATTTGGTTGCAGATTCTTTGGTATTTTCTTCTATGCGTGGGTAGGTAGGTGTCAGATCTATAACCAGGATCCACTAGAAGATTTTCAGGCGAGGGATCATGGGAAGAGGGCCTCGACATGATGGAGTGATGTCAGAATGAGCAAAGTCTGGTGGTACTTACATTATGTGCCATCCCAGATGATGATTTTGCAAACTCAAGCATGTTAGGTAGCAGATGAAATTCGTTACATAAGTCTAATTTATTTATTTGCTTTATATTTTTAACCTTCTAGCATCAGTATTTATTAACTTCCTGACCTCCCACTGAAGTTGGTGGGACTTAATTGATCCATTTTGTACAGAACAAATGTAACATTATATCTCACTCAATCCATTTTGTGTGAGTGCACTTAAGGCCTGAAGAAGAAGAATGCTTGGATTAACAAAGAAAGTTGATTAAGACGTTACGTTGATCTAATTCTTGGACTAGGTGTTGTCTAGCCAGCTAATCTAAAGAAACCCTGACTATGCTGAACTTGAATGCTTCAGTTCCCAAACACTTGGTAACAAAAGAAGATTTAATAGAAGGAAATGGTAAACACGGTCCTGTCTTAACTTTCTTTAAACATGTTGCTAGCATAGTCAAAATGACCTTATAGCTTTCAGTTACATTTTAGAAAAATGGAAAGAATATATAAGATAACATTTATAACGCACACTGTGGTAATTTCTAAAGGCTTTCTGTGTTTCATTGTGGGACAAACATAAAAAGCTAGTGCCATTTATTCAGCACTGTGATTTCTAAGGCAACAAAAGCAAATTAAACTGTAAGTTGAAAGATATATTGATGCTGTCTGTTTATTCAACTAGCGCCTTTGTAGAGTTCAATTTCTGACTACAAAAATCTCTCAGGCAGACGTATTTTCTGTACATAGGATGTAATCTATGTCCATTCAATTTTTGAGCTGCTGTTAAGTATTAATAATATGGGAAACATTTCACTACACATTTTATGCTAATTGTATAAAGTAGCTGTTAGTATGTTAGTATGCCCATTGCAATTATCCCTATCTGCCACCGATTCTCATCAGTTTGTCGGTATTTTTAGACAGAATTCCATCGAATTGGAAACCTACAGTGAATTAAATGGTCTGCCAAACTGCCATACATCATCTGCTTCTTGTCACTTGGAAAGGGTCAGGAGTTTTGACAAACTGCCATGTATTCCATAATTAACATCATGTGAATTTGTGTCTTAGAATTCCTAAAAGTCAGTTCATAGCAAAGACATGTTGTCATTTTTATTTTATTTTATTTTTTCTGCCTATAGTGAAGACAGTTTGACAGGTCAGTAAAAGAAACAGGCAACACTCATGGTTACCTTTCTACAACTGAGAAACTCTGGTAGATATTGAAGTCAAAGAAATTTTGGAATAAAGGTGGGAGGGCTTAAGTTGAAGCACTTTGGCCTCCTGTTGTATATATATATATATATACACACATATACACACACACACACATATATATATATATATATATATATATATATATATATATATATATATATATATACTCACTTTTAAAGAGTCTAAATTAATAGATTTTGGCGCTTTAAGTCTCAGTCATACAGGCCTAGAGACCATGTGACAACCTCTGGTTGCTAGGGAAAAATGTGTCTTGGCAAGTGGTTGCTGGAGGTTGCTAAGTGAAATTGGTCTCAAAGACACAAAGAGGGTGCTGTACCAAAAAGCTTCTTGTAATTAGTGTGGTCACCTGTAGTTTGCATTCAGCTGCAACACAAGTTGAAAAAATGAGCAGCTTTTATTTGGAAGATTAATTCTATTTATCGTTTGAGTAACAAAAATGCAATTGCGTCGTGGTTTTCAGTGTAGCATGATATACCTCAGTGGACTAGAAAAATAAACATTTAGTGTCTTGGCCAGCGTGACTCAGGCCTTAGCTGTTGGTTTCACAGACAGACAGCAACAATCACAGTCACAGAATACAAATTTTTCCCGCTGTACTTGTGTTTGCCATGGAGCCAACAACTGGTTTCTAGGCCTGTGTGACTGGGATTTAACTTAATGTAAGTGAAATTATTACAGAAACGGCTCATTATATTCGCCCACTGATCAAAATCTATTAATATGCTCTAATCTTTGTAATGTGGTTTACAGTGGATTGGTCTGTAAATAGATTGGTTGTATTAGGATCCCAGAATGCAGTTAAGTAGAGCAGTTAAATCCTGGTAATTGGATGTTAATATTACAGCATGTGAGTAACACAACTTCAGTTGTTCATTTATTTAAATTTCCAGGTTGATTAAAGGAAAAACAAAATATAATATTTGAAACGTTTAGAGCCATATGATTTGTCAGTAAAATATCATTACTAACAAAATACAACTGTATATTTTTTCTTTCAGTCTGTAGAGTCTGTGAAAAGTGTTGCATCAACAACATCATGTACAGAAGAGTTTGTTGTGTTGTTGCCAAAGGTGCAAGATAAATTTCATGTTGAGTAATAAGGATCATGAAGGTTCATTAGATCATGCTGCTTTATTGGCTGCAGTTTGGAACATATGTGGTAGAGTGATAAACTGGATGAGGTCGAAAGCTGCTTATACTGCTGATATTACTGATATTATTGTTCTTGGACCCTCTTGTGAATATGTGAAACTGCAGCAGAGGATACTTCACTATTGCTTTGCATGAAACTTGAGATGAGAATTTAATTGAAATTCCAATACTGTCGTTACCACAGTCAATACCAGCACAATTATTGAAGTGCACATGCATAAGTAAGAACCCAGATATACACATGCAGCATGCATGTGCAGGCACTAACACGGGGCTCTCTGTGGACCTTCAGGTACAGAATTAATAGGCAAACCCTTAGATCTGCCTGTAGTGAGGAACACATGGCTCTTCCTTTGATCTACTCATATTTGGAACATTTCCATATACACAGAGATATTCTGTGAGATGAATACAGATGATTAAATTGCAGCAATCTGAAAAAATGCATACTCTATCTATCTATCTATCTATCTATCTATCTATCTATCTATCTATCTATCTATCTATCTATCTATCTATCTATCTATCTATCTATCTATTAGGGGTGCAACGATATTCGTATCGATATTGAACCGTTCGATACAGTGCTTTCGGTTCGGTACGCATATGTATCGAACAATACAACATTTGTAATTTATTTTATCAATTTTCCTTCTGACGATGCTGTCTGTGTTGAGCGCTCAGTGAATCTGTGTTCGACTACTCCGCCTAGGCTGCACTGTCCAGCGCAGATCCACTGAGCGCTCAACACAGACAGCATAGTCAGAAGGAAGAGCGCAGGGCACCTCCCCCACCCTCATTCAGTTCTGGCGTTTGGAATTATTTTGGTTTTCATGTGACGTATGACCCTGAAGGTAAGCGAGTCATGGACTAAAGTAAAACAGTATGTTGGATGTGCCATGCAATGCTCAATTACATTGGTGTGAACTAGTGTGCTAGCGCAGTTAGCTCGTTAACGTGTTGGCCGTCTAGCCCCATGCACGGAGCGATCGGCGGTAGCTCGTTAACGGAGATTTGCCGTGTTGTGGCGTTAAGGTCATTTCAACGAGATTAACCTGAAAGCACTAGTGGGAACACGACGAATATGACTGCACATTTACGCCGACATCATCCTAGTGCAAAGACAAGTGGAAGCAGACAAAAAAAAGCAAGCATGCTACTAACTTTAGCCGAGTCATTTAGACAGCTGTTAGCACATGATTCTCCTTATGCTGCTGAGAATATAGCCCAGAAGAAGCGGATAGTATAGCTTTTATTTTGGAAAGAGCCATTTCTCTGTAATAAACTCTCTTTTCCAAAGATGAGTGATTCCTCAATCAGATACAGGGCTCGCAATATCGCTAGCCCGACGTCCCGGAGCTAGCGATTTTTTCAGTCGGGCTACCAAAATCTATCTCTGCCCTGCCCGTCGGGCTATTGTAGGAAAAATATATGTCAATGCTTTTGCATTCTTTCAGAAATGTAGCTGGGTAATTATGTCATTGGCATCGGAGAGCAACTGTCAATATGTGACATATTGAAGTCGCGATTGAATTTGCGCTTGTTTTTTTGCTTTCACTTTGCAATCGTGCGAACTGTGTATAGAGAGCGACAGCACTGATCTGTGAGTGATGATAATTTGTGCACCAATTCCTCTGACATCGTCTTATTAATCGTTAGCTTACTATGCAAACATGACAAGTGAAATCTCCCGCAGCTTAAACATGTGAGAGGTTGATCGCGCAGAGAATCGCTGAGCTTATGTGAGTGAGTGTGTAAAAGCATTTCAGTTCTGCTGAGCCAAATAAGACAGGTCAGGGTGAAGAAGTGACAGCCAAAGAAAAGCTTACCACAAAACGGAGAAGTTATGACAAATCAGACTATAAGGCAAAAAGAAAGTGCAGCTTTATGGTTTCATGGACAAAAGAATTTCTGTGGCTGCAATATGACGAGCTAAATAACCAGGGCTGCACATAAGTGGTCCGCAGGTGCGCATTCGCTGTCAAAATAAAAAACACGCACAAGGGTTAGGGTTAAATTTAAAAACTGTACTTTTGAGTTAAAATATATATTTATAATTTTAATAAATGACAAATTAAAAATGCATGAACATTTTTTGTATCGAAAAAATATCGAACCGTGACACCAAAGTATCGAACCGAACCGAACCGTGAATTTTGTGTATCGTTGCACCCCTACTATCTATGGTAGATATCCCATTCTTCTGTTTTGGTAATATATGGCTCTTAATGGTATCTAATGTAGGAGGACTGCTGTTCAAAACATTAGTCACACCCAACTGAAGAACACAAGAAAGCCATCAGTGCTTCTACCCTTGTGTTTTACCATGTTTTTTTCATTCTTTCTCATTCTTTACTATTTTATTCAGACATCTCCCCATCTAAAGCCTCGTTGAAAGCTCACAAATATTTCAAGGTTGCTTTTCTGGTCTGTTGGCCATCTCCTTGATCTAATCCAGCTGTTGCTAGAGGTGCCCAAGTGATCCCGATCTGTGATGGTATGAGGATTAGAGCCAAGAGAGGAAGTGTCCAACCATTTAGGTATCTTCTCATCTACTTTCTTATCTGAAACTCCCTGTTTTTTTTTTACTAAATCAGTATGTATATATAAAAGGAAGTGTTGATAAATATTCAGACATAAAAATAAATTATTTAGACATAAGACCAGTAAAACATCATTAAAAGACACACATAAAAACAGAATAGGCTGAAGGCAAAAAAATTGTCTGAAATCAATTTTAGACCAAAATGTTTTTGTGTGCTTATTTTCAAAGCACTCGGCTTTAAAGCAGATTATATATGTTTCTTTGGGACCCTTTTGAACACCTAATATGATATAGGTCAAGTATGTATTTGTAGAGAAGCTAAAAGGTTTTTGTATAGTTTTGCTGCAGTATTTACACAGATCTTCATTGACATTCTTATTGGCCTGCTAATCTCAGGAAAACCTGACCACCAAACTGCATTTCTTTATGTATTCTTTTCCTTCATGAACAAAAACCTTCTGGAGGGCAGTCCAACCACTGATTGTATAATGAACTGCTGTCTTGGTAAATCACACACTAATTACATACAGATTGTGCTCACACAAATTGAATGAAAAGATGTAGTGCAAATTTAGCTTGTGCTTGTATGCCTATAAATCTGCCCTGTGATCTCTTTCACCAACATGCCTCTTCTCTGTTCTTCTCTGTTCTTCTCTGTATGTTACTTACATATCTTCATCTTGCCCACTGGCAGTAAAAATCTTATCTTTTATTTTAAAAATGCGTGTTAATGGAAGGTCTTTTGAAGTATAGGATGTTGTAAGCTGATTAATTGTCCCTTTTATATTACATTAAGACTGCTTTTGTTTTAGTAATATAATTTACCAGGATCATACTTTGGTGTTGGATAGAAGGGAAAGCATTTACAGCTCAAGTGTGGTGGTATATGTGATATATGTGATAAGTCTGAGGTGAGAAAGTAAACTCTGGAAAAATGTCCTGTCCTCACATATATTTGGGCTCCTTAAAAGCAGCTTTTCTGACAGATTCCCTTGTTTGAATTTATTCATTGTTTCTATAGAATCACTGACCTGAAAATTAAAGGAGAGTTTTAGCTGTTACTGGAAAAAAATACAGCAAAAGCACACACAAATCTTACACGTACTTACATTTAAAAAGAAAATATTTTGCAGATGGTATTATCGTTGTTAGACAGTTGTTGGCTTTAGTTTGTTTTTGTCCTTCATCACATACTCAATGCATAGTTGTATCCATTGCTAAAAAGAAAAAATAAAGTCATTTGAGGTTTAGTGTAACTGACTTAATGGTCAAATTTCAATAGAAATTTACTTTCATCCCTTAAGAATCTGTCACACAGATTTTGTTTTTTCCTGATTGGAAGAAAACAAAATGTTATATAAGTGAGTCATCATTACTTAATTGATTATTATTTATTTAGGTTACAACTGTCTGAACTATGGTGAGTTGGTATTACTAATACTAACAAGGTTGCTAACTATCAAACTGCAATATTTTAAACATGAACATCATGTCTTGATAGGGACAGAGTGTGAACAAGGCTTCCAGGAAGACTAAATAAATGATTAAAGCCAGTGCCACACGGGATTGTAGCTGTCATATACTTTTATATATTATCTTAGCTGCACATATCTGTATGACCCTCGCTTCATCTTGAGGTCACAATTAATATTTTTTTCCAACAAGACTGAGAACAGCAAAATTATGGCAAAAGCAGATCTGCATTTATGAATGCGTTCATACAAATTCAATTCTTTTCACATCAGATATCAGAAAGCAAGCAGTCTGTTTGTACTCCGAGTTATCTGATCTAAATGCTGCCTTAAACTGCCTTAAAATATCAAATATATTCAAAATATCTCATAAGGGTATTGAAAATATATGTCTATAGAAATATGTTTTTCCAAATAGTAAGTGAGCTAACAGATTTTACAGTGAGAACAAATGAAACTGAATGTCATGAAAGTTTAAGAAATGAGGCATTTGCCTACACGGAGGACACGCCTTGTATTTGTTCTTTTATTTAACTATGCAAGTACTTTGTTACACAAAAAATACCAGGAACGAAAAAAAATATTAAATCAATCCTTTAATCATTAAAATACCTTTCTCTTTCTGTCTTTCTCACCTAAAGATTTCTGCTTTAAAAAAAAACCCACATGGGAAACCACTGGGAAAGAATCTACTTTGTATCCCTTCAAAAGAATTTGCTGATTATATGCATTTTTTTACTCTCTCCCTTGCAGCTCCGTCCAGAGTGATGACGATGATGAGGTGTCTAACAAGACGTGGGTGCTGACTCCCAAAGTGTATGAGAGTGATGTCACACACATCCTAAACAGCCTACTAGATGGATATGACAACAAACTCAGACCTGACATCGGAGGTGGGCGCTGATTTTTCACAGATAATATGTTTAGTCACAGAATCATAAAGATATCTAGCAAAATTTGTAATTAGAGCTATTCAACAACGAGTCAACAGTACTTAGGCTTAGGTTTTGGGTTAAGAGTTATAATATAAGTGACTTGTGTTACACTGATGTTACTGTAGACCGAAATGTATAACCTACTGAACCAGGTCTAGATTTGTAAGAGTGGCTGCACAAAGTTTCATTAACAATCCAGAAACAAAGACCTTTAAATGAAGTAGCTGGCAGTGTACTAAACACAAACCAGACAAACACACTTATAACCTCTGTTTAACAACAGAATTAGCCTTATGAATCATTGAATACATAATTCATAATAAAAAAAATAGATTTAGATGTAGTTATAATTATTAAGTCAATTTTCAGTAAAACAAAGCATTCATTTTCTGGTTCACTCATAAAAAGCACAGCCATTTCAAACATAATAAATAGATAATGAAAGTAAAACTTCCTTGCCATAGTCTTAAAATTTCAGTAGTCTTTAGAAATTGTGAAAAAACACTGTTGAAGCTTTATACCAGCTGTCTTTTTTTTCCGAGACCCTTACTTCTCTTAAAAAATGCACATGCATGCAGTACGGTCAGGGAAACTGTCACCATCCTGCAAGCCTGTAGACAGCTATCTTACTCTCTGGAGTCTGACAGACAGCTGAGCAGGACTCCTTGTCTGCAGAAGCCTATCACGTCCATCTGCAAGACCAGATAAGGGAGATACTCAGTATCTTTGAATACTCGATTAATGTGTCAGTGGTTTCCTGGGAAACTCAGTTAAAGTCAGAAATAGTGTTGAAGTGACATAGTGTCAAATAATAAAGCTGCACCAGTCTACATGGTACTATAAAAATTTGCTTGCTCACCCACTATAATATTCATACACATTTGGCACTGTCCAGTGCTGTATTCAGGCAAAAAATGACAAGGATAGTTTATAAAAATCCTTTACTACTTACTTCTCTGCTTTGTGAAAGCTTATACCATCATTAAGCAATTTTGTTGCAACAAAAGGCCATAGTCCATTGTGACAGATGGAATACAGCACCAGAAAGATTTTGACCTAATTTCAATCATAACTTTATTAAGCATGACTAATGAATTGACCTAAATGATAAATTTATTCTGCGCATGAATGTAGCAGAGTAATGTTGATGTAGCATCAGCAACAAATCCTTTACATTAGTCTGTATTCATGTTTTCCTGTATACGATGTACATTATTATACGTATTTTACAGTATATTTAATACCACCTATAAAGTGACAGGTTTTATGAGGGATGGTCATTATTCTTGATACTTTGAAAGTGGGTCTGTGCTATAAATTGAAGAGCAGCTTAGATGTGCTTGAGGTGAAGCTGCAACCAAGAGAGCCGCTGCTTAGCTGGGCGGCTGGCTGCCACAGTCTTAGCCATCATCTTCAAATGTTCTGTGATCTTGCTCTCTCAGCGCTAGTCTTCCAGCTGCCACCAAGTTACACATCTACACAGGGGATATAATTAACTGGCTGTACTGTCATCTGAGCCAACAACCAACCAGTCATACCAAAGCAAAATGAAGTTTCTACTCCACTTCTCAGAGCTCTCAAAGTTGTGGATTTAGATTAATTGCTGATTGTGCCATAGCTTCCATCGGAAGTCCATCGTGATGCTGATTTAATTTTAATGGAACTAGAGTGTATTGTATATAAAGAATTGAAGCAATCGGACTGTGAGACAGAAAAAATGGTCTAAGACTCTTAGAGGCGATCAGGGTTTTTTAAAGATCCACTAATATGGAGAACAGAAGCAAGGACTTAGAGTTGTTGTACACTAAGTTAGATGATGTTAGGCTTCAGCTCTAATGGATTGGCTTGTTTTATATTGTTACCAGGAGGAAGTTTTGAATTTTAGGAAGACAATAAAACATTTATTTTTATATCAATGATATATTTTAGGACTGGGCAATATGACCCAAAATTCATATCTCGATATTCTTTAGCTGGATGGCGATATATGATATATATCTCGATGTTTTGTTTTTTTTTGTTTTTTTTTTAATTCAAGTGTTTATTGAAGTTATGCAAAAAATAAAATGAGATGTACAGTATTTGATGGCATCCTTTGTTCTTAGACTCATATATACAGTAGTCTGGATGACCGCCATCACTTCAAGTTCTTTTTCTTCACATAAGTATGAATAAAGCCATAAAGTAAAAACAAAAAGAGAGTTCTTAGTCACACTGTGTCCCAGATGTCACACAGGCACTTTTATTAACATACAGCGTAGATGTACATGAAAAAATGACTAAGAAATAAATTTTCAGCATTTATTAAATAATAATGCTCCATAAATTAAATAAAACAATGTTGTTTTTGTGCGTAACAAAAAGCTCACAATTGTGCAGTCAAAATCTAAATTAAAAGACACTGAGCATAGTAACAAAGACAGATTTCGCAGCTGCTCTGTTCCCAACTTCTACTGCGTGACTGACAGCCTGGAGTTTGAAATCCTCTTTGTAACCACGTCTCTGAACAGGTGCCATTTGTGGTCCTTAAACACACACAATACGGTAATTTTACGTTGAAGTACAGTACGTACTAAAACATTTTTTGACAGATTGCTGAGCGCCTTGTACCACATAAAAGCGGTTCGCGGTCAGTAACCACAACCAGAACTCATACATAAGGTGCACTGTCGAGTTTTGGGAAAATGAAAGGATTTTAGGCCGTGCAGCCCCGTGCATGGGGCTGAATGGCGTTAACGCGCGAGCGCTGTTAGCTCATTAGCTGATCTTGTTGTTGCCTGCAGGTGAAGCGATGGGGGAGGGGGAGTTACAAAAGTGGACGAAGGAGAGGCAAACTCGCGGCTCCACAAGTATAATTATAACCTGACATAGACTATATTGATATGAACAATATTGTCACATCTCATATCTCGTATAAAAATATATCGATATATTTAAAAACTCGATATATCGCCCAGTCCTAATATATTTTTTGTTAGTCCCAAAATTTGATGTTTTTTTTAATTTATGATTATATATGTCCCTTATGATTTCATTGATATATCCCGCCCCACTTATTTACAGGTAACAATATTTGAGACCATTGCATATGTGTCTCATTGTTTTGCATGCATGTGTTTGTGTTCATTCACGTGCAAACAATGTCAGTAGGGTGGGAGTGCAACACACATTTATGTTTGCCTTTGAGGGACATGGGAAATGGATGCAAACCTGCACTCACTTCCTCAGTCTCTCTCTCACACTCACTAAAGCTCCTACATCAAACCTTGAGGGTGGTTGAGTTTTAACCTGACTGTCCTCTAAGACATAGCAGCCAGTCATCCATGAAGATTAGATAGCAACATGTACAAGTTGATTCAGGCTACCTCAGAGGCTCTAGCAGAGAATGTATGTCCATTTGACACCAGCGTTCTTGTCTGGTCCCTGGCTGCCTAACTTGCTAACTCAGGAAAGGCAATTAGGCAACAACGGTAAAACATAAAAAGGTGGACAAGTGGTATAACTGCAGGTGCAAAAGAAGATAGATACATGCAAAACTAGTGCATGCAAAGGTTTTCATTCATTGTAAAATTAAGTAATATATTTGTTTTGTGAAAAATGATATCAACAGTGAATACATAGAGAATGATTGTGGGGTTCTCAGAAACCAGTTTGATGTGGAAGTTGCCCATGTATTCTTAGTCTAAAGAAAGGAGGTCTGAGCATTTATAACACTGAAATAATCTAGGTTCAACTCCTTGTTGTCAGCTAAGGAACCTGCAAAACCTTCAGGTTTTATAGGTTCTTTGAGTTCTTCCCATAAACTTTGATGTAAGGTTGGATGCATGTTGCATAGCTTCTGTGATGGATAGAATCATCTACCTTAAATAATGTATTATTGAGTACTCGTGGTGTTTGTTTTTTCCCATTGGTTTGAAGAAGATGTTGCAAATTCAAAGCCTGACAAAGATCCACATCAAAATATTCAATTTTCAACAAACTTGGTGCTGACTGTGTAGATGACCTGTTTTCCAGGTGTGAATTAAACAACATGTTCATGTTTCTCCTCTCACTGCCATCTAACTGAACACTGATATTTTCCAAACACTTTCTATTCACACTTTCACAGCAAAGGGAATCGTCGCCTTCTTTTTCCCTTTGATGGTGACATATAAAACAATCTAACCCTTCTGGAAAATTTTGTGCTACCATATGAAAGATAATTTTTACCCTCTAAAATGTTTTTTCCTGTTCTTCATTGCAGTCAAGCCAACAGTGATCCACACAGACATGTTTGTCAACAGCATTGGACCAGTGAATGCCATCAATATGGTAAGTGAATACATTTTTATTGTTAATTATTGTGAAGCTGGTAGAGAGTACTTTAGTATGCGTAAGTCTTTAGTGTCATTGTAGTCTAGCATTATGATTAAATTAAGTACATTTTATTTATCTCTAATAGTAAGAAATTAATAAATAAAGAAATATTGAGTTATAAAAGATTTTTATTTTAAATTTAATCAAGCAAATACAAAAGAGTTAACATATTGCAGTTGAACACCTCATATGTCTAAATAAGACAAAACATTATAACAGGTAACAATTTTGTGTTGCTCAGCATGCATGCCAGATCTCACGGCAGTATATTTGAATATGACTGTGTGCACTGGCAAATCCTGACATATTCTGGATTTGTACATGCCAAGAATTGCATCTGAGTCAACTGTCAAAGCTTTTTGTGTTTTGTTCAACTAAATATACTTAATTTGTTATTTTCTTTGGGTCTGGTTTAAAGGCAAGGGCTTTTTAAAAAAAAATTTCTATCATATCTGTTATGATTGTGAATCACGAATTGCTGCTAAAACCATGATACCGTAGCTTTGCTAAATGTATTTCTGTTAACCAATAGCAGTAGTTCATGAATGTTTCTAATGCAGTTCAGTATTTTTGTTTGTTTGTTTGTTATGCTATATACAAAAGTTCTAAAACACTGGGACATCATAATGTTTTCTCAAAAAAAAAAAATCTGTTCATTATTCAGTGTCATAAATCCTATAACAGCGGGGAAGATTGTGGCTATATTTCACATTCGGTGAGATATTGACTTCACACTAATCTTCAGTGGCCCTTTATTTAATCCGATATCACAATAAAGCGTGTAATAGACATGTCGGCCCACCGTGTCCATTTCACACTTTGCCTCTCCAAAACGTGAAATGTACATGCATGCAGAAGTTGCAGCTGAAGAAGATAATTTATTTCAAGCCAACATGAAAATAATCACAGGAAAGTGTTTAAACAGACATTATCCTAGCTTAATCGATTCTGGTGATTAAAGGACCCTGGAATGTACTTCATATGTTTTTACTCACTACAGATTTTGTGGCTTTAAATGTATTATTTCCCCATGATGGTAATGCAGTTTCTGCATGCAGTAATGCGACTTGTGCACGTGTGTCCATTTCACATTTTGGAGAGGCAAACCGTGAAATGAACACGGTGGACCAGTGTGTGTCTATTACACATTTTGTCATAATACTGGGTTGCTATATTGCTTTTCCTTAAAGTTTGATACTGTTTACTGTGTGTGTGTGTGTGTGTTTGTGTTATAATGATATTTTTCTTATGATCTTATGTGAATTTAATGATAATACAGAATAAAACGAATAGAATTGTGTGTTTTTTTAAGTACTTTGTTACTTGCCAAGACAAGTCCGTCCAACATGAGACGCATTACTCTTACACAATTTCACATTTCTGTCAGCCAACATGTGTGGGAGAGCTTCTCAACTTCCAAAAATCCCTTTGCTGGATTCTTAGAAGGAAGTTAGAGTGGAAAAAAAAAATGTTTGAAATGCTGAATGTTCACTGATTCATATTGGTGACCCCTTAATGCAGAAGTAACAACAAAGTAGGGAAGCGTGGTCTAGAAGGAGGAGATTGATCCTCCTTGTTATCATTTCATGACATGAGCAATCTGTTCTACACTGTGATGCCATTCCATTTTGGTAAGTAGCTAAAACACCCACTCCGCTCTGGCTAAAGTGATGGAAGAAGAGATGCAATGATGGTATCAGTTAGAAAATGTGTGCTTATACTCACATTAGGAAGTCTGCGACCATGCCTGGCTGTGCTTCTATGAAGAGGGCATTTTGACATGAAAGGTTGACTGATTGCCTCGCATTCATATGTAATACATGTGCTTGGGCCAGTCATTTCACACTATAACATGACAAATGTTGTTAGGTTGGTAGTTTTTCTGAGGAGCACAGAGTACTCTGATTGTACGGGGGTGTGAATCTTGGCATGAATACAGTTTTGATTTCTTATTTATGCAGTAGGAATCTAAGATGGCTAAGTAACAAGTTATAAGGGACAGTATAACAGTATAACAGATGGAAAGAGCAATGGCGTGTCCAGCGGGGTGGCCTGGGGGGGCACAGGCCACCCCCCCAACCAGACTGGCCACCCCAGGTGCCACCCCAAAGGTAAAACAATAAAATTCAATCAAATATCAAATGTACGATTATGTTTTCACGGTGAAGCTCAGATATCCGAGTGTAAGTGAATGCAGCATCGGCTTCTGCGCTATGCGCATCACGTTAGCAAAGGTAGGAGAGCCAAGCACGAAGGACAACACTGCAGGAAACAATTTTTCGGTGAAAGAAAATGAGGACAGAATAAATGTCCCGGTAAGTAATATTAAGTTTGTTGAGTTTAGTAAACTTCGGTGAAATTAGAATACCAAGGAAAAAAATAACACTTAAAGAATTTTTGCAACCATCGAATATTTCAGACAGTATGCTACTGAGGGCAGCTAACATAAGAGTTATGAGTTATAAGATGCAGGTCGATGTGTAAAAATAACTCAGTGGTTTGGTGGTGGCTATGGCGGGGCTTCCACAGAGGCCAGCAGGTGGATGAGGGAAGGGGAGGCAGGAGGAGAGACCCGAGGCGGCCACCAGTCCGAGTGTCAGGTGAACTGAACTTCAGGTAAGAAGTTATGACCTGCAGTCTATCTGGGTCAGATATAAACCAAGTTTAGGTGGAGTTTATTTTCGTTGTGCTGACTTTTTACAGTCAGTTACAATACCTCATACTGCGTGAGCTAGCATGACAAGTTTATACAGCTGTTCGGTTGCTATGATGTTACTGATAGTGAACTTTATTTTATTCATAAGGTTAGTTAGTAGAGTTGCCAACAGCTCCTTAAAAATGGAATGGTCCCTCATTCATAGAAAATATTACGGGTTTGGTATTGAGCTGAGAAGAGACGCAGTTTGTCCCGGACTTCAGCTAGGATGGAAAAAGACACAAAACTGGAGTTATTCTGTCTTTACGCTGCACAGCTGCCTCTTCTCCTCTCATTCTCTCTCCTCTCTCTCCTGTTGCTACTTCAATCATGAAACTGATCAATGATCAGCTGATCGTCTCTCTTGTTTGTTTATCACCCACTTTGCGCCAGAAAGAGGAAACCAGCAGATGTCGCGCTAAACAGCAGCAGCACGTTTAAGCTTGATCAGCTGTTGTTAGAATTTATTTAGTTAGAATGTTTGCTGGAGCCACAGCTGTAAAGCTGTAAAGCTGCTGGTCATGATGTCGGTTTGGATATGTGGTGAGAGGGAAACATGAAGATGAAACCAGGAGATGTCCTTACTGAATCATCAGAGCTGAACAGGTGATGGAGAAACAGGTTTACCTTTTAGGTGACATGAATGAGTTGAAGTTATGAACTGTTTCTGAGAGATAAATAACACCAGGATCCTTTTTTTATGTAGCTGACAGCTGGTAACTGTGCAGGGGCGGGTCTAGCAAAGTGTTGCCAGGGGGCCAGGTAGGGCATTAACAGGGAGAGGAGGGCATAAAGAAATACTTTTCTTTTTTATTCTCATTTAAAATATCTAGCTTTTATTAAATAATTATCTGAATCTTGCGAAGAAAGTTTTTATCTGACGTAAAATGTATAGAAATCATACATATACCAAAAAGACTGTACATCACTGTCACAACAGCATTTGTTTTCATTCAAAGGCTTTATGGCTTTAATACCTGGTGGGCCAATCTGTAGTGAAAATGCCCAATTTTTTGTCCCAGTCCAGCCCTGCAGGTTAATACTGGCAGTGTCACCATGCCAGCTGACTGCATTTCATCATCAGCCAGTGTTGTTCTCAATATTACCAAAGTAAGGCAGCATATAAAGTATTTACTTGCTTTCAGGTTTTATTCAAATGTTAGTCTTTTCAGTTGTTTCTCCACTTTTTTCCTGTTTCAAAATCAAACACCAGTTTGTGAGAAGATTATCTTCTTCTTTTTTTTTTTAACAGGCATTGGTTTTGCATTGGAATTGGCTAATTTGCCAATTGTATGTTAAAAATGTTCGTATTTTAATATTCAAAAATGTTTTTGCCCAAAACATATGTGCACTACATGTCAGTAAAAATACTATGCAAATATTGATGTCCTTGAATGCTGAATAAACACTGACTGATTGTATCTCTTGTACTTAATCAACACAGTATCTAAACACTTTGCACCGTAGTGGTTAAAATCTCATTCTAATAAGGTTACGGTTATTAGGTTTACAGGGTTATTGAATTATGGTTAACGGTTGGTAGAATTGTTTTTAACATTATCTGCCAATTACATCTGCCACCCTTCTCCAAATCTGTGCCCCTACCTGGCCCCCCCAACAAAAATTTTCTAGACACGCCACTGGGAAAGAGGTCAAGGTCTGAAAAATAAAAAGAATGAATGATACATTGCTGCTTTGTAGCCGCTGCACCTGAACATTTCTGAGCTGCTTTTAGAGCTGTTTGAATACTAAGAAGAATAAAAAGTTCCCAGGCCTTGAAAGATCCCAGACTATTTATGTTTATCATGCTCAGTGGGGCGCAGATGAAGATCCTCGAAGATCCTAAGTCATTCAGCCTTTCTCTTATCATTGTATTTGTACTGTCTGTCTGTCCCTTGTGATAAAAAGGGCTGCTGAAAGGATGGGAATTCTGCCTTGTGAAAATGTTTTTCAAATCTCATTTGGAACTCTTTGGCAAGGATTTAGACTTTATTGTTGGGATAAGCTTTGTCAGAAAGTTAATGCCTCTATGGCCTCTTACACACAAATCCCCAGATTTTTTTCTCTCCTGCTGTACTTCACTTTGAACCTCAGCGCTGAGCCTATCCAAATAACAAAATAAATAACACAGAATGATAGCTCTCTCTTTCTCTCTATTTAATGTTTCACCTAACGCTACACCTGTCACGTTTCACCTATTGCTCTTCTTCTTCTCCCAGAGGTGTATTGCCTATGCTTTCCTCCATATAGTGCGTATGTTCCAACACATAGTGTCACCGCACTGAATAGGAGACAGAAGGTTTTGTCAATGCCCAGGACAAAGTGCTGCCGAGGCAGCAGGTTATAAGGTCGGGTAATACTTCAGTCGAACAATGGGGGTTATTAATTGCCCCGTTGAACATTTAATTTTCAGGTTGAGGACGTCAAGCTGGTCTTTTTTCAACAGTGCTCTTTAGCTGCGACAAAAGCACTTCCCGGCCTGAAAAGACACCATCTCCTTTAAGAAAATTGTATGCAAATGCATTTCAGCGTTAAGTTTCCTCTGGCATAGAAAAGTTCCCTCGAGACAGAAAAAAGTTCTCTTTGAGCCCACATTTTTAATTTGGTGTTATAGCATCTCACAGTTTGAAGCTGCATGTTGTTGACAGCGCTAGATGAAATCTTTTATCAGACCTTTATCTGTTGTGTAATGTGAAGCATGTTCAGTTTTTCTGAAGTAAAACTGAACACGACAGTTTGAGTGAAACTGCGTTTTGTGTCGTTAGGAATACACCATCGACATCTTTTTTGCTCAGACCTGGTACGACAGAAGATTAAAATTCAACAGCACAATGAAGGTTCTACGTCTCAACAGCAACATGGTTGGAAAAATATGGATCCCAGATACTTTCTTTCGCAACTCAAAGAAGGCCGATGCCCACTGGATCACCACACCCAATCGCATGCTCAGGATATGGAATGACGGCAGAATACTTTACACGCTGAGGTAAAACGTCAGTGATGCTGGAGCTTCTGATTTGCATGTTTCTCATTCATCTACAACTGACAGATTTATTAAAGTGAATTTTGGAATCTCTGACACCAGCTTAATTTTATCACACTGAATTATTTCTATTATTTCATAATTTATTTATCATTTGTACTTAGTGTTTCATTATTCTGAGTCTTTGGCATTTTGGATTTTGTTCTCTTAGTATTTTGTTATTTTCATTTCTCATTTTCATATGTTGCCTTTAAGCTTCCTAATATGCACAGAGGCCTTAACCTGCATGTAAGGACATTCTACATAAGTAATCTTTACACTGATTATCCTGAACACGCCTTGGGAAATTTTAGCTTCCTGCTTGTTATGGTTAACATTAATTAATGTACAGAAAAATCCATTGTGTTGAATGATTCAGAAAATTGCCTTTTGAGATGGAGGAACACCTGCTTTGGCATGCAGCTTAAAAAAAGCCTTTTAATTTTACATCAGCGTTCAATAGTTTAATTGCTTTAATTTGTCTCAAACCATATAACTCACAATGTTTCTGACTGTAAAACCATGAAACTAACGCATGCTATATGTAAAATAGGTTGATAGATCAAAAATAAATATTTGCACTGACACCACGATACATCAGTAGTGATAATAAGAGAGTAAGTGAAGTCTTCCGGACTCAATCGAGCTGTGATGGATGTTTCCCTATGCAGAACACTGCCTCTCCACTTCATTAATTTAGGGGACTCAGAACTTAACCACTGGTTGTTAATTAGGATGGCCGCTGTGATTCGGTGCACAATGATACAAGACAATAGAGAGTGCGTGGATGGGTAAAGTCATTTAAGGTTATTCTCTCATTAAGAGGAAGTTTAATGACTTCTCCTTCAAACTTCCTCAGGTGTGAAAAAGAACTGTAGCTGTAAAAAAATAAAAAATTTTGAAATTGTAATTAATAATTTCTTGTGTCGTTTATGATAAGGATTAGCGGTTGGTGTGAGCTACCCTTTTTGTAGAATTTTCACATAACAAAATAAAACCAATAATGCCAAAATGTACCAGACTTCGTCTGAAATGAACAATATGACATAAAACAAAACCCATCCCTGGTGACCTGGTGATTAGACTGAAAAATTTGGTTTTATATAGAGTATTGTACAACATATTGCATTTTTGTGTTCATGGAGCTAAATTTCATCTCTCTGCAGGTTGACCATCGATGCCGAGTGCCAGCTTAAACTGAACAACTTCCCTATGGATGAACACTCGTGCCCCCTGGAGTTTTCAAGCTGTAAGTCTGACCATATGCTGAAACCCTACTGATTTACCCCTCCCTGTCTTCGTCTTCTCAAACAAACACACACAAACGCAGCAAGGCCCTAAACACGTCACATGTGAGCAAAGACTAAATTTAAGCAGTGATTATCCAACAGACCAAATCAAGGAATTAACGCTGGAACCATTTAAGATTTTCATTGGGAGCACTCCAGTTACCTAAAAGAAGGCACATGAGTCATGTGTGTATTTATGTAAATAGGAAAGGAATTATGGATGTAGAATATGTAAAGTATGCTTTAATGTAACTGGTTAGGTCTAAGATTGGTAAAAAGCAACAACAGCCTTTCAATTGAAAGCAAGTGAAACCTTATGAATGTGTTAGAATGTGGAATAAATGAACAACAAGATTCAAAAAAACCATTCAGGCATTTATTTATTCAAGCCAAAGGCACTATTCATTTATTTTCCTGAAACCTGTCAGTATTGTTCTAAAAGACATTTTAAAAAGTAACACAAGTCCAAACGAGTTAGTCATTCCATGTTAGGACTGGACAGGGGTAAGTTATCTGCTGAAGTCACAGTGGATATATGGAGAGACACACCAGGGGATACTCTCCAGAGAAAATGATTCCTAAATAGCTCCACTTCACAAGAAAGCAGACCTAAAAACGGAACACAAGCCTTCATTTAAATTTGATGAAAGCTATGGATGTTTTTCAGAACTTTGATGTACAGTATGAGCTCAATCTCAGAAGCAGCAGATGGATTAGTGTGCCGCACTTTGCATTCACATTTTATGAACATTTTATGTGCCACAAAGCAACAAAGCATGGTCGATTTTCCAGCGCAACCTCTTTTGCGGCGATTTTGACTGTAGTCAGCCGAGATCAGGCCAAACTTTTTTGCTTCAGGACTTTTCAGACACACAGAGCAGAGTATATTGTTTCAGTTTGCTGTATATTGCATTTTAGTATTTGGATTACAGTGGCTTTTATGACAGCACAACTAGGCCCAAAGTGAATTCATAGGAGCATTATTGTTCCAGCTTATCAAAAGAAGTCTGAATCAATAATGTGTCCTGAATGCATTACCAGTAAAGATGAAGTCTGCCAGCCTCTGTGGCTGTAATGTGGGAAATGGGCAGCACCTTTCATCCCCCTGCTCCTCTAAGGTCAGACATTACTGGATGTCTGAGAGCACTTTAGTGATAAAATCATCGCAAGTTTGCTCTGAAAGCAGTTCATGTGCATTATTCAGACTACTCCCTCATCTGCTACACACAGCTCATCACTAGACTGAAGACTGTACTAGACTGAAATTTAAATAGAGCTGAAAGAACACCCAACTTTAACACCCATACTGAGGGACAGACTCTTACTGTGAGATGGTAAGAACACAAATTCGATACTCACATACATGATTTAATTATGAAAATGCATCTGTTTGTCTAAGTGACTCAGCTGTACTCTATTAAGATTGTTGTTATGATTTGTATAAAAGAGGATGTGCTGGAAGTAATAAAATTATAGAAATCCAACTTATCGCCAGCTACAGAGCTGTGTTGTAATCTTTGCTTTTAAGTGATGTTAGTGACAAAGACGTTTTCGCCCCACAGATGGACTGGATATTTTGTCAACATGTTGTGCTGGAGTCTGTTATATAATGTTTCTTTCATGAAACATTTTATTTGCAAGCTTGCCGACTTGGTGGACACGGATTACTCTAAAATAAAAGACAGCATAGCTATGCAGTCGAGTCTTGAGCTTCTCTCCTGCCTTTAATGAGTTTGAAGTAATCTCCATGTCCTCCCTTTTTCAGATGGCTACCCCAGGGAGGAGATTGTGTACAAGTGGAAAAGGAGCTCAGTGGAGGTTGGGGACATTCGCTCCTGGAGGCTCTACCAGTTCTCCTTTGTGGGCCTGAGGAACACCTCTGAGATTGTCAGGACTGTGTCTGGTAAGAAAATAAGCTGCTGAAAAATTCTAATTAAAACTCTCTTTTATTCAGTTAGGACAGTCAGGGTTTCTCTAGCATGTGAGGACTGCAAGTCAAGCACCCATCATAAATCATGATCAGTCTTTACCCAGCATAGGTAATCTCTCATGTGACGTGCAGTAGAATTTCATACATAAAAACCTTTGAATGCATCAGTGTTTTTATTTGGCGGACACATCTATACATCGTATTACCATAGAAAGTTAATCATTCCCACAGAACCACCACTCTTTGTCCTTGACTGATCTTTAACTAGTTACAGCACATGTGTTGGTAGCTGTTGCTGTCGGGTACAGCGTGAACATTTAGAGAGACAGAGGGATGATCCATCGTGGATTTTATTCATTTTTAGAGCCCACTGCTTCAAGTAAACTCCATAAGGGCTACCTATGGCTCGCTTCCCCTTCAAGATCGATAGACAGACGTTCAATAGAATTTTTTTGCTGCAGAGTGGGATGGCACTTTTCAGTTTTACACGAACTGGATAACAGTATTCAAAGATGGCATCTCATTCATCTCAGGGAATATCGCTCACTCAAGTTTTCTGTCAGTTCTCAGCATTTTTCACCATTCAACATTTTCATCCTGCTTGCATATTTTAGATATAAGATTGGAAATATCTATGGCTATATTTATATTCATAAGATGCCAGTAAGAGACTGATGTATTTAATGGTTGGCAGGGAAATGCGATCCTTGTGAATGCATTAATGCCTGCCACAGAGATTAACTTTAGACCAGAGAAATGTTCCTTCTCATTAGATTAGCTGCTTTATCCAGAGGGACTGAAAGTTACAGTAAATGTCTGTTTTGTAAATGCAATTAAAACATTCTCTTGTAATCTCTAATGTTAAATTGCTTGGAAGGAAGGGCAGCAATTGCAGCGTCTATTTGCCCCAACTGTCAACTTTTAAATATATGTTTCTGAAAGAGTTATTTAAAAACATGGATGTACAAGTAGTTTTTAGCTTTAACTCCTGTTATATTCATTTAATTGAAGTCTGCTTGTCTTTATCATCGCTTGCAGATAGGACATCTAGTTTGGTATACTCAGTAGGCGTACAGCTTTACAGTTTTTAGAGTCCAGCAGTAAAAAAAGAAAAGTTGTAAAGTGAAACACCTAGTATGGCTGGTTTTAAATGCCCTTAAAATGTGGTTTATTGTTCTCTACCTTTTGTTCTGTTTTTATTTATTTTTTCTTTCTTTTTGTAGGGTAGGTGCAGTTTATAGTGTTCATTTTAAAAGTTATAGAGCTAACATTAGAACAGTTTATAATGCCAGATGGTGGAGGTGGAATGCTCTCCTCTGACAAACAGTTAATTTGGAGGTTATATATTGTGTATTGTTTTTGAAGTGCTTGCTGGGGGAGTAAAAAGCTGTTACTGCTGTTAGGTAATCCATTATTTTCTAAATGTGACAAATAGAAACTGTGACAAAACACCGTGAAGCATCAGATCTTTTAAATGTTTTTTTTGTCTTTCCTTTTGCCACATTCCTTTTGAACAAAATAAAATTACTTTCATAAAATAAGAATCATTTAATTATCTAACGGCATGCACACTGCTGTTGTAAATCTTTATTTTCAGTTTGTTCTGTGACATATACATACTTGCATGCACTCATATACAAAGTACCCACAGGAGTTACTGAATTCACCCAGCCATTGTATAATTTGCCACAGTTTAGCAGAATGTCACCAAGTGTTATGTGCATGCACACTCTCTGACACACAAAGCAGCATAAAGAGTATTCTGGTGTAAGTAGAGGATGTGCATCACAATGCCAAATGCTTAAACTGTATTTGTGTAAGATAATTTAAAAAAAAAGAAAGAAAAGTCTTTGGATTTTTTTTTTTTTTTTTCGTTTTTAATGAATGAATGTTTAAAGTGACAACATGAAAAGGCAATCTATGTAAGAGGATGAGCTGTAGTGGAGAATTTTCAGAGTCCTCTGCCTCTCTCTCCTTTTGATCTGGGTTGTTATTTCCACAAACCGCCATCTGCTCTCTTGTCATAGCAGAGAACCTTGACTGTGGCTGAGAGACCTCTTGTCTCATTTTGCAGTCAGTTTGGGTATCTGACCTGCTTCAAGATTCGTGAACACAACATCTGTCTCAAAAAGCAGTCAGTTAGGGCATTATAATTACCCACTCATCTCAACTGTCACGCAATGCATAGCACGGGACTAATACTTTATATGCTGCATCATATTCAGCCCTATTAAGCTTTCTGCTTAGGTTTGAAAATAATAATAATAATAACAATGATTCTAGAAATCTCCAAAGCTGGTGATCTAGTTGTTTCTGCATCATTCCCTTGATCGTTGCAGTTCTAAATCCACATCTTTGAAAGTAGATTTTAGAAAGTAGAGAGTCTGCTTTTTAATTCCACTGCAGTAAATTCAATAGAGAAGTCGTTTGATGTTCAATGCAGTGCATTACTTTTTCGCTAGACACTAAAAGTGAAGTCTCTCTAAAGTAATGTCTTGAATAAATATGATGTAGCCACCCATTGACTTTAAAACAGCACGAGTTCATTCAGGTTCAGTTCACCGAGGCGCAGCTTTTCAAGGTAGGGTCGGTAGAGCCTTTATGACTCTGGTTGTATGTTTGGGATCACTGTCACGCAGCAACATGAAACTTGCACACCTTCCTGATTGTACATGTCAAGTGCCTAAAAGCCTTTGCACAGTAATGCGTGATTTTATTCTGACTTTTGAATTTCATTATATAGCATTTCGTTTTTAATTTTCTCTTTTTTATTTTATCCAAAAATGCATTAAAATGTCACATATATATAATTATACATGTAGAATGTGACATTTATGTATTATATATAAATATAACTATACTAGTGTAATCCTTCTTATGGTTGAAAGATATCCTACAAATGATATATTTTGCCTTTTTTATGTCGTTTTTATGTCATGACGTTGTTTCTCTGGCGATTGCTGCATTTTCTAATTGCAGCAGTGGACTGCAGACTAAAGTGTAGTGAACAGGATGACTGCCCTTCAGTTGGATCGCCGCCAGCTAAAAAGATTATGTGTCTTTGCCCTCCCCGGTGGGTTATAGTTAGTTACAGTTATTCTTTTAAAACCTTATTTTAATTTCATTTCAAGCTCTGTGTTGAATCAGTTGAACTGAGTCGAAACAGGTCAGGTAAGGAAACAGAGGGACACATAATGGTAAGCTAAGCAGACAGGCATTCAGGTGAATTGGCCCATTCCAGACAATGATGACTGTAGCAAATAGCCAGAGGAAGAGATTGCCTCTCATTTTGTGGGACAATCCAATCTCTCCCAGGCTCAACTTGTCACAGCACTGTTCTCCCACACTAATGTATTTGCTTTTTTCCTGAGTATTATTTAAAAAATATATGAATAGATCATAAAAAAGAACACAAACACAAAGACACATGCATTTACATTCATGCACACACTCGAAGGGATACAAGGAAAAAATATTTTATTGTGACAAGCATGAAGGCTTAAAAGTAGACCAGTGGGCAGGATAGGCAAAAGATAGATGCAGAGGATTTGAATGTCAGACAGCCGAGGCACTACGGGCAAAGCTAACCTTACAGTTAACCCCTCAGTGACCTGGTTAAGCATGGTTCCAGAAGCTCTATTCACCCATCTGCCATGCTGGAGTTCAGTGATAATCAGAAGCGCAGATAAAAACAGCAAGTAAGGATGCTGAAGGTTGTTGAATGGGGGAAGGAGAAGACAACAAAATAGAGAGCAGTGAAGGGTGGAACGGAGTGGTGGTTGTAGCATTTATCTGTCTGCAGTAAAACATTATTGCAAAGAATCAATGATTCGCACATTTGCAAAGATCAGGTGCACAGGGATGCGAGGCTTTACTGTAGTTTGGAAGCTTGTGTCTTATTTAAAACATAACAAGATAAAGATATATTGTCGTATCGTGATTAATTGTTATATGCAGTGCGCGTGCAGGGAGTGGCTAAACAAGAGGGGTGTGGCAGTGTTGATACATTAGGGAAGCAAGTGTGTGAGAAGAGAGCGAGAGAACAGAGATAAATGTTGCGTTATGAGTAAAGATTTTTTTCTTTTAATCAAGAAATGATTTTTATTCCAGTTCTGCTAAATCACATCACCTGTGTGTTGCATTTACTTTAACTGTGAAATATCACCACAATAATATTTATAACCATAGTCAGAGAAATGAGCATATAAAGTCTCTTAGATGGGCAAGGTGTTTTTCCTTCCAAGCATAAAGGAAATCAATGCCATTAGCCGTCTTTCCTTTTTGCAGCTAACTTTACTTTCCTTAGTAGTGAATGTGAGACGTTCTGGGCCGGACATGAGGTGGTTAATTTCCTGTCCTTTTAGCTGAGCACAAATATATCCTTTGTGCATCAGCCAGTGGAACATATCTGTGTGTGTTTGACAGTATGAGTGCTTTGGTCCGTGCCTTTGTCCATGAATTATTGCATGTTTTTTTGTGTCCATTTGCTTGCATGCACATTTCAGCATGTGCTCCCAACTGGATATGAGCCTTTTTTTAATGTATTGGAAGCTATTCTTAGAGTGACCTTCCAAAAGCCATGCCGTGCAGTGCAGTGCTGTTGTCTGTGTGCGTCCGCCTGTGTGATTTAGGTTGAGTGGAGAAAGCCCAGGGACACATCAGTGGCCTTCTCCAGCTTACAGAGCTCCTCAGTTTGAAGATGATTCTTTGATGGGGCAAATCTGGAGGCATTGTGGTCGAGAGGAAGTGACTTAGAAAGAGGAAGCAGTCAGCAATGAAAATGCATGAAAACACACATGCACAAGAACACATATATACATTCATATACAGACAGTTGCTTTAAAGTGATAAGGGTTTCCGCTAATAGCATGACAAAGAAAATCAGTCTTGCATCTTTAGCCCTGTAGCTCTGTAAAAGGCATTCAACATCGATTCCTCAGGCACCCACAACTTGACAACTCGAAAATACAGGTTCACCGAAACAGATCCGAACTGTAAAATATTTTATGCTAAATTTGTTGTTTTCCCACGTCATCTGGACTTTTTTCTCCACCCTTCTCTCCATATTACATTTGAGTCATCTTACATACAGAACCCCCAAAAGGTTTTTTTTTTTAGAAGTTATTAATATTTTAGTTCTGTGTCAGGGGTAAATCACATTCAACAGGGTTTTATTTTTAAATATAGATAAAATTATTTTTTAAATATATTTTAAAGAAACATGACAAAGATGTGAAGATGTTGCATTGATGTCTTGCTATTCCAGATCAGGCAAGGTTATTCTTATGTCACATATAGGTTCAACTGCAGAAATTCAAGGCAATGTAAAGATGAAAAATGACCAAGTTTCATAGAAGCTTGTACAGTTGAGACAAGAATGCCTGTCACTGCCTGCCAGGGTTAATTAAAGAAAACATGGAATGAGACAAAAGGCAACAAAACTAACTAAATTGGGACTTTGAATCCCTGATCAAATAACACACAATATGATCCAGAATGCTGCATGAAATTATTTCACTTTATTTTACTTTCTAGTGGATAAGTTGGTGATGAAAAGCAAATCAGCATCATATATATATATATATATATATATATATATATATATATATATATATATATATATGGCCTCAGTCAGCAAGTGGCTGCTGGAGGATGGTGGCAGTTGGTGTGAAAATGGGTTGCCAAAGCAACAGTCACATAAGTCAGTGAAGTGACAACAGTTTGCTAGGAAAGATGTGTGTTCCTCGACAGGTTGGCAAGTAGTTGCTGGTTTGTAGGTGAAATTGATTGGAAAGAAGTGTAGAGTGCTGCTCCGATAATCTCATTGTGATTGCTTTGGTCACTACCAGATAGCAGCAGTCACCCACAGTTCGCATGCAAGATACCTACTTGTCTGCAAACATTTGCCAACTCCTCATTGAGCAGCTTTGAACTTGCAAAAATACAACACAAACCAGAACCTGATAACATGTGGTCACTGGCCAGTCTAGAGCGTGTGTGACTGAAGGCTTAGAGGTTTATAGTTTCTAAAGGGTTAAGAAGCACTGAAACAATCTATTATCCATGCTGTGACTCTGTTGCAGTACTAACGACTCTCCCTAATCCTCTCCTACCCCACCCCCTCTCACTGTGAGTTCTCCCTCTTGCTTCTGGTTGATGGGTGTGATGGGCAGGAGTGGGAGTGAAAATGCTCTGACTCAGCCAGAATTCTCCTTTTGTGAAGTCAAATACGAGTTCAGACTCCCCCCATCCCCTCCCCCATGCTCCATATACACATTCCATACACCTGCCCCATACACTAACAGTATTCATATTTACGAGTGTTGGCTCTATAGAGTCCCTCCGCCTCCAGCCCTTCTCCCTTGTGCACAAAGAGATGATTTTTATTTTGGACCTGGCGTATTCCTGTGTCCTACTTTGTATGCATCCTCCCCTCCCCCTCTGTTTATCGCTCTCTTTCTTTCTGCCTTTCTCAGTCAACAGTCTAATAAGCCAGTAATTAACACCTGGAAAAAAAGATGAAAAAACAGGGAATGGGGATAGGCCATAGGAGAAGAGATTGCGTTGAGAAAATAAGACTCTTGTTTCCCTCCTCATTGATCACCTGCATGTAAAAGGCTGCCTGTGGGGACATGAAAGGAACGCAGATTTAGAAAAATAGATTTTTCTGTTTTTAAATCTGTCTGAGATTTTATATTGTCAGTCCAATCTGTGTTAGATATTTGTTATTTTGTGGTGGACAGACCATACAGAACACAGGGAGAAGAACTGAAGACAGTGAGTGATAGTAGCTGGCAGACAGAATAATGTTATCAAAGGCAGCACATTGCTTCGTCTATGCAGCCTGACAAAGTCTTAACATCTTAACATTAATACTTGAGTGTCACTGCCCTCTCACATTTTTAACTGCGTCTAGTGATGCCAAACGATGCTACAACACTAGTGTTATTCATTATTTTTTCTATTTAAAAGATTGAGCCAATACCAAAAGAAAACTATTAGTATAAATTATTATGAAGAGCAAAAAAAAAAGTCCATTGTAAGAGAAGATGTAGCATAGATAATGGATTAAGCATTAAACACAATACTTTCACCTTTGGAGCATTAATCTCAACATTCATGCACCGTTATTGTGCTCATTTTTCTTATGTGGTGGATGGAGAGACTGGGGGGTAGAATGCACATGCATGTGTACATGTGCGTGTGCACACACAAATGGATGTGCATGCAGGCACCCTTCCAGTTTGTCTCTCAGAGAGTGCTTTTATGGGAAAAAGGGCTATATATTTCTACCTTCTACAGTTTTAAGGCCAGGGCAATACAAAGTGATATTTTTAATCGATCGTTATGTGTAATGTAGTGGTATGGATGGCCAGAAACTTGCTTTAAATTTCATGTCCTGGGTCATCACAAAGAATTGTGGAGAAGGAGGGATTTTTAGCTATTTTGCAGCTATTACTAAATCCTAAATGTAAAAATGCAAATGAACTTCTGGGATCTCTTCTTGTGACCCGGTTTAGATGGATGCAGATGGTCTGGAGGCTAAAAGCAGCTCAAAGCAGTTCTGCTCTGTGGAGCAATTGTTCCTAGGGCAAGCCCCTCATTGCTCAATAAACTGTTATAAAGTTTCGTGCCAGAGCCCTAGTTATTCTTCCCAGTCAGCTTATTAGCCTTGGGTAATAATCTGCAACTTAGTGTTTCAAAGTAATTAGCCACAAGGCTAGATTTTTTGTGAAATACTCAGTGTCTGGCCAGTTAATATACACCATAAGAGGATAAAACTTACAGTTGCCATTAAACAGAGTAAGCAGACTCCCATGAATAATAATCATAGTGACACCGCATGGCACCTCACCCAAACTCTAAGCACCCACTTAACAGTTTTTTTTTCTGTTACTGTATCAAAACTCTTTAGTATCAATATGTCATATGTGGCATAAGATATTACAATACACATCCTTGGAAGGAGCATGTTATGCTAATAAGGCTAATACACACAAGCAGACCTATTACTGGTAAGGTTAACATAGGTTGCAGTGAAATTAAATCTCAAGTCACCCCAGCTTGGACTCTGTTTACAAAGAGGATTAACCTTCCTTTACATGAATATTTTAGCTTCAGTGAAACTATCCAAGAGGCGCAATGTACATGCAAGATAACTGGAATAATGTGCAAATCTAAGCACCCGGAGCACATTTGCCAAATAGATATATTCCAATAAAAATGCTGTTTTTAAGAAAGTTTTTTCATGCAAGATTTTTAGATTGTTAAGGTATTTAAGACAGCACCACTTAGACTGAGTATACATAAGCATAAATTAGTGTTATAGTTTTGGGCAATAAAGTTCATAAGCCAGATATAATTAATAATACTGAAAGCTTAAAACCAGTTATCTAAAGCTCTTATCTGTAATAGCCCAAAGCTATTGGCAGTACAATGAGCACTGATTGTCTTGTCTCACAGAGTATTTCTCTGAGCTTATCCATCCAATATACATTTAAACATCCATATACTGTGGACCAGTATATTGTGCCATTATATCTGAAAATTCCTGCTATATATATATATATATATATATATATATATATATATATACATACATTTTATTTAATTTTTAATTTTCAGGCAGTCGATGATCCTTTAAACCTGACACTGCGATAACATAATATCTAGTAAATGCTGATTAACTGCTCTCAGTGTTTTCAGTCCAAAACTCAAGTAAATAACTGAATCCCTACTTGGACAAAAGCAAGGGGTTAGAATCTGCTCTGATCAGTGAGTCTGTTAAGAAATAAGGAAATTACAATTTCCAAATTTGTCAGTGTCATTTTATGTTCTGATATTTTAAAGCAAGTCTTAAATCTATTGCTGGCATTTCTAAAAGGGATCGGGAGGTACCTATAGATTTTTCTTCAGTTGAATATTTGATGACAAAATCTTAATGCTCTGATGTTTTTACACTTGATTGTTTCTTACTTATGCAAATATATGCTCTGCCACCATGTCCTTGAATTTTAGATTTAGCCGGAAAGCTTTCAGACACTCAGACATAAAAATAGTTTAGCTGCTGTTAATTATTTAAATTGAACAACTTGTTATTTTTGCTGTGTGTGTATATGTGTATGTGTGTGTGTGTGTACCAAAGCAAAACATAAAAGCTAAATCATAAATATGCGCTTTACTATATTACTGAGAACAGTTGCAAATATTCTCCGCTTTTTTTTCTTTCTGACTACATGTCTAGAAGTATCAAGTCAACAGTTCATTCGTGTGTGTTTTTAGACTTTACTTTCCTTTTTAAAATACAAATATGAAGCTAAACTGATTAGCTCCCCTTACTTACGGCTTCTGAAAAAGTCCTCTGTGATTATTAGCCGTGCTATCTCTGTTCTTGTCACCTTTTACCAGACGACTTGTTTATTTTGAATTGTAGTCAAACTGTTTTTTTTTGAAGAAGCACAAATAAGTCTTTCCACTAGTGTCGTGACTGTTGAGTGCGAATAAGTCCTGTCACCCAGCCAAAAGTGATTAAAACAGAAAATGAGACTCGGGGTGGTGGTGGTGGTGGGGGGGAAGCGATGCATTAAACACTGGAATAAAACGAGTGAGAGTTTGAACTTCAAGCTTATGTAATGAGTGTGAATCGCATCTCTACTCAGTGTGTGAATAAGAAATAATGAAGCCATTTTTAGACAAGGTAAGCTGGGAAACTGATAAAATGAGGGGAGACCAAGAAATAAGTGAGGAATGTCTTGTCCTTGTTTTTAATTATGTGATATGACAGAAATAAACTCACACGTTTTAGATGCCTTAAAGATTCTTTAGAGAAATACAATATTTTACGGGGTTTGAAAAAGGATGAAACATGAACAAGATGTTCTTCATAGCCTCAGATGAAATACTTTCTACACAAAAATGTGCAGCCCACACTGGAATACCAAATTGGCATGATAGGCAGCTGTCCCTTGACCTGCTGTGGCGATTTGATTAATTATAAATGTGTTTCGTACGAGCCACTGAAGCATAAATGAAAATGTAAAATTAAAACTGCGATAATGTAGCCTCTACATTTTCAGCTTAAGGCCTCATTTTAAATAGGGCCCTTGGGTAAATACCTTGAAAATCCTTGCTTAGTGTTTTAAGTTTTATTAATTTGTGTTACCTTTCCCTTTTCTTTTTCTTTTTTTTGCTAAACTGGCCAAATAATTATATGAAAAATAGGTTCGCCAGCTTCTGACTACCTGTCATAAATCCTACAAACAGTCTTGCTCTCAATAATTTGAGAGCTATTAGTGTGTCTGGGAGAGGGATAATCATCTGTCCCTGTCACAGTAAACACAATGTTAACAACAAGGCAATCAAACTGTGTAGACTCCTGCCTGGTGTTTAATCATGCTGCTGTGTTGCCGCAGTTACTCACCATGACAATGCGGTGCTTTTTTTAATCCTTTTTTTTTTCTTCTTTTTTTCTTTTCTTTTCCTGTGACATCATCTTGCCGCCCACTGTCGGGGAAGAATAGCTTCTGTAGGCTATGGAGGCAAAATGCAAAGGGATTGCAACTAGTTAATCACTTCTACATAACCTGTAGTCATGTCAGCGAAAGTGCTGCGTTAACATTGCCTGTTCGTCTTGTTGACCCTGGCAACCAGCTGTGGCTTTACGCTGGTCATTAACAAAACTCCTTTCTTTCTCACAAACGGACAATAGCATCTGCTGTCACCTCCGATATACATGACCCTTGACAGGAGAAGAGCTCAGTAAGACAGCCTGTCAGCAGCTCTGCAGTGTGTCTGGTTTGTCTGCTTTCACTGGATGGCCAGCATGTGCCTCAGGTCCTCCCTGCCCATCCATATCTACACCAATTTAAAGCCTGGCTGCCAGCAGAATGATATTCTCATATGACATTCTTTTTCCCCTAAGGTCAGCAATCCAGAATTAAAATGTTTCATTCTTTTGACCTACTGGGGCTATTTTATAATATTGTATGGTCACACTGATTGTGTATACTCGTGTATCAAACACATAACGATAGAGCAAATGTGTGTTTATAATAAAATGTATCTACTGTTACACCACAGTAGAAGGTTCATACTGGAAGACTGATCCTCTTTTTGTTTCTTGTGTGCGTCTAATTGTATCTAGTGTGTTGTCTCTGCGGCTTTTAACAATAAAGCAACACTCTTTTCTGATGAATGATCGTGCCTGCCGAGTTTTTATTGCTTTTTGTAGATTGCATCAGCTCGAAGTAAATCACTTTTGCCAAGAAAACGTGTGATCCTAATAAAAATAGGTGAAAACATATCTTAATGTAAACAATAGTTTTGAGCTTTTTGCTGCATGGTTGATTTTTTTTTTTCCCCACGCAGCTGTCATCACCATTCATCATTCCTAAATTATAAACAGAAAAGGTTGGGCTGAATTGATAGTGGTGCAATTATGCAATAAGACTGGAAGGGTTGGCACGAATGTCAGTGAAAGAGTGGCAAAGAAAGGAGAAAGTGAGATTTGTGTGTTACTGGAGAAGTTAGAACATGACGTTGAACGCAATGATGAAGATGAATCAAAGACTTAGTGTATCACTGAACATGTGGATATTATTAGATGCACATGGAAAGTTGTGAGATCTAATAAATAGTATCACACCTGTATTATTATCGGTAGCATTAGCAGCGTTAGAAAGGGAACGCTTTCTAGAGACACTGTGAAGATAGAAAAAACCTCATGTGTTTGAGTTAAAATTAGTTTGAGCACCTCAGTTAGAGGGAGAGTGGACATAGATGTTTAGATGATTGACATTCCAGCTCCAGCGCAGTAGAATATAACCTCATGTACACACACACACACACACAAACACTGAGCTATATCAGAGAGTACACAAGTGGACAAGTATACAAAAACTGAGATATGCAGGAATGCTGGCAAAACCAAACTTTTGTTCTTCCAACAGCAACAAATGTAAAAAGGTACAAATATCAGAAATAATTGAACTTAAAGCATTAGTCTGGTTCTCCTTTGTTGATTTTTTTAAATGCTCCTACAAGATTTTCAAAAATCTCCATGCTGTGATACTAATTCAATTACTGTTGGATTAGATGCTCATTTGTAATTACAAACGTAAACAACATAGACAGTGTAAAAGATGGTCTTAGCTGTTGTAATGTCACCCACGGATTTCTGGTATTTAAGCATTGAGGTGAACATTTAGGAATGCAACATGTGACACCGCACACTCATTGGCTGCTGATGTGTGATTAGCCGTTAGCCAATGAGCGTGTGGATTCATACCACAGATAATTCTTCACACCACTGAATGACACTTTATGGGGGATCAAGTTTAAAATTCTCACACTATTATTCCCACTTTGATTCTCTGTCACAATGGGTTGAAAATATTTCTGTAACACTGATTTTGCATATATTTAATACAAGCATCACCTCTGTGTTTGCAATGTTCGGGACAAGGCTTACAAAGCGCTGCACAACAATATACCTGAGTGTTGTGACTTTAAATCTGAGGGACTAAATTTACTTACAGTTAAAGTACGTTGTGGCGTGATGAACTTAAACTAGCCAGGGAGCTGGAAGCCATTTTGTTTTGAGTGGACTAGAGACATGATTAACAAACTGCTGCAATACTACAGGGCTGTAATGGCAGACGTTCTGATACTAACACATCGCGCTGCCAGAATAAAGGGCATCGGTCGATAACACCTCCTCAGAGTGTCTTTTTGGCAAGTGCTGCGGCCTGTAATGAAACCAGCAAACAGATGAAGAGAAGCATGGAGCAGAAGGGTCTTACACCAACCGACCTCACCCCTGTGGTGGAAACTCCATTATTGTTATGAGTCTGGGAAAATCTGAAGGAGGCTTTGTGCTGCTGACAAAGCTGAAATAAGCGTATAAACTGGAGGCTTCTCAGCTGTCAAGGGTCTCGGTTTTGGGCCCCTGCTAATGTAATATTAATAAAAACAAAACACTGAGCCGCCTGACCCCTGAGAGCAGCCTTTGTGTCTCTCCTGTAATCTTACAAATCCAGTCAGTGCACTATAATATCTCGTGCACCTGCCTGCATCGATAGAAAACACACATGGCGATATGAACAGTTATAGTTGTGCTGCTGGGGTTATTACACAGTGCTTATTTGATGACGCCATCGATGGCCAGGTGAATGAAAGGGGTGTGTGCTGGAATACATCACGAAGATTTGGCCCTTGTGCAGTTGCTATGAGGTCTGTGGCGATATACAGCCTGCGCATGGCCGCAGACATAATAAACACTGACAGCCTCCTCGCTTTCTCTCTCTGTCTCTCATTAATGGAAAAATACACAGATGTTGGCTGTTTTCCACTGCAGTATGTGTTGTGTGCCCTTTGTCATGAGAGAAATTATTAGCCAGCTGTTCATTCCCCAGCTGCATAGGCTATGGTGTGCCATGGGTGCTTAAACACACACACGCGCACGGAGATATATCAGAGAGTATATTCCTGCCCCACAGGTTACAAGCCATAGCGAGAGGCCAGGGGAGGTTCTTGACACAGTTAATTGTGTGATGTTAATCAATTAGCAGACATCTTGACTGAGCTGGAGGCCAGCAGTGAACTGTCATTAGACTCCCAGAAACAGACAGGTGCATTGGTAGACAGCAAAAAAAAAAATGGACAGTAGCTATTGGCAAGTAAAGCTGTGTTGTAAAGCTGAGGCAACGTGTGTGTTTGTGCGTGTTCCAACATGACTGTCTTTCTATTTAGATGATCATGATCAATTCAACCTCATTACAGGATGTTAGATTCACATTTGAAAAGTGTGTGTGTGAACATTTGTGCATTTGCGAGTCCTCGCATGTTTGGCACGCATGCTTAGCATGCATTTTAAACAGGCAGGCTAGATCATCCATATTGTCGGGGTCAGGTCTTTCTGGGCTCAGCTAACCTCAACCTTTTAACACCCAACATCTGCTTGAGTCAGCTAGCCAGCCCAGGGATGGCTCATCATCAGCTGGACGGTGGTGTTCATGTTCCGGCTAAATACTGGCAGGAGACAAGCGTTTGTGTTTGTGCATCCAAGCAAGTCCAGCTTCAGCTCTCTGAATCGCTCTGTTCCATTTTAGATCTCAGGTTGCCTTGGGCAGACATGCAGTCAAGACTGTGGTTACACAACATTAAGTATTGAAGACCTAACAGTTTGTCTAATCTATGCTTGGTGTTTCTGTTTTGACAGCATTCTTTGAGCTGCCTTCTTCATAAGCAGACAGTGTGAAATTGCTTAACTCGCACTGGTCCTACAGTACTTCTGTATGGACTGTGAATCAGTTCTTGATACTAATCACGCTTCTCAGTTCTGCATATTTTACACTACATGATAACATAAATAACGCACACAGTAAACTGTATGCTTCGTGTGTTATCTTCCTGATGCCTTGTTATACATTTCCATGCTCTCACTCTTTTTACCCTCTTCTTGTATTGTATGTCTGTCCAGGAGACTATGTGGTGCTGACTGTGTACTTTGATCTGAGCAGGAGAATGGGTTACTTTACAATCCAAACGTACATCCCATGCACACTTATTGTTGTCCTCTCCTGGGTCTCATTTTGGATCAACAAGGATGCAGTGCCTGCCAGGACATCATTAGGTAAGGAAAAAAAACATGATGTCATTGCTGCCTCTGACTGTTTAAAGCAAAAGTATGCAAGTTCATCAGCAAAGAAAAATGAATATGAATTAAATGTTTTTGCTTTTTTTGTTCTTTTATAGATATGTCTCCTTTGTGTAAAAATCACAAGGCTTTATCAGAATTGCTTTAATTCTTTTTTTTTTCAATCAGTCCACTTAACCCTGACACAATCTTTGCTTTAATTACTCCCCCTGGTAAAACACATCTGACTTCTGTGGTGATTAGGCAGCACACTCATATTGTAAAACAGTCTGCTCAAGCTTCCCATTTCTTGTTGTTCTTTTCATTTTGTCTTCTCTTTTCACATACGCTGTTTCCAGTCAGGGGCAACACATCTGCTTAGGAATCTAGTGCATCTTGATTAGAAGAGCCTGTCCTAGCACATATGTTTGCACGCATGCCTTAATGAGGCATTAATTATGCAATGCAGAAAGGAAGATGCAGAGATGCCTCGTCAGCACAATAATAATGCAGGTGGCTTCCTCACAGAATGCAAAGAGGCACCCTGCATGTACCAAGGGGAGGGGGAAAAAGGAGAATTTCAAGAGAATTTTTCAGGTTTTGAACTTGCCCTAATGGACATTCTCAAAGGTTTTCTTGTGATGGAGTAAGAAAAAATATTCTTTTGTCAGCTTTTTTTAGACCCTCGAGGCTCCAAAACCTGACCTGAAGTCCATGTGGTGTGATTATTAGTATTAGAAGGAGTAACTTTATGTAAAATAATCCCTTCTGGCCAAAAATCCCCTTTCCACCTTCCTACCATCACTGCTTTGTCTGTCATTAATCTTTCTAAAAATAGGTTGTTTTCTTGTTTTTCAGCCTCTGGAGTCCAGACGTGATTTGCAGTTGCAGTAATAACACAGTTAATTCCCTGCTAAAATTATACCAAGAGTGAAATGTCTTAATTTCCTTTTTAAAACATGATGCAGAAGGTGCGTGGAGCCTGGTGGCTAGGAAGCAGATTAATTCAGATGACATAATTCATAATCCTTCAATGCCATCCAGAAATATATCAATTCACTCACAGTACTACAGTGTTAATCTTGGCGCAGACTGATATCCTTCAGGCCACATTAAATTTAGACATAAATCATCTTCTTTATATACGAAGCGAGTCCCCTAACACGTATGGTCTATTTAAAAGGGAGGAAGAAGGCGGGCTTGTTAGTTGCTTTTTTGTTGGTGTTTGGGGATTGTGATGGTGTTGTTGGTAATCTGCTGTGTATGTGTACTTACAAACACATTTCCTCGTCATGTGCCATCACTCTGCCTCCATCTACATCATCATTAGAGCCCAACAGAGTGAGTAAAAGGGTTAGCAGATGGTGGATATAGCAATGCAGTATGTCACTGTTGTGGTCAATTGCAGTTGAAATGTCAACCAGTAAGTAGCTATGTGGATCAAGGCAACAGTAAAACAGCTGCTCGCTATTCCCACATGGCTATTCCAGTGTTAAGAGCTAACAAATCAAAAGACACTTTTTTTTTGCCTTTTATACTGATACAATATACAGTGCATAGACATCATGCATATGAAGAGAACATTTTTAAACATATAATAGGAACTTGGGATGTGCAAATTATACATAGCAAGAATAATCGAACTTGTAATCTGTCATTATTTAAAACTGGTCTGATTGTTTTCCTTTTTCCTGTTATTTTATTACCAGGCATTACCACAGTGCTGACCATGACCACATTGAGTACTATTGCCAGGAAATCTCTTCCAAAAGTTTCCTATGTGACAGCCATGGACCTCTTTGTGTCTGTCTGCTTCATTTTCGTCTTCGCCGCACTTATAGAGTACGGCACACTGCACTACTTTGTCAGCAACAGAAAGCCGAGTGCCAAAAAGGACAAGAAGAAGAAGAATCCGGTGGGTGTCTTTCCAAAACTAAACTGAACTTTTTTTTTTCATTTTTAATCATTAGGAGTTTCTCAACTATGGATCTTCGAATTAACAATGAGACCACAAATAACGTTTTAAAATTAAGTGTTTACTATTTCTGTGATGTGTATTTTAAATTATTAGTTAGATAAATGGTCAGATTATCACTTCACATGTTTTTTCCCCTCCCCCACTCTGTTACAGTACTGGAATAAGGTGCAAAAAAGCTCTACAGTGCTTAGAATTCCTAAGACAGTATTTTCCCAATGGCCGCCACCCCAAATTACTCAATGAGTAATGCAAGCAGGTCAAATCTTTCATAATCCTCTACACATCTGCTACAGTTGTAATTTAGATCCAGGTCACATGACAGTTGAGTTGCCTCATACTTTACAAGTCTTAAGCTCCCAAGAGATCATGCCAGCTCAGTTTAAGGACCATGATCTCTGACCTAATATTTTGGAGGATGTTTATGGTATATAGCAAAACTAGCAATTTTTCTCTAATCATTTAAAGTTGATTTGTGTAAGAGGAACAATTTTTAATTAAAAAAATGTTTAAATATACCTCTGGTGGTATTTACTTTATGGCAAGACAAAGTTCCAGCCATTTTTTGGGGGGGAAGGATAATAATTGTTTTAACAAGGCTTTTCAGTGAAAGATATTAGAGCTTAAATCAAGTACACCACCATGTGTTGATGAGAATCATTCAAATGAAAAGTGGTGAAAATTGAGGTGATTTAGCTGTAGGCTCTGTAACTAAGGTTTTGCATATAGTCAGAATGTCTTGCGGGTGAATAAAGGAATAATGAAGTGGAAGGTGTAGTGCTAGTTTGCTATTTCAGAGGGGAAGACCAAGTCAAGCAAAGAGAGGCTTTCTTTTTTTCTTCCATTTTAGTATTTCATTACTATTTGCTGTTTCAGCTACATGTGATATGACCCTTTGAAGAATTTGAAATATTCTCAGGAATTACAATTAAATAAACTACGTATAGTGACACCGACTACAAAGCTAGTGAAGTACTGTGTAATTAAAAACTTGAAGATACGATGAAGTCACAGTCGCAAGGAGTTTGTAAAGCTTGAATTAAAGTGGATGTAATGTTTTCCTAAGGAAGTGCTGGCCTAAGAAGCATGTAAAATACATGTATCCTACCATACATCTCCCCCTGTGTCCGTTCATAATATGTATGTCTCCTTGCAATATATATCCTCTCTTTCCATTTTGAGTTAAATAGTGCAGTATGTGTAATTATCACACATTTTCTTTGTGTTTCTCTTTATTTTTTATGGTTATTTTCTTAATTCTCTGTTTACATGTATTCTCTGTTTTTGTTCTGTTTTGTTTTGTCCTGTTGTGTTACTCTCTTTCAATTCCACATATTCTTTTTCTCCTGTTGGGACAAAAGCTCCTCCGGCTCTTTTCCTCAAAGGTATATTGCCTGTGTCTGACTGCATGTGTCTGCTGCATTTTGGCTCTCTGAGCCCCCAGTACCTCACTGCTTTTTTCTGTCTGTTCTAAAGCTGATACACCTCTCTATATTCCCTCTTTATCTACCTGCATTCTTACTGTACTCCTCCTCATTTACTAAATAGGTATCACAGATAGCATTAAAAAGGGCGCTCTGCAGTGCACAGTGCGGAGGCAGCCAGCCAGACATACTTGCAGTGTTTAAAATTCAAATAAGCATCCCACACATCCCATGTCAGGAAGAATGTAATATTCCAGGCTCAGTGTGGACTTAATTCTGGCTCCCTCTGTCCTGTTTCACTCTTTGTTGTTGTTGTTACCACAGCGAACTAGCAGCTGCTACAATAGCTTCCTCTTCTTTCCCTTCTTCTGCCAGTTAATCTATACCTGTGTGTTTGTTGGGCTTCTCAACCTGACGCTTCCTATAGAGTCAGCAGAGCCTTAACAGACTGAAATAGACAACCCATGCAGTGTGCTAGGTCTAAATTAAATTGGAAACCATTTAAAGGATTAACACACAGTGAGACAAACACCTAACAAGCGTCCAGGGTAGGCGAAAGCAAGCAAAGATTTAAATTTAGCTTAAACCACAAACTGCTGATACTTTTCTAGACTAAATAATTTAAAGTAAGATTAGTTAGATTTCCAGGAATCTAAATGTGTTGTTAAAAATCACCACTTGCAATGTGGAAACACTACTACAAATTATCAGCTTAAGCTAGATAAGCAGTATTAATCCTGAGTGTTTCTGAATCTTTTGTCTTCTCAGAGCGGTTGTCTCCTTTCAGTCGGTTAAAGCTGCAAATGCCACTGTGTTGGTTCTTTGTTTTTATTTCTTTATATCTTTTGCTAACACCGACTCAGCATTGCCCAGCTTGACCAGGCCATGCGGCGGGATGCTGTTAATGCTCCTTCTGCTTGAGCTTCCACTGCGCTTTCTTCAGTGCAACCAATCCCCCTTTGAGAATGGAGCCATAACCTGCTCTGCTAATCCCGTCATTAACTTCACATATGGTCCGTTAAGAGGACAAAATGCTGAAACTAACCTGTGCGTCATTTTGTTGTGGTTATGTATCCTTTTCAAAGGGTCAGCAGATTTTTGCACTAGTGCTGGGCAATTTCAGTTTCAGGGAATGAACATTATTTTGAGCTGTATTTTAAGCTTGTTTATGGTTGCATGCTTACAGCAGATAATGAGGTGTATTAAACTAAAACTGCATTTATATTATTCTTTTTTCTTTTGCAGTAAACATGCCTTTTCTATATACTATATTGAAAAGGAACAAAAGCAATAATGAGGCAGATGAAAACAAAAAGCATTCGCCGTTTTGAGATGGTTGTTAACTCATTAAAAGTGTTTATATTCTCACAAAACAGAATATGAATTTGTGTTGTAAACTATAATTGGAGTGTAAGTGCAGTCACTTATAGACTACACTGGCACTCCAAATATGGAGTGCAAAATTATAGATTATCGTCCCTGTTAGCTATCTATAGTCTCTCCATAATGGAGACAATATCTGAGAAATAATCTAAATCTTTAGTTTTTACAGTGGGAGAGCATACGAAATTCTTGGAGTACACTTAACTAACAGACTCCTTTTAAAGCATGAGGCTGACACCCTAGTTTATCAGCAAGGTCAAGGAAACTTTTGTCAAAGGGAAGAAAAGCATTTAATCTGCCAAGCAGCAAGACTTCCAATTTGTGCAAAGGTGACATGGCATTTGAAGATAAAGGCTAATGAAAATGGTCTATTTGAATACTAATTGTCTCTCTTTAGAATGACAGGACCAACAAGTGACTGATGTCACTGTCCTATTTTAGAAACCTTAACAAATGAAAGCCGTGTGCCCTGCAGTGGTGAGCACAGATTGAAAAGAGGGTTTATTTTAACCCATCTAGTTACAGAAAGAGTAGGTTGGAAAAATACTGAGCTTTGTGCTGCATAATTGCCAGCACATGCTTTCTCTTAGCTACATGATGCATCATAAGCCAGTTACAACATATCTCTTAAATGAATTTTCAGAAAAACATCCATTCTGTTCCAAAATCACTGAGTGTTAAAAAGATCTTTAAAATGTCACAGAACAAAATATGAATAATCATCTGCTTTCGTTGACATTTTGTAGGATTATTTAATGTAATGTTTTGAATGCAGAGCATCACAATAAGAAATGGAGGGCCCATTGCCCAGCACTAGCTTTGTATAGCTGGCAAGTAAAGCAGTATGGACCACTGTACTAAAATTTAACTGATTGCTTCAGCTGCCTATTACACCCTAGCCCAAAGGTGTAATTTGCATCATGGGTTCCATGGGGATAGACCCTTTGTCATTTTAAGCCTCACTAATTACAACTACAGGTGGTAGTTATAGGTCTATTTGTATTTCTTGATGCTAAAAGGGTCCATTGGCAAGTTAAAGGTGCAAATTACATTCTGCTGACTAATGACTGAAAATGAAGAAGAAGACAAAAAATGGTAGCTCAAATGAGGTCCCTTGTTATGTCAGTGAAGTCTTCATTAGAGCTTTCTCAGGTTCTGGTGGCTAATTGCGTCATTTTGTCCTGTTAAATGCAGACACCCACGGTGGACATCCGTCCGCGCTCGGCCACTGCCATTCAGATGAATAACGCCACGCACATGCAGGAGCGAGACGAGGAGTACGGCTATGAATGTCTGGATGGAAAGGACTGCACTAGCTTCTTCTGTTGTTTCGAGGACTGTCGCTCCGGAGCCTGGCGGCACGGCAGGTTGCACATTCGCATCGCCAAGATAGACTCTTATGCACGCATCTTTTTCCCCACTGCATTTGCTCTCTTCAACCTGGTCTACTGGGTCTCCTATCTCTATCTCTAGGCGCAGGTGTGTATCCAGCCTTATCATACAGTCCATTACATTCTACATATGCTCTGCGCCAACGAGTGACTTTATGGAGGAGGGGACCCACTGAAATACCCAGAGATTTGATTATAGCATTTCTTCTATTTCTTTTGTTTTAATCCAATTAAATCTTGTTTATTTTATCAAAGAACTCTGACAGACATTGCAAATGTTGTAGCATTACATTTAACTGGTGTGAAAAGGTTTATAGATGTGTTGAGGAACTATGGATTGTGTAAGAGATCAAACAAAGTTTTGTTTCATTTTCACCACTTTATTTTTGAATTAGAAATTTGAAAGATACGTCTCAATGGGGGGTTTACCAGTTGTTTTATTAGATAAAAGATCATTTTGCAAGAACCAATTAGTAATTCAATAACAGCAGTTTGGATCATGTCAGATCAAGTATTCATCAGAAAAAGTCAATAGGTTTCAGAGGACAATTAAAAAGAAGATCAGAGTGCTTTGCAGAAATCAAAGTGATATCGATGTGTTTTTATAAATGATTATTACTAAATCAAAACAAAAAGAGTGTGACCAGTTTATGGTGAGTAATAATACATAACATCTTTTGCATTGACTGTACTTTTAATTATGTTCATACTTCTTTGTTCACTTACTAAAAAACAAAATCCGAAGCACTTTAACAGAGCTGTTAGACACTGACATGAGAATATTACTTTTTTTTTTTTTCAAATTTATTTGTTTAGTGTGGTCAAAGTGTGGTGATGCTGTTTATGGACTTCTACTGTACAGACACTGTATATATTTTACTATTGCATAGTGGTTTACATTTATTGCATGCACCTTTCGGGCCAAAAAGCAACTTATTTTATGGTCTTCTACTGTTGGCTATGGAAAATAAGAAAACAAGCACTAATAATCATTCAGGATACTCTTCTTTTTTTATGAAAATTCAGAAAGTGACACAGTGAAAATGTTAAGTTGAGGAATCCCTCACGATTACAGGTGGGAGGATCATCCCAGGGCAGAAAACTGGTTTAGTCAATTACCTTGCAGCCACTAGCTTACACTTCATCCCTTTCTCCGGTTGCTGTAAAAGTGCATATTTGCAACATGACACCATGCTATTGTGTTTTTAGTTATGGAAGTTTGTCAGAGTGGTAACTGCAGCAGGATATTCAGAGCCTGAGTTTTACTTTTGAGGATACTTCAACTAATCTACAGACAGCTGTAGGGCATTGTGCAATCTTTGCAGTTAAAGGTTCATTCTCTTTGTTATTCTGCAAAGATTACAAGAAGAAAACGAGGCTTTTATTCAAGCGTAAGAACAGATGTAACCTTTTTTTTTTTTATCAAGCATTTCATTTCCTGTGTCTTTGAGAAGAATCACATTGAGAATGTATCTCATTCGTAGTGGGAAGAGATATTCAAAAGGCTGAGAAGAAGTCTGGTATTGTTTCAGTATTTATTTTTTTTCTTCCATTAATCAAATGTCTGAATGTATAGAGAGCAGAAAATAAATGAAACATTTCTGAACTGTAAATGCTATGTATGATACAGTACAATCCACTTTACAGATCCCTTACAGCAGGCACCAGTATGCAACTAATGGAGAGCTCACTGATTGTGTACATAAATTATGAATAAAAAACTGGTCAAGCCCTTGGGATATTTTGTAAAGGGTATATATTTTGTCATTTCAACATTGCTATTATATCAACGTAAAGTATATCACACCTATTATATTATGGTTTTACCAACCATGTAGAATATTTGGGGGAATTGGGGTATTTATTTATTTATCCATTGCTGGCATTTATTTATTTCTTGAAAGAAAATGCATTTTATGCTCATATAGCCCCTGAAAAGAAACGCAGAGTGCTGTCATTTATATCAAAGATACATTTTTGTTTAGTGTGTCAATGGAGCTTGAGCTTATTTATCTTGTGTTTTGTTGTGATCAGTGTACACTACTCTCACAAAAGCCTGTCAATCTGTTATATTTGTTAAATTAGTGGCTTGCGGCATTACCTGTTGTGCATCTTCTGAGTAGTAGACTTTATTTAATGAAAAATATATATATAAATATACAAAAACAGTTCCCAAGCCACCAGAAGAAGAACATTTGCTTGTCTAAATGACTATTAATTGCGTTCACTTTTCCAGCCATCTCATTGGTTTGCTTTGGTCTTGACATCTGAAATAAATAAAGCATCTCTGGTTATACAAATATATGTATTTACCAGATAATGTCATATTTCTTACAGTTCTTTCCCTTTTGTATTAAATGGTTGTCCTGTTGTGTTACAAAGCTACCACCCAGTAGTCTGAATCTGTCTTCAGTGTATACATATGCTATTTCTCACATCTTTAGGGTTTCCAAGTGTGTCAGTAGCAATGTAAACTGGTCCTCATCAGTGTTTGTTTAAAGAAGTGTAATGGAGTGACTACATCTTATAAAGTGCCAAACTGACACACACTGAATAGAGAATATCTAACTTTAATATCATCATATACTACTTTGTAAAAGAAAAGACATGATAAAAGATGAGGGTTTTCTTTAAAAAAAAAAATACAAATGCTGCCCTGCGGGATGGATTAGCAGGTGCCCTGGATTTCTTTTTTTTTTTTAGTTCAAATTTGACATGATGCAGAACCAAAATCATCAGCTATGCTCGAATGAACATGAAACTAATAAAAACGATCAAGGTAAAATGGAAATTACTTGACTGTGTGACGTACCTTATTAATGCCGATGAGAGCGTGTGCTGAGGTTAAAAATATATATATTATGAAATATTTTTCTTTCCATAATAGATGCTTGTTGATTGATTTCTGTTGTTTGTGTGTGCTCTACAGAAAATGTAGAGATAGAAAATTGTGTGGGAGGTACTCAAGTGTGTTTATTCTCAGTAGCGTGCATGCTGAACATGTTTGAGGTTTAAAAGGGACGTTTCAAAGAATTGGGACTCGCTCATCTGCAGGTGAATCCTTAATCCTTTGCTTGCATTGACATGGACACTTAACACTGTACTTCTTTTTGATGTGATTTTATTTCTTTTGGGACCCACAAATGAGACATATATGTGAACAGCACATGTTGATATTTTCTAATGTGTGTATTTTGTCAAACTGCAGAAAAGAAAATAAGCGCTGGAATCACAGAGCCCAGTAAAAGGTATTCTAAGGCTAAACACATTTCACACGATTCTCCATACATACAGTATAATAGTTGTCTCTCATCTATGTAAATTTGGTTATTGTATAAAATGGGCACTGATCAATTCTGTTAGGATCTGCATAATAAATTATATATGTGAAGATAAAAGTCCTTTTCATAAGAAAATTGCACATAGCTGTGGAATTTTACAATAAAATGGTCGCATTTATCAGTGTGTACAGGTTCATTTATTATTATTATCATTATTATTATTATTATCATTAATGCTGTTGTTGTTGTTATTATTGTGGGGTGTACAGTGGTCAGTGTGTTCCCCTGCCCCTGCTTGAATACTCTGCCTTCCTCACACAGTTTATATATTGGGGTTAATTATCCTGTAATAACAACAGAATTATTGAAGTAATCACTGAGCATCTGGATCATTCTTATCCAGTTTTTAAAAATTATTGTTACATTTCAGTCATCTCACATGGGTTTTTTCCACCAAGAATGGAGCCCTTGCTTTTGTAATTCTCTGACTGTACCAGCACTTTCAGTTACTGCCATCACCATTCACCTCTTGCAAGTATTTGGCAGTATCGTTTTCTCAGCTGTTCTCTAACAGCTTTTTGTGCTTAGGGAAATTTTGCACTTTCCTTTACACCTCGCATAAAGATGCTGCCATTGTTTCTTGGAAGCTTGCCTTTTAGTAAACAATCTTACCTTGTCTCTTTCTCGTGCTCTCTTTAATGCGCACACATGCAGTTTTAAAAGTGCTCTTGCAGAACACAAGGTTCATGTTTTTATGCATTTTGTGCCAAAACAGTAGAAACAGTGACACACTATCAGGTCGTGTATTGTTTATGCATTAAAAAAAACCAATTTCTACAGAGGCACTCATTGTTTGCAGTTCCATGCTTGGGTTGCATGTTTAATTTGCCCAAGTCCAGCTGAACCATGCTCGGGAGAACATTTTTCATGTGGGGCAGGGCAAGGTTCACATCACTGGGCCCAGCAACATCAAGCAGCACTCAATGGCAAAATAAGCAGTATTTTGCAGGGTTGCTTACTGCAAGTTACAATCAAGGCCAACAATATTGGACAATCACACCATTGTTGTAATTTTGACTCTGCATACCATGTAAGTGGATTTTAGTGGATGTGACTGAAGTAGAGCTTTAAGTTTTACATGAACTGTTTGGGAATTACAAGAGCTTTATTTATTAATTTTCAGAGGCTCAAAGGTAAGTCAAGATTTGACAAAAAAAAAGCAGTGTTGTGGCCAGGTGAAGCAGATGTAAGATCTGGAGTTGATTCCAAATTGTATTTGTCAGCTATTTGCTGTAACTCTCAACACGGGCTCTAAAGAGATATTGATTCAATTATCATTAAAGTGATAAAACAAAAAGAAACCCATGAGAGCAACCAGAACAACTTGGATAGTGGCCAAAATCAATAATCTGACATATTTTTAAAAAGAAGGAAAGCACCTGTCAGCTCAACAAAACTCAAGTCTGGGAAATCACAGAAGTTAAAATGATCATTGAAAAAATAATTTTCTTGGCTAACAAAACCTGTAGCCAAGTCTTATCATTGCCAGGTTATTAAAACGTAAATTACTCAAAAGTATTAAAAACAATCTGTATCTGTAAAATTATGTCACTTATATATTATATTATTATATTGATATTGATATTTGTATGACCACTAAAGCAAGTTCTGTCATCTTCAACAATGCTGTGGTGGCAATATAAGGGCAATATATTACAACAGTCCTGAAACTTAGACACCAGTTTGTTTTTTTTCCCACTCAGTTGTAAAAAACAAACAAACAAAAAACATTAACCTCCTAGGACCTGGCATCCACATTTGTGGACATCACATTTTGGGTTATTTAGACCAAAATACAAAATTTTGCACTACAAGGACCTGATATCCACTTACGAGGACATAATACTGCCACTGCTCTATCGAAATTTTAAACGAATGTCCTCATATGCGGCTCTCATTTTTCTTAGAAACAAAAATCAGGTTAAAAAAAAAAATCTGGTAATTCTTCGTTTTTACATTCATCGGGTCCCAATCAGCCCAAATATCAAAGAGAAATTAAAAATGCATGCTGTGGAAGAGTTCAGGTCTTAGGAGGTTAAACACTGTAATTTTTATTTCAACTGTGAATCTGTAAATTGCTCAGAAAAAAAAGGTTCACAACATATTTATCTCATCCATTGTGGACACATATTAACATATTTAATAATGGTCTATCCTCTACATCAAATGGCTGAACGAGATACTTCAAGTCAGTTGCATGGATAAGCATCCAGGCAAATTGTTATAATTCTAACAAAGGAGGTGGCTGATGCTTTAAGTTAAAAAAACAACTAAGGGCATTTTGTATTAACATGCTTCATGTAAGCCTTACATAACCCCAACAGAAGCTTATTTTTTTTATTTAATGTGTCATTTTTTTCTTTTCTTTTTTTTTTACATAGTAGCACAGTGTGGTTTAGTCCAGTGTCTCTTCCTTCCAGGAAAGTGCACTTGAAACAGAGCAGCAGTTGGCTGCTGGGCCTCTGTGTTGGCACCTCTCTCTCTGGGCAGGGTGGCAGCTGCAAAGGACAGCAAGTGAATCCCTCTGATTATTACACAACCGTCTGCAATGTACCACAGCACCGTGCCATCATAGCTAGCCCTTTCATCAACTGAGGTACAAGCGCTTCAGTCAGTGCAGAGAAGGGAGTACAGGGAGTCCTGTATTAATAATGCAGCCTGCACATGGTTCACTTTTTAGGACTTCACCTCAGTGCTTTGATCCCTGTAAGATATCCAAAATATTAATATTTTGGCACAGATCTATGGGGTTTTTTTTAATGGAATTTTTTTTTTTTTAAAAGGAGTTAGATTGTCTACTGATGGGTACCAAAAACTAGAAAATAAAGTAGTAAGTGTTTTCTGTAAAATTTTTAATAATCACATAATAATATATATATTTTTATTTGTTATTTAACCTAAGATATATATTTCTTCAGGTGAAAATGTATGTTGTTTATGTAAAATTTAAAATATAAAGTTCATTATTGCTTTCCAAAAAACACTGTTTCCATTAGCCACAATACCACTTTTCTCTATCTGAAAAGTCAAAGTGCTCTACACAACTTGCACCCGTGCACTTTTTTATCTATGCTGTTTCCAAGTGCTTACTTAGTACTCATTCATCATCATCATCATCATCATCGTCGTTTATTTGTATAGCACTTTAAGAACACACCAGGCAGACCAAAGTGCTGAACAACACAGATCAAAACAACAACCAAATTAAAAATACCATAAAATTCATACTCCGGTGGATGCATCGGAGAGCAACATGGAGTTAGCATCTAGCCCAAGAATATTTGGCATGCAGATTGGAGCAGACTGTGATTAAACTACCAACCTTCCGGTTAGTAGGTGACCTGCTCTATCACCTGAGCTACAGCCACCCCAATGACATATGACAAGGACCTACAGACACCCAAGCATGCAGAATAGTTGGCAACAACTTGTTAACAACTGATCAAGGAAAAATGAGTATTTCTCAACCTGTTGTGAATGTTTGCTGGCAGTCACTGCCTAATCAAGTGCTAAAGCCCCAATCCTGCAAGACCAGAGTCAGGTCAGTAGCCATGAGTCTTTACCTTCTCATCCCTTCTTACATTCCCAAAAAACTATGGTCAGTCACAGCAATCTGCTAGAGACCAAACAACAAGCAAAGAGGTTTTCAGTGCAGCACCGCATAACTCTTTGTAACCAGTTTCACTAAGTGAAAGCCAGCAACCTCCATCAGTGACTTGCCAACGAGTCAGGGATTGCATATTTTTCACATGAATTGTGACCATTTTGGTTTCTGGCAATCCCATGTCTAAGTCTACTGTGAAAATTCCTTACAGACAACTACATGCTGTTTTTGTTTTTTATGCTTTTTTTTTTTTTTTCTAATAAGGCGATACTGACTTAGATGAAGTAATTAAAGGGCCACAATTTTAACGACAGAAATGTAAATTACCAAAAAGTTTTGAAAAATGTTAAACTCATTATAAAAGGAACCACTTCTTTACACTCATCTTTGTTTCTTGTTTCAAACACCACGGACATTCAGTTATAAAATATTGATTATCCATGAACCATTATTTAGAATATGCAAAGCATTTTTAAAAAAGATTATTATCTGCTTAGTTAAACTGTTAAAGCTTTCTTTGAGCATCTCGATTACTTAAAAGGGATGCCATGTGACAAAACAGAGGAATGCAACACAGAAAATTTAAAAAGGGAGTTCAAGTGAAAGGGCAACTACAGTTCTCTGGACCTTTGCTAATTAATATTATATTGGTCATATAATATTAATCATATTAACCATCTTCTGAAAGCGTAAATCAAGGGAATCGGATTTCAGTAATAGTTAAAGTAGTGACTTCTTTTCGAAAGCAGTGTTGAAAAAGCCGTGATGCTAAAGATACCACCACGTTATATCAATATATGACAGTCTTCATTAGACATGACATTCAGTGACTTTTGAACTACTGAATCAATGATGCTTGTTGGGATGTAAAATGTCAAGCTGAAAATAATATGACCTTTCACATTAATTTAGACTATGCTTCTTGCATTAGCACTGAGTGCTGGTTGGAGTGTTGTCTAATGCCTATGTATGTAATTTTCAACTGCATGTAGAATTTTTCAAATGTTTCTCTCTTATAATATGTATTTATCTATATGTATTAATTGGGTATGTATGTTTCTGCTGGTTTTCTTCATGCCTCATTAACAGCTCAACTGTAATCTGCTTGGGATTAGTAACACTCAGTAACAGGAAGCGGTGCCTGAGGAAAGCGGGGAGGATCATCAAGGACTCCAGTCACCCCAGCCATAAACTGTTCAGACTGCTTCCATCAGGAAGGAGGTTCTGCAGCATCCGGTCCCGTACCAGCAGACTGAGAGACAGCTTTTTCCATCAGGCCATCAGACTGCTGAACACGTCATAGACACCTCAGCTTCACTACTGGAACTTCAACATTATGCACTCCACACTGTATATAAATGCCACTTGTTTTGCACATATTCAACTCTGTATATTTTATATATTTTATTATTATTATTATTATTTTATTTTATTTTTTTACTATTTAATTTGTAAAAATTTAATAGTAACACACACACACACACACACACACACACGTAGGAAAATATTTAGTATACACATCCAGAAATGCATACACTATTATATATTGTACATATATTTATTAGTTTCAGGTTGGCCATTCTTGTATTTTGCTCGTTTGTGTTGTTGTGTTTGCACATCTCTGTTGCTTGTGGGGCTCGCACACAAGAATTTCACTCGCATGTGCTGTGCCAGTGTGCCTGCACATGTGATGTGACAATAAAAAGTGATTTGATTTGATTTGATTTGATTTGACACTCTGAGCAGGGTAACAGGGGAATGGTTGCATAACTTCTTCCTTTAGCCAAGACACTCAGTATAAACTGGGATTAATTGCCAAGGCTGACTGTCAAGATACTTCAATCCATTATCATCAAAGGCAGATCATGAATGTGATTTTAAATGCACTACATGCGCATAATGCACATGCATACAACTATTTACTAATTACTGACAGAAAGTGTGATACTGAGGTTGTCTTTTTACTTCATGAGTCTGTGAAAGTGGAAGCTTTCAGGTGGCTGGATCCTAACCCAGTCGCCCTAGGGCGAGAGGCAGAGTACACTGTGGAAAGGTCACCTATCTGTCACAGGGCTAATAAAACCATCTGGCTAATATTGTGTCATACTTGTCGCCAAAAAAGCTCTGACCCATTTAGGGGTCCTGTGGAATCTGGCTCCAGGATGATCCTTCAGGTTCTGCTGGTTAAGTCCGTGAGCTGGGCTCAGTCCCACAGATATTTGATCGGATTAGTAATTGGGGAGTTTGGAGGCCAGATCAATGGATGGGGCTCTTTGTCATGTTTTTTCAGTTGTTGCTGAGCTGTTTCTGGATAATGGTGGAGTACACTGTCTTGCTGGGAGTGGTCACTGTTGTCATACAGTGGCTTAATATTTCAAACACACTGTTTGTGATTGGTATATTTAGCTGCCACTACAACATCAACATGAATGCCAAACCCCAATATTTCCAAAGAGTACGTTGAATTTATACGTCTATCTTGGAAATGGTTAGTTACACAGCACTCATAATGGGGTGAGCAGCTGCTGGCACTGAAAGAAAGTGAAATGGTATAAACCATTAATAGGCTCAAAATATAGGTTAGGTTAGTTGTATTTGTATTTGTGGCTCATAATATTTTATCTCTGAGCAAATGAAATTTAAATTCAGTAAAATGGGAGGAGAGAGGAGAAAGGAGTGTGTGTGGAGTTCTAAAACAAGAACAACAACTATTAGTGCTGAATATGATGCTGAAAAGCTGTTTGTCATTCAAAAGGTCTCAAAACATACCCATCTAGGTGTTCAGAGAATCCCTGTTGTGTTTTCAGATTTGAAAAGCCTTATATTTTCAGCTGCTAATTAAGTCTCCAGGGACTCAGACTGAAGAAAAACAAACTGTATTGGAGCCACTTTTACCTTTAGATTGCCACTGTAATCATCTGAAGTGTATAGTGGCTGATGTTGTGTTAAAAGTGTGTATAAAATGTAATTCAATGGAGAGTTAAGAATTATAGTACTTGTTTTTCCACTTCTCCATTTGCTGAGTACAAATCTGACCCACATAGAAAGGCTTAAATCCTCTTCTCTTCAATGTGAGAGCAAACATCTAACACAGTATGACAACCTTGCACAATGTCTTTTTGTAGACAAGGTACATTTACTAGGATCTGAAAGCATCATAAAGCACAGACTTTATGGACAACTTACATTCAATGGTCCATGATGCTTAGAGCTGTACATTGTAGGCTTCCGATAGTTCTTCAGGAAATGTATCCATTGCTTTTATAGTCTGACCTTTAAGGAGCTTTGAAAAGATTCTGGGTTTGATTTCAAAGTTAATAGCAATTTAGATGAAGGCAGTAATTCTAAAAGTCTACATATGTTTTTTTAAAGCATAGAATATACATATACACCTCAGCCACTGGGAAATCATTGATATGGGAAATTATTGATACACCACTGGCTGTTAGCAAAGGGTAATAGGCTTTCTCAGGCAGGTAGATGTTTGGATAATAGTAGAGAAACGTGATGTGAAGATGTCAAGCAGATAAGCATGAATACATGGCCAGTTATTGTGCAAAGTCTTGCTATTTTGCGAGTTCAGAGTGTAAAGTTTAGTAATCAATATAAAGTGGTTGCAAGAAGGAATATTTTCTACTAATTTTTACCTATAGGTTTGGTGTACTGGGGAGCCAGAATAGAAGATATGTTGTTAGTATAGAAACCTGTTGACAGCACCAGAACTAACAACTAAGAACAAGAACAGTGACAACTAAGAACATGTTACACATTTTATGATCCTTCAAAGGTGTAACTTGAAGATAACATTTTTGTCAGTAGAAATTGCAGAACTCAATTCACCCACCCAGGATATGCACTCCTTAGCCTGTGGCAATTGTTAATGTTTTTTAGTAATTTTTGTGTCTATAACATACAAGTATCTTCCCTATAACATGCCCTTAAACCAGGGATGTCCAAATCCAGGCCTCAAGGGCCAGTGTCCTCCAGGTTTTTGATATCACCCTGGGTCAACACACCTAAATCAAATGATTAGTTCATTACCAGGCCTCTGGAGAACTTCAAGACATATTGAGGAGGTAATTTAGCCATTCAAATCAGCTGTGGTGGATCAAGGACACATCTAAAACCTGCAGGACACTGGTCCTTGAGGCCTGGAGTTGGACAATCCTGCCTTAAACCATTCAGTATTTACGTCATGTAAGATTTGCCAAAACAGACAAGCTACAGTTTTGGTCAGAAGTTTATATATATACTCATCATGGGCATGAATGTCATGGTAATTTTGACCTTTTAATGGTTTCCTTGAGAAGTTCATTTTCAAGGGTGGAAAGATGGTAAATCATCCATCTATAATGACTTTAACAAAAACAAGAATTGGATGCACAAGTTTGAATGTATTTTGAATTTTTTCTAATCCACAGAGGGTCAGAAGTATAAATACAGAACGCACTATAAATCGAAAATGAAACTAAAACTGGATTTGTATATTAATAAGCATTTTAGGCATTCATAAACACTTGTCAAAACAAGTCATATACAAGGAGAGCTATAGTATCATTGGCAGTGTGGTAAAAAGGCAAGAGTTAGAAAAATGACTTAAAAACAAAGTTCTAAAATTTAATTACAACACACAAGCAAGGAAGAACTTATTAATGCCTTCACTAAGTCATTACAAATTGATTCGCCAAGAAGTACTAAAAAAACCCCAAAGTCATTCAATTGTCTTTGTGGTAAATAATTGCACTTTTATACTAAACCGTAGAACTTCATAGTAGTAGTGTAGACATGTTTAAATCTCTAATCTCTCACACTGACTGAGTTCTTCCCTGTGACTAAATCTGTGAAATTAGAACACGGTGTTGCTTTGGGTTACTTTGCAGATAAGAGTACAGTCTGGTTAATGTTGATTAAAATGGCCTAGGAAGGTTCAGAGACATTCCTTATTTAGAAACTACTTTGCATTCCTTATAGAAATGCATTTTCATTTGTATGATAAAAGATTTAAGCGTGGTTCTTGTGATTTTAAATGACCTACTCTTCACTTACAGCACTAACACGGTAGCTCTCAGAATCCCCGTGGGGCAGCCACCTGTTCTAGTGGGGGGTTTTTTCCTTCCCATCTACAATACACACAATACCACTTCATCACCTGTAAAAAGACACAATTTGTTGGAGATCAAATGTGCTGTAACCATGAGACTTTTGACAGATGTTAACCCTATGGTTTGAAGATAAGTACCTTTTGTAGCTGCAATAGGAAATGTGGTGCACAAACCTTATTCAAAGTTTCCAAAGAGATTTGTCTTGCTAGCTGATTTATAGAAAATTTGATGCTGCCTTTTCAGTGAATCTCAAATTACACCTATTTTAATACTATACAATTCAACATTACCTTTAAATCTTTACATGATCGATCTCTCAGTATGTTCCTCTAACTGATGTTCAGTAGCCATGTCTTGGGTGCCAAAAACCAAGCAAGCACTGCTCACTTAACATATCCATATGGTGGCACACAGCTTGACGAAAGCATAATCCTGTCCATGGCACAGACTGTTTAATTGCTACTCCTCCCATGTCAACCATAGGACTGACTGTTTGATAATTGTGAAACCACTCTTAGGTCACAAAGCCAGACAAATCAGCTAGCTTTAATAATGCAATAAGGAACTAGGAGAATATTTGCAAAAGTAGATGCAAGTGCCAAAACTTGCATGTTTGACACATTAAGTTGAAACATTTTCAACAGCCACCAATTTTCAACATTTTTGATTTTTTTTATCTGTCGTTTTTATCTTAGGAAGCAACTATTTTATTAAAGAATTTCAAACTCTGAATAAAATCAAGAGGTTTTACTATTGATTGATATGCAATTTAAGTAAGACTATGTCATAGTCCTTCTTTTTATGCTTATTTAGCATAAAAATGTTTTTACAATGAAAGCTGCATACACAAACATATTTTTAATATGTCAACCCAGAGGCATGTGACACGGGTTCACCATCTCGCCCAAGAACACTTCAACATACATTGTGCATTGACTATATAACTATATATAGTTCATGCACGTGTGTGTGTGTGCATGTGTGTGTGTGTTATCTGCTAGACACAGATGTATGCAGCTTAATACGTCACTATGTGCATCTTATGTCAGCAATACCAACACTGAAAACTGGATTTCTCCTTCACCGTCAATGTCAGATTCAGTTTTGCCTTGCATGGTTATGCCCATAAGCTTTGAACTGAACAAGAACCCATTGCAGTTACACTACTACTGTGTTAAACATGAACTTCCTGTGGGCCATGGATTCCAAATGGAACTTAAAAAATATGAAGATAACACATATTGTACTTAAAGATTCAGTCCTTCCTCCAAAACAAGAGCGTATAAGAGCAGTGTAAGTATATAGTAGAGTGACATGACACACTTTATAGCCCTTAAGGTTCAAATTTCATTTGATGAGTTTTTAGGGATGTTGACAACAGGTTCATTTTTCTTTTCCAGTCTGCCATCGTAAGTGCCAGTGGCAAAGACATGAGTCCTAATTTAGACAGTTACATTAATATTGCACACACTCACACCATCTGCAAATACAGTGACAAGATCATATGGAGACCGTCTAAAACAGACAAATGCAAAATAAGCCTTGAAGCATATGTGAACAAAAATACTAACATGGTACGATGATGAAACATGCTGTGACAGGACAGCTTGAAAGATACACCACATACACATCAGATACACACACACAGACTATTCTACTGCTTGACTTACAGTACCTTCAGCAACTGCCATTCCTAATCTATCAATGGCGTAGATACGCTAAGCTGTCAGGTCTATGCTTGGTTCAGGGGATGTCCACACAAAGTGCTGTCAGTATTCTCCTGTATTTGCCAAATGCTAGTGAACAACATTTTCTGCAAAGGTTATTTAAAAAGCTGCTTCTAAACATTGTTTAATGTCTAAACATTGTTTAAGAAATATGAACCAATGAGGACTAGTCTAGCCACAGCTAGTGGGCAATTAGTTTTCCTTCATAAAAGAACAATAGCCAGGCTTCAAAAGTCTGTCACTGCAGACTAGCAGCACAGTGGCTTAAATAAACTTAAATTAACTTTGACATGGAGGTCGAATTAAATTTAGTATGGTGTTTGTATTTCTGTCCATCTGTGTATACTCCCAAATGTGTATGTGTCTTACTGGTAGTTGGTACAGCCTACTTCTGGACTACGTTGCCCTTGACACTGCCTTTCCTCATATGACTGCACCTATCTGGACTCCCTGCGGTGATGTTGCTTCAGTGTGTGTCTTGTGGAGAAAACTGGATATCTGTCTCTCGCCACAGGGTTAAAGGTCCATGGTTGTGTGCCTAAGATATCCCCTCCACAGGCAGTTTATTCCCCCCAGGTTCCAGTGACTCTCCTCCTGGTCCCACAGCCCAAAGCACACAGCTGAGTCACGCCTGCAGTGGAAGACAGACATGTGTGTGTGTGTGCGTGTGTGTCTGTCTGTCTGTCTAATGTATGCTATACTGTATATGTATATACCATAGATGTTCATACAAGTAATATGGTCATAAAGACAACAGGGTAAGCGAGTGTAACATCTTGCATGTATTCCTGCATAGTGAGTCACTGAAACTGGTGAGATTTTTCCTCCAGCTATTTGTGTTCCCAGTTGAATTTTCTCTGGCTCCCTCCACAGGGACCCATCCAGGAGGTATGCTGATCAGGTGCCTGAACCTCACAAGCTGACTCCTTTCAGATCAATTCAATAGAGCAGAAGTTCTATTATAATCTACTTAGAGAGGTCTGAGCTACTTACCCTGTGAGGAAAACTCATTTTAGCCTATTGTATGAGTTGCATCAGCCTTTTCATGGCACAAAGCTAGTCAAATGTATTTGCATGAATAAAAACTTGATCCATTGTTTTCCATGGCCAGGTCTGATTCACAGTTCTCCTAATTCAAAGGTTTGACAATTGGTCGAGCTGCATGCTCAGCTCTGTGGTATTAGCCTCCCCTAACAGCCCGAACAATATAATATCACAAAAAAACAATATCCAAGGCTTTACTTTAACCTTTAATCTCACTGGTTAAGTTTTCCGGGGAGGTTGCATTCAATAGAATTTAATTCATGTTAATATAGTTTCAGAATAGATGTGTACACCATCAGGGTTTTTAAATTTTCTTGTATGAAATGCACCAAATGCCTTTGTTGAAGTTTGAGCACCTTATGACCATAAATAAAGACATACATGTAACAAGTGTTATGGCAGCACTGTCCTGTCAGGGTCCATTATGAAATACTTTACTAGCAGAAAAATCCATATAAAAAAAACAGATGAACATCATTAAAATCAAACATCATTTTCAGCAGAGTGGAGATTTGGCGCAAAATCTAAATTTTCCATTCCATAATATTCCAAAACCAGCAAACATAAAATAATAAATGTGTAGATACATAATACATGTATAAATAAATAAAAATGTATAGACAGGGGCATTTCCATGATGGAGGGTGGGGGAGTTGGGGTGACACCAGCCCCCAAGCCCTCTAAACTATAATTACCCCCCCTCTGGTGCTTCCACCACCAAAGCCATTGAACTAGAATATCATTAATCATATAATCCCCAACATCATTAGATGCGAGCATGGATGAGACCAGCAGGAATATAACTGAGTACATTTACACTTACCTTACTGTACTAAGGTTTAATGTATTTGCATTATGTTTGATTATTATCCACTATATTATAATAAAATTTTACTTTGTATAGTTAATAATTAACAGGAACACAGTGGATTGTAACTATATTATTGGGATTGTCTAAATGATTGGGAGTAACTACTACTGCTTCCGCCTGTCATAGTGTTTTGCGAAATACAGCAGTATATATGCATCACTGCTCATGTGTCCTCACTCACTCAGTTGATGATTGTTAGCGGAGTCATGTGTGGAGCTATTTCAGCTCCACAAGCAGCCAAGGCACAGTTTGTGACATGGTTTGTAACACATGTGGCAATGCCACAAAGCATCTCAAACACAAACAAAAGTAAATTGTAAAAATACAGAATATGATGAATTTATGATGAGGAGAACTGAAGGAGGAGATGGACAGGTGCTGCCAGGGCGAGACAAAGGTCGCTCGGGGAGTCCTTCGGTGCTGTAGGCAGCCACTATCCAGGTACAGAGGATGAAGATGTGGAGCTGTTTGCAATGTGTAGCACGGTTGCTGAATTTTGGAAAGTGACTTATGTCTAGGCTTAGGGTTTTTAGGGTTAGGAATTCACTGCATTCTTAAAAATGCAGAATCCCATTAGTTCAAATTATAGACATTTAGAGTGGATTATATAGGCTAGATATCTTTAAAATATACAGTGTAAGGCAGCCACTGTAGGCTTGAAAACATTTGTTCCTGATTGTTAATTGAATATTAATGTTTGTAATGTAGATACTGATATTTCAGGTTTTTTATTCCTGATTTAATTATAAATAATAATAATTCTTTATTATTAAACAAGAAGAACAAGAAGTTTTTTAATCATTATGAAAGTATAGTTTGAAATACACTACTTTTTATTTTTATTTTTCAAACACATTAATTTTTGTACAAAGTATTGGTATCAGATGAGTATCACTGATACCAGCCTGAATTTGTCTTTGAATCAGAAAGGAAATCAGTCATCACTACAATGTACTACTTAAGCTAGTTAAGTCAGATTATAACTTTCACCTTTACTTTTTCCACTTTACAAAACACGATTACTTTAATAGTCTTGGCCAGCTCCATTTTTCAATCTGCAGTAGGACACAAAATTGTACATGAGCATGAAAATCATGTTTTCTATATCAGTTTTCTACACTGAGTGTTTTTAGTGCCTACATGCCACCCCGTTTAAAAAAATCCTTAAAAAGCTCATGTGTAGAATATACTATAATACTGTGTGAATACAGTTTAAAAATTTGTATGGGTATATTGATGTTTCACCTCTGCTTTTGTCTGTCTAGACAAGTTAAAATCTGATTGATGATACCTCCATCAAGGTCAACAAGTCACTTGTGATTTCCCCTTTCCTTCTAACAGTAAAATCTTACATCGGATGTCATAGTAAAGAATGTTGTTTTCTTACTGATATAATCTTTTAATAAATATAATGTCAAAGTGCATGTTTTTCTGAGCACCATGATCAAAACTAAATGACTGTGTCAAGTCAGTGGGCATTGGCGAAAGGTCATGGGTTTAAAGTATTTTGTTTTTATTTAATTATTTAACCCCAACCTAAAAATAAATCCTTGGGCACAGTCCTTGGGTATCGGATGACCTTTAGTGGTATGCTTGAGAAGGCAGCACTGACTGATGATATTCTGCTAGATGTTATATGTTCGCTTTATCAAATTTGCTTTGATTTGTTTTTCACTTTTTTAAAATACTTTTATACCTGATTATTATACTACAGTGTTTGTTTGGCACTTAAAAAAGTAATACAAAAATCTTGAAATTAGAAAAGTGAAGAGAACCGGTTTGCAGTAGTCCAACTCTTTGGACCATCAATTCCGCTTGTCAGTTTGTGTGTCACAGTTTGTGTGTCACAGGAGGAAAACAGCGGTACGGTCTGCAGCGTGGATATGGACATTAAATATTAAGAAAAACATAATATGTGTGCCCTTATTTTTTGTGTTGGTATGTGGGACTGTTGCCTATAGGTTTATACTGTTAAATGATAATTGCGTTTCAAGTCATTTTAAAGAGTCACGTGAAAGTAATGTAATGAGTAGTATAACAAATTATTTTTTCCTAGGAGTAATTATGTACTGCATTACTTTTAAGAAAGGTATTCTGTGTAATATGCGTAATAATACACCAACACTGATCACACAGCATGTATTTAATTTGTACAAATGTAATGCTAGTGTGAACCTAATAAGAAATAATAAGGAATCAAATCCGTATCAATTCTAATTCCTAGTGATCAGTTACATATAGCTTTGAAAAATAATGACCATTTTACCGCCCTAAACAAAGCTGTTAAAAATTCTCTTTATGCTCTACAAGTTGCTAATCTTCTATCTGTTTCAGAGGTGAAATAATAGTGCCAACTAAAAAACCTAATATTGGCATATAAAAAGGGTTGAAGTTACCTCATCTATATGAAGCATATTCTTCTCCTGCAGACCACCAGGGCAATAAAAAAAAATTCTGAGTAATGACAAAATACAGCCTGGAAGAAAGAATGCCAACAAAAGAGTAAAACGGAAACCAAAACAAATGATGAAAATTGAATGAGCCAGCGGTTAAAGCATGTTTTGTCATGCACAACCAGCAAGCGTTAAGCTTCAGCTCATATTTGCATTGCTTGGAACAACTGAGATGAATATTACAACCCACATTATATAAGACAGGAGAAATGATTCTGCTGAAACTAAGAGAGTGTCAGTTGGAAAGTTGACTAAGCATGCTTGCTCTTCTGCCAACACTGTTTACATTCATCTCAGTCCACATTCACACCTGGATGCTGTCAGCATGGCCATAGTTGCATTGCCTGCTGATAAGCGAGCATCTCCCTCAGGTGGCATATTCAGTGGATGAAAGCCTGACTCACAGACAAACGGTGCATGCTTAATTTTAGCAAGCCATATTTTTCTGCCAGTCTAAACACTGACAACATTAAAACCATAGACAGGTGAAGTGAATAATGTTGGCCATTTTGTTACAATGCAATGAGATGGAAAGTAAAAGTGACAGTGTGAAAAGTGACAGTGGCTTATCCCAGCATGGCAATACACTTTGACACAGAGTGAATGTTGGTCAAAAACTTCTAAAGTTGTCTAAGTGCACTTGGACAAGTTGAATCCCAAAAGATCTACATTTTCCATCTCACAGCTCACACAACACAAAGTATTTGCTAAGGTAGGGCTTCTTGTTGCACCCCAGAGTTGTCTTTAGGTATAAAGAAGATCTGTTACAAGTTGGTTACAAGTTTTAATATTTAGGTAACTGACAGATTATTTTATGTGCGTTATTACATATAGATAATTTCAGCTTCTCATTTCCCAGGAAATAGCCACAGTGGATGGACCTACATGTTTGATTTAAGCGGCATTCACTGTTATGCTGGATGCCCTTCGGGCACAAACCTCTTGAGGCTAGGGTTTTTTTCCCATGCAGTCCAAAACAAAGGATCTTTCACACAAAAGGCAAATGTGTTAAACTCTGCACTACAGGTTATACTCTGTCCTTGTCATATTTGACAAAAAGCTTATACAGGTGGGTCCATAATGCTATCATGGTCCTAGGTTATTGTGTGGATTTGACTTTCTGTTTATGTTATTATGCTAATGTTTGATGTTTTGATTAACGTGCTATTCTAATAATCACGAGCATTAGTTCCTGTTTTATTATTTGAGTTCTGATCCCTGTTTAGTTTCCATGAAGATTTAGGTGCCAGTTTAGACTGACTTACTGTGCCAGTGTTAGCTTGGAATTCTTGGTTTGCATTTAACATTATTTCCTATTTTGAGGTTTTCTTGTGTGTTTAATTTCCTCAGTCTTTCTTTATTTTGTCCCCCCCTTTGTCTCATCTTTTTTTATTTTGTTGTTCTCAAGTGTTCGTGTCTCTATAATTGTATTTTGGGTTAACTTTAATGGTTAGTTGTACTTAGCATCTTGCATTAGCTTTGCTTCTTGACTGTCTTTCCCCAATTTCCTAAATGCTCTCACTTGTGTTAACTATGTTCAACTGTGCCTTGTTCCCCACCTGACTTCTTTTAGCTGTAAGGACAATAGTCTATTTACAGCTGTCTGATTAGCTGTAAAGAGACAACAGAGAAGTGTTAACACAGCTTGTCCAAGGGCAGTGCCACATAAAACATCGTTCATCATGAGACGGACTATAAATAGCGCAATGCTTTGGGCACATTTGCACATTTTCAAGTTGTCTAAATAGTTTCAGCTTCAACAACACTACATGACATTAGATTGCATTTAAGAAGCTAAAAATGAATGATGACAAAACAGAATAGCTTAAGGAAAAAACTGATGCCAGGATTCTTTTATTCAATTTTTTCCATCTATACATTATTTTATGCAATTCACTTTGTAACAGTCACTTGCTCAAGATGTAATTTTAGGTCTCCAAAATGTTAACACCAGTACCACCTTTGTCTAATAAGTGCAATACTGCACAACAGGCCTTAAAGTGTGGAAGCTTTCCAATTATTTTTAAAGATCATACTTTCAATCACATCCCTGTCTTATTGCACTGCATGGTGGTTAAATCTCACTTTTTGAAGTTTTTACGCCTCTTGCACAGTGACTATTGTGTAAAAATATCACATCTAAGCAGAATAATTAGAGACTTTAAGCAATAAACCATCATTTCACACCAGCATATAAGTGCAAAATCTGTGTGACTTGTGCTGTGGTTCTTCATTAAAAACAAAGAGAATGATGTAAAGCTCATTGAAAAGTTACACTACTCTCCATTTTCACTTTTCATCTCTGTTTCTTGTACATCAAAATCGCTCCTGCTCTATGGGTGCAGGCTGGCAGACACTACTCTCAATTTTTCTTTTTCTAAAACTACTTAACCTCTCATGGTGGGTCTTAAGTTAGATTAATTTTCCTTTGCTAGACTTCAATATTACTGCTTGATAAAGGTAGAATGCTCCCTCTGGGTTGGGAAAGAGAGCCCAAGTGAGGGAGATCAAGTATCTTGGGATCTTATTCATGAGTAATGGGAAGGAAGAGCATGCGTTAGATCAGCTAATTGGTGCTGCATCAGCCTTTATGGGGGCATTAAACTAGACTGTAGTGGTAGAGACCCAAGCGCTGATCCAAAAGGCAAACCTTTCCATTTACCAGCACATCCATGTTTCAACCCTTCACCGTGTTTACCTCTGGTTATGAAATGTAGGTAAGGACTGAAAGAGTAAGGTTACAAATAAACTACAAGCTACTGAAATGGGTTTCCTCTGCAGGGTGCCTGGGTTCAGCCTTAGAGAGAGCCTTGCACAACCTGAGGGATCTTTGAGTAGAGCTGTTCTTATTTCTGATGTTTGATAAGGATGGTTCGTAGCCATCTCCCTTTGTAGGTTTTCCAGACACACCCAATTAGTCGGTACCCTGAGGTTACCCCCGATGGATCTTCTCTGGCCCCAGGAGCCCCGAGAAGGAACTGTGAAGTGTTGCGGGGAAGAAGGACAAATGGAATGCCCTGTATATCCCGCTGCCACCATGAATCATCTTCATTTACGTGCGAGGTAAGAGATGGATGGATTACCAATAATCAATGTGTTCACATTTTGCTCAAGTTTGCTTTTGAGCAAGTTAGCCTATCTACCTTAACTACTAACAACCAAAAATGATTCAAAATTCTGCAAGCTGCCTTACTTACCACTTTTAGGAGGTTTTTTTTTTTTTGCCTATTTTTTTCTACCGCTTAAATCCTTTTCAGCTCAAGAGTATATATATGCTGGGTCACTAAAACTGGGTCACAGCGAATATTTATGAGAAATAATTATCTGCACCTCAGTAAACTCAAATGTTAAAACTGAATTTATCAACACAGGAAATGCAACTTTCTTCATCTTTTTGCAAGTCTTTATGGCAACTCTCCACCAACCTGCTAAATGAAACAGTGATGACAAACTGATTTATGCTAACAATTTTAATATATGGAGCAAAACAAACAAAAGAAAACAGTCAAATGAATGCAGCCCATATTTTGCATGCAACCAGACTTGTATGCTTCAAAGAAGATCTTTTAGGTCTGACATCCTGTCATTTAATCCCAATGCCTTTCCATCCTGCTGTGTAATACATTGCTGTTTGTTGTCCAGATGGCTCTTAATCTCCACTTTAGTCCTACATCCCTATCTACCTGATTTATCGCTAATGTTAAGGAGGAGGACAGTGAAGTGGGGAAATGAAGGTGATGGACATTTATTTCTCACACCAAAATTCTGCCAACTCTCCAGATGGAGGGAATGATTGATGCTTTGAAAAAAACAACAACACAACAACAATGATTAAATACTATTGCATCCATTTATCCTCGCATCATCCTTCTTTGTGTGTTTCTCTGGTTGTAAATTTACACAGTCCCACGATAGCAAAAATGAATTTACACTATAATGAAAGAAGATTGCTAAAAATGTTTGTCATCTCAGTGAAAAAAAAAGAAAAATGATTACTGGGGCTCCATTAGTCTGTTTATATCTGAAATGTGTTTGCTTCTACTTTGAATATTAATGTGACTGGCTGTAATTGAATGGCTAGTGCTTTGTTGTGAAACCAGAAAAAAAAAAAAGGTGCTTACACTTATTACAGCTTTCTGAGTTCCTGATTCTTGAATGTAAACTCAAACACAAAACACGGCCTTGCTATAACCAGTATTTTAAGACAAATTCACTTTAAGAAGAGATAAATAATGAGTCATTTTTGCCCATAGCACGTATGAAATGTAAATAAAAACAGGATATTTGCAAATGTATATTTATATTGATCTAATATAACTGAAAACAAAAACTCAACATTTCAGAAAACAGAGCATAACTAAAAATCAATAACATTTCAGGAAGTGGCATCAACATTTTAAAACTCAATGATATGTGAAAACAGTGCGATCAAGTATTTATTTATTTAAATCTGAAAAGGTAGGGATGTTTTTCTTTTTAACAGTCTAAAAAAAGAGATAACATCTAAGGTGGGTTCAGGCATCTGATAAGGATGCCTTATGGGGGCCTACTGTGGGGGAGGTGTTCTGGGCATGTGCCATTGGGAAGAGGCCCCGGGGCAGACCCAGGACACGCTGGAGAGATTATATCTCTTGGCTGGCCTGGAAGCACCTTGGTCTCCAAACAAGCTGGAAGAGGTGGCCGGGGAGAGAGAGGTCTGGGCTTCGTTGCTCCGCTGCACTCGGCCCCGGATATGCGGAAGACGATAGATGTCCATCCATCCATTCATCCAAGGTCTGCAGCATATTTTGCCATATTTTTCATTTCTTTTTTTTTTTTCATAATTCACCAAACCTTTTTAATGTGTGACAGGTCTGCACTGTCCACTTACTCTATTATAATTATTTCATAATAATGAAATAACCATGCCCTTCTCTGAAAAAAGAAATCATTTTTCTAGCACACATGCTTTGTACAATGTGTATTGTTTGTGCACAATGCAGATTTAATCAATTGTTTGAATGTTAGAGTTTTAACTTGTAACTTGAACTGCACCCAGATTCTGAAATCTCTAAATTATTTGAAATTTCAACATAAATATTATTGATAAGTAATTTCATTTTGTGTTAACTGACCCAGAAAAATTGTAATTTGTAATTTAAAAAATTGAAATTTTTTAAACTTAATTGAAAAAACATTCAAAGTCATCATAGCTTGTGGAATGATGGTTTCATACTTTTAGTGGCAGGTTGGGGCTGCAGCACTGGGAATAAAATTCAGCACATTCAGAAAGCAGGCAGTGACTTGTATCTGAATACCATTCTACATCTTGAACCCCTGTTGCTATCTTGTCTCTTCAACCACTTTTACTACAGTTCCTGCTCGGTAGCTACACAAGTCATATTGCTGCCTGTCTGGCAGACAGAGGTAAATGCATTTGGAGACTTATTAGCTACCCCCAGATCAACAAATGTCCTATAGGTTAGGGCTGCTAAATTAATCGAATTTTAATCACGATTACGATCTGGGCTTTCAACGATCATTAAAAATGACTGAGCCGATTATTAGCCCCTCCCTCATGCTTTATTCTCGCACTGCTCCGTGTGGCAAATCGAGTGCACCTCTCTGCATTTCGAACATGTGTCACAACAATTAAGAGGACCCCAGGGAAGCTCGGAAAGTTAAGCAGAAGTTATTTGGAGAGGAGAGTGACTGCTATTGGTTGAAAAGAGAGGTAAAAAAAACTTCAGTGGTGTGGAAACATTATGGGTTCACGGAGTCAGACGTGGATCAAGTAGATACAGTGTGTAAACTTTGCTACGGTGTCGTAGCTGCACCACAGAGCAACACTGCAAAGTTCACTAAACATAGATGTTTACATTTTTCATTTATTTCTTATATTGCAAACATTTGCACTGTTATCAGTATTTGCACACTATTTTATATTATTTTTTAAAGTCATTATTCAATACATTGTTATTGTTAACCCTTTAAAGCTGGTCAGAGCGGTTTTGCTAACTATTTTTAAATCCCTGTAGAACTGGAACCGCGTAAGCTAGCGCAATATTTTTTTTTTGCATATGAAACCAGAGGAGTTGTACTTACATCTTATGCCATCAGCTTGTCCTCGGTCACGGTTTCCTTCCACATAAAGCTTTGCAAAAATTGCATAAAAAGCGCTTGCAGGAACAAAGACATAATATTCCAGAAACACGCTTTGCCGATCCGATCAGCTGTTCGTAACACTTCCCACATTGAAACAGACGTCAGCGCGAACTATCGCATGTCCGCCATTTCCTGCCCGAAACCGGAAGTGACGCCATTTTCGCGGAAAATGTAGTTTTTTACTTGTAGGCCTTAAAAGCTGGTGTTTTTATAAGTCATGTTTGACTTTTCTGAATAGTTTCTGGGATGCTTAGAACTCGAATTGCACTGCTGGAAATAGTTTATTTTGTAGCACATGCTGTTTTCTTTGCAAATTTGCATCATAGGATTGTTTTTTTGTTTTTCCTGCAGTGTATATAAAAATTGCTGTATCTCCAAAATAAAACTATGAAGACACTCAAACTAAATTTCCTGTTGTTGTAAACTATTTTTTGCAACTTTTTTGTATTTAAAGTTTTGAGGGATAAACCTCTTAAATTTCTCCAAGTAGAAATATATGTAAAAAAACCCAAAAACAAACGATTTTCAATTTTTTTGTAGTTTATTGCACTTTTTTGCAATTAATGTAGTTACTATGGACTTAATGCATACATATTATTAAAATATGGGCTATAACAGTTGTATTGATGTATAGCAACTTGAAATGCTCCCACAAATGGCACTACAACATGTAAAAAAATAATATAAGCTCTGGCGGACTTGGTTCTATGGTAGGTCTTAAAGGGTTAAATAAATATCGTCAAATAATCGAGATCTCAATTTCAGTGAAAATAATCGTGATTATCATTTTTGCCATAATCGAGCAGCCCTACTACAGGTGTCCTGGTCTAATGGCATTTGGGAAAATTGGATAATCAGTTGTTTTTAAATCTCATTGATCATATTGCACGTGGGTCACAACAATTCCAAACACTGTTTGGAGTGAAAGAAAATATGTGTTACAAGAGATTATGCATCAGTCTGCTTCAGACAATCTGCATTTATATGGACTGATGTGAAGATGTTCATATGTGTGTGAGTGTGTGTTTGGATGAGTGAGCCAAACTGTAGGAACAGAGGTGTTGTAAGTTCAGTCCTTTCACAGAGATCAAAGTCAAACTCTTGGCCCTAACAATCTGATCTGAGCATCTGGCTGGCCGCCACTGCTGCCACTGACCTGCTAAAAGTTTTCGTCTGGACAAAGATAGATGGCCTTATTGCCCCATTCAAGGCAGGCGTGTTGCTGGACAAGACAGCACTGAACTGGCTAAAAGTTCAGTAAACTGTGGGCCTCTCAGGGTGACAGGGAGCTTATTACCACTGCCACTGTTAGGAATGTACAAAACACTTCCCCCAGGTGGACTGGCTACCTGTCAAAGGTGTAACCCACCTACTGGTCATTGTCAGCTGGGATAGTAGCCCCATACCACTGTCACCAGTTGTATAAGCAGTTAAGAAAATACCAATCCAATTACAAAAAACTGGGACACACTCTGTTTTTATGGGACACATAAAAACAGAGTGCAGTGATTCGCATGAACCATGTCAAATGTAATATCACTTGATTAAACCGAGTAGTTTTTAAGAAAAATAGTAGCTCAATTTGAACTGGACTCTATGTATTGGACTGGACAGTATGTAGTTTAACGTTATCTTGCTGAAATATAAAAGGACTTACCTTAAAAAGCCGTCATCTGGATGGGAGAATATGTTGCTCGAAAACCTCCACATACCTTTCATACTTTTCATGGTGTCTTTACAGATATGCAATCTGCTAGTTCTACTGGAACTAATGTCCCCCCAAAACATTAAAGATGTAGGAGTTTGAACTGAAGATTAGGCATAACATACCAGATGATCACTCTCCTCTTTAGTCCAGAGGACATGACATCCATGTTTTCTACAAAAGAATTTCAAATTTTAATGTCTGACTACAGAATGGTTTTCCACTCATCCTCAGTACATGAGCTTTGGCAAAGAGTAGGAATAAGGCAAAGAATAAGGCTGCCAGTGATTCAGGCAGCCCAATTATTGAGATAATCACATGGTTACCAAGAAACCAATATGCAGCATAGACAGCAACTAGTGGACAAGTTAGAAAACAACAACAACAACAACAACAACAACAACAACAACAACAACAGCCATAATAGCTTGGATGAACATATTCTATTAAATGCTGATCACTGATTAGTTCCCACAGAAGATAGCGTGGTGGTGAGTGGACCAACAGCTTGACTGACGTAGCAAAGCAGCAAATCAATATACACAGCCACTTCTACTCAGGACCATATAAAACTGAAAAAAAAATTAGAACAAAAGTCTAGAAAATTAAGAGTTGGGTCCTGAGCCTTGAGTTAAAGTAATATGCTTGTATCCAGGCAACCATCCTCAACTTATTCTCAGACTACCTGAGCTGCATCTGAAAGGAGAATTAGTATCTGAAAGACATACTTTGTCCAAAAACTATTAATTACTCAATGCAGAATTATAGTAGTTACGTTAATACACTAGAAACTGTAGTAGCAATGTAAAAATGTAGTACACTTTCTTCGATTTTCAACGACTCGTTACCCTCAAGTCCCAAGAATGACATATTTTGATATTAAATTTAGAGTGCCCCAAAATGGATTAGACCCATATGGCAATGTACTGTTTGCCAGGGAGGCCAACAAGTTTTCACGTCTAAAATAAGAAGTGTGACATGATTCAAATTAACAGTTCCTAAAACATGGTAATAAAAAAAGTGCAAAGGCAACATGGCAAACTGTAATACATTTTAAAAAGAAGCTTTATAAACAATTTCACAGACTTCAATACAGCAGCTTTTTACATTGTTGGTTTGCGATTTTTCCCTCTTGTTCTAACATTCACATACTCTCAGATCAAAAGAAGTGGAGCTGCTATTCAGTGGGCTTGGTTGCCATCAGGAGCAACCTGGTGTTTGGAGATATTTTCATGTTAAGGAATGGAGCCAGGGTTTGAACCACATATCCAGTAAACAACCTGCTTTACCCAATTGATGAAGCAGAGCAACAGCTGCCCAGTATAATAGGCCAAAAGAAGATCAAACCAGCTTTGAGCCTATGAATGTAACCTACTTATAATTTAAGCATGCTATTTTAACTATAAAGGCAAGGGAATTTCCTTTAAAACAGTAAAGAAAGCTGAAACCTTTGTGGTAATCTTAACATTACAATGCCTCATGCTCATTACACACCAGAGAACAAAAGTTATCTAAAGTTACATTTTAATTAATGAATGGATTTTGTTGTGGAAGCCTTGGGCTCTTTCCAGAAAATAAGTAATGAAAATGTTTGTTGGAAGGATTTTCTAATGACGTAAATTGGTACGGAGAAAGAGAAGCTAGCTGTGCTGGAGAGTAAATCTCCACAAAGAAATTATCACAGTTGAGCAACCAAAGAATTGCTTTTTTACAAATTAAACTGATATTGCAGTTTTAGTTATCAATAATGCATCTGCTTGTTATAACATCTAAGTAAAGCATGACTCATCAGATGACGGAACCGTTCTAAGAATCTAATTTTCCTACTGGACTGTAAAATACATTCAAAAAATTGAGAAATGGATAATACTAAATCAGGATACAAAAAGTCCCTTTGCAAATAAACACATGCAGGAACTCACAGTAGATCGTATGATCACATAAATGAACATTAATTACATTTCAGCATATCATTCCATATCATCGCATGTTTAGCACTTGCAACAGTCTGAGTGTGACTTTGTCGTGTACGTTACATCTGTTCAAATGCTGAGTAGGCTGATTAGATTCTATCCTTGATCCTCAGAATCATGTTTTTATCAGTTTTCCATAAATCAGCTGTTGTTAGTGTTATTGAAGCTAAGTAAAATTGAAAGTGAAAGAGAAAAACAGAAAAGACTAATTTCACACATGACAGAATATTATGCAAGGTTTTAATTTGTTTTTTTTCCATAGGCTCAAGATGTTGCACCTCCATTGCCTATTTTTGTCTTTTTCTGGGCTGATCCACATTTAATTTAAACTTAGTGTGAACCTTTTCTCAGTCTTAAAGCTTTTCTTGATTGGATTTCATTTTTTCCTTCCACTTCTCACTATTCTGCAGTGCTAAAGTAACGTGTCATGGTTGGCTGTGTGGCAGGCAGGCAAGCAGGAGTGGTGGATCCAAAATGCAGGACTCAGACACAGAAGTTCAACTTAAAGCGCAGCTTTATTGCTGGGAAAACCTCTTACTAAACTAAACTCACCAAAGGACAACAAAAACACTGGTGGACTAAAACACTGAAGCAGAAATACTGAACTGGAGCTGGAAACAAAACACTGGTAACACGGAGGCAAAACACACACAGCTTGTTGAGGGTACGACGCAACACTGACTCAGAGAAACACAGGGACTAAATACACTGGGAAGTAACGAGGAGAATGAGACACAGAAGGAGAGCACAGCTGGGGGAAATTAGAACTGATGAGACAAGCAAAGCAGGACACATTCACATAAGACACGGACCTACAAAGTAAAACAGGAAAGATCACACAGAGACGCAAACTTGACACAGTGGAGACAGCAACTAGGAAACACAGAGACATAAACCATAAGGCAGAGGACTCTAAGAACCGAGAGGCACAGAGGGGAACTCAAACATGCAGACACAGACTTACACAGAACAGAGGGGACATAGAGAAACATGAAGGGCAAGAGATCGAAACTAGAAACTCACACCAAGTACAATAATACAAAAATCACAAAGAACTAAAACGCTGGGTCAGGAGACCCAGGACCCTGACAAACGTGTAATCTGGTATCACATTTTGGCTAAAATGTGACACCAGATTATGTTTAATTTGATCAGAGTGTGAATAATTGAGTGAAACAAATTCCTCTCATTTCTCTGTTCAAGATGTAAACGATCAGTAACTGGTTGGTGCCCACTGGTTACTGGGTACTGATTAGTACATAAGTCGTTAAAATACGGATAACAATTTTTTAAATTTTATTTTTTACTAATAATGCTATAAATGAGCAGACATCTGCATCTAGACATATCATGTTTAATGGGGACATGAAATGCTACACATATAAAAGCTAATTTACACCACTGAGCCCTGCTCTCAAAAACTGACAAAGATGTAACACTGTCTGTGGAGCTGGATTTAAAAATGACACAGCTCTCATTTATAAAGTGCTCTACAAATCCAAACATAACAACTAACAACTGGATTTTCCCGTTTGAGTGACGCTAGCCAAACAGCGAACAGCCAATTACTGCTAAAGAGACAGACAGTGAAAGTGGACTTTCTTAACATAAACCTCATTGTTATTGATTCTGTCACTAGTTAGCTAACACAAAGTAATGTAAGTCAAGTCTAGTGTAGTTCTGTACTGACAGAAGATGGCACTAAATGTTGCAACCAGAGACCGCTGTAATACTGTGTCTGCTGTGTATGTGGCACTACCTTTATTTTCCAGACTTTACATCAGTAAGTCATCCACCACTGATGGTTTAGAGTTCTCCAAAAATGTTCTCTGGTGCTCCGAAAACCTTCCTCGCATGTCTTTTTCTTTAGTTACATTAACAACATTAACTGGGACAAGCATACACACACAGAAAAAGAGTTTCTTTCTTCTACTACTTTGCCTCTCTCACTAAGTAGCACCACCTTGTGGCAGAGGCTGTGCAATTTCCCAACGTAGAACAGGCAAAGAAAAACTAAGCTAATTGATATTAACATGCTCGTTGATTGTTTGTAAGTGATCAAATTGATTACACAAAAAAAGTGAATGATTGGGTACCTGATATGTAACAGTCTTTACAAGAATAGTTTCAGAAATATTCAACTTGCATGGGCTTGTGTATCACAACATTAGTTGTTCTCTTACATAAACATATTTTTAAAACTTTAACTTTTAGCACTTATTTTTTAAATCCAGCGTCACAGACAGAGTTAAATCTATGTCCGTTTTTGAGAGCAGGGCTTGATGGTGTATTAGCCTTTATATGTATAGCTTTTCATGTCTGCTTTAAAAAGCATACAGAAAAATACAGCTAGTATCTTTAAGGGTTTTCCATGAAATTCTATAATAGAGGTCTACTGCCTCTGACAAGCTTTTTATATTTCTTTTTTTGGCAAACCAACAAACTCTTATTATACTTAAAAAAAAACCTGACTATTTGCCCTTCACATTTGTTGACATGTAATTTTAAACCATTCACCCTACCATCGTAATTTGATTTTCCTAAACTTTATACAGAAATTCACTTTAGTCAATGGGACATGTACTGGATTTGTGATGAGGTACGCCCTGTTAGTAGCAGGTTTGACCTCGTTTTGCGCTCAGAAGTGCCTTAATTCAGCATGGCATAGATGCAAAAAAGGTGCTAGAAAAATTATTCAAAACTTCTGATTAATATTAACGCAAAAGTATCACAGAGCTGCTGCAGATGTATCACCTGCATGAATCTCCCATTTCACAACGTGACTACCCCATGACTACATCATGTTCGAAAAACCAGTTTGATGGTGATGTGAATTTTGTGAGATGGTGTGTTACTCTGCTATGCTCTGTGCAGAGTAACATTAAAACACAGAAATCGGTGACAACAGGTAGGCTGTGCTATTTAAAAGATGCACAGTTGGTACTAAGGGGCCCAAAATGTGCCAAGAAAATATCCTCCACACCATTACATCACCGCCAACAGCTTGAATTGTTGATACAAGGCAAAATGGATCCATGCTTTCATGTTCTTGTTATGATCCTGGGTCTTTTGACCCAGCATTTTAAGTTTTAGTCAAAGGAGCTTGCAAAGAAAAGCGTCTGGACTTCTTTAAGTTACTTGAAGATGTTTCACCTCTCATCCGAGAAGTTTCTTCAGTTCTAAGGTCAAATGGTGGAGAGTCCCAGATTTAAACCCAGTGGGACCATGCCCCACAGAGGGACAAAAGGACCCACTGATGATCCTCTAATCGCCTGAGCCAAGGTGTGAAACTGTGTGTGGGTCCTGTTAAGGTTCAAAATATTGGGGATGGAGACAAGAGAAAAAACCACAATAACAACACTGGTCCGGCCGGGTTGAGTCAAACGATGATTTAATGATCACACACGTGGGAGATGGACACTGATGCAGACAGCCTCAAAATCTCAAAATGGTGGAGCATTGCTCAAACTTTTATAACCTCTGGTGCCTCCACCTTATCATAAAAAGCCTAAACATTCACATGCTCTCTCTCACACAGCGCCTGAGCTACGACCTTGGCTCCCTGTTTATCTGCTCCTGCTGAAATGGGGCAGAAAACTCCAGCACACTCTGTTCTCTTCTACTCAGACAAATTAGACAATAACCTTCTGCGAACAGTATTTCTTATAACTCAGCAATATAATGCATCATAAAACAATATCATTCATTCACAACAAGTCAGCAATTTAATGTAATGCAAATCAGTTTAACTAATGCAATAGTTATCAGCTTCTTCTAATTCAGGAGAATAATGCAAACTAAAACTACATAATAATTCACAATCTTTAATTAGGGGTATAACATGGCATAAAATAATATCATAATTTTACAGTCCCAATGAGCCAGGGTTTCGGGTGAGTTCATTGTGAAACCTGGCCCCACCTTATCATGCAAATTCCTGAGGTCAGATGGCCCAGGATGTGAGTGGGCGTTAAGGCGTCTGGGGAGGGAACTCAAAACTAGAGATGGACCGAGCCGATATTACGTATCGGTATCGGTCCGATACTAACGTAAATTACTGGATCAGATATCGGAGAAAAATAAAAAAAATGTAATCCGATCCATTAAATATCAAAAAAGCACCTCACAAAACTTGCAACATGGCGTAACTCGGCTCATAACCATAGCACATCGCAGCAGTACGGGTCACGTGATAGAGCGGCTGTGTGTATTTGTAGCCTCGCTAGCAATCAGGCATTTCATCTCCGAGGAAGTGATCCCAGAGAGAAGTAAAGCAAGTGTGTAAGTTCATCTCTGAATGTTTGTAAAGCATTCCAGTGTTAAGCTTAACAACCGATATAAGGGGCGACTGCGTCTTCTCTCTCTCTCCCTCTCCTGCTGCTACTTCAATCATGAAACTGATTAATCAAATCAAATCAAATCACTTTTTATTGTCACATCACATGTGCAGGCACACTGGCACAGCACATGCGAGTGAAATTCTTGTGTGCGAGCCCCACAAGCAACAGAGATGTGCAAACACAACAACACAAACGAGCAAAATACAAGAATGGCCAACCTGAAACTAATAAATATATGTACAATATATAATAGTGTATGCATTTCTGGATGTGTATACTAAATATTTTCCTACGTGTGTGTGTGTGTGTGTGTGTGTGTGTATACACATTTTTACAAATTAAATAGTAAAAAAATAAAATAAAATAATAATAATAATAATAATAATAATAATAATGAAATATATAAAATATACAGAGTTGAATATGTGCAAAACAAGTGGCATTTATATACAGTATGGAGTGCATAATGTTAAAGTTCCAGTAGTGAAGCTGAGGTGTCTATGAAGTGTTCAGCAGTCTGATGGCCTGATGGAAAAAGCTGTCTCTCAGTCTGCTGGTACGGGACCGGATGCTGCAGAACCTCCTTCCTGATAGAAGCAGTCTGAACAGTTTATGGCTGGGGTGACTGGAGTCCTTGATGATCCTCCCCGCTTTCCTCAGGCACCGCTTCCTGTAGATGTCTTGGAGGGAGGGAAGCTCACCTCCAATTATCCGTTCAGAGCACCGCACTACTCGCTGGAGAGCTTTGCAGTTGTAGGCGGTGCTGTTGCCATACCAGGTGGTGATGCATCCAGTGAGGATGCTCTCAATGGCACAGTGATAGAAGGTCCTGAGGATGCGGGGGCTCATGCCGAATCTTTTCAGTCTCCTGAGAAAGAAGAGGCGCTGCTGCGCCTTCTTCACTGTTTTGTTTGTGTGTACTGACCACGTAAGATCCTCAGCCAGGTGTACGCCAAGGAACCGGAAGCTGCTCACTCTCTCCACAGCAGCGCCGTTGATGGTGATGGGGGTGTGTACTTCTCTGCACCTCCGGAAGTCCACTATCAACTCCTTTGTCTTTGCGACGTTGAGGGTGAGATGGTTGTCTTGACACCAGTGGGTCAGGGCGCTGACCTCCTCCCTGTAAGCCGTCTCATCACCATTGTTGATAAGACCCACCACTGTAGTGTCGTCCGCAAACTTCACAATGATGTTGGAGCTGTTAGTGGCTGTGCAGTCGTAGGTGTAGAGTGAGTACAGGAGAGGGCTCAGTACACACCCCTGTGGAGCACCAGTGTTCAGTGTGATGGGGGATGAGGTGATGCTGCCCAGTCTGACCACTTGGCGTCTGTCAGACAGGAAGCTAAGGATCCAGCTGCAGAGGGAGCTGCTCAGTCCTAGATCCTGCAGTTTCCTGTCCAGCTTCGAGGGAACGATGGTATTGAATGCTGAGCTGTAATCTACAAACAGCATCCTCACATACGTGTCTCTCTTCTCCAGGTGTGACAGGGCAGTGTGTAGTGTCAGGGCTATGGCATCATCAGTGGACCTGTTGTGGCGGTATGCAAACTGTAGAGGGTCCAGTGAGTCGGGTAGTGCAGAGCAGATGAAGTCCCTGACCAGCTTCTCGAAGCATTTGCTTACGATGGGGGTCAGGGCTACAGGTCGCCAGTCGTTCAATGAGGAGATGGTGGAGGATTTGGGTACAGGGACGATGGTGGCCATTTTGAAGCAGGCTGGGACTACAGACAGAGAGAGGGAAAGGTTGAAGATGTGCGTGAACACTCCAGCCAGCTGAGCCGCGCATGACCTGAGGACGCGGCCGGGAATCCCGTCCGGACCAGTAGCTTTGCGTGCGTTCACCTTCCTGAAGCACTTCCGCACATCCTCCTCAGACACAGTGTGCGCACTGACGTCATCCGCGGTGCGCACACTGTCCGGTCTCATGGTGTTCGCTGTGTCGAATCTAGCGTAGAATATGTTTAGATCCTCACACAGAGAGGCCGTGGTCTGCGGTGTGCTGGTTTTCCCTCTAAAGTCTGTGATCGTGTTTAGTCCCTGCCACATACTCCGAGGGTTGTCAAACTGTTGTTCCACCCTGTCCCTGTACTCACGTTTGGCTGCTTTGATCGTCTTCCGGAGTTGGTAATGTGCGTGTTTGTAGTCCGATGTGTTCGCGGAGGCAAAGGCGGTGTTCCGTGCCGCGCGAACATCTCCGTTAATCCAGGGTTTTTGATTTGGGAAGGATTTGACTGTTCTGGATGGGACGACATCTTCCACGCATTTCCTGATAAATCCACAGACTGAGTCTGTGTATTCATCAATGTCTCTGGCGGCCACGTGAAACATTTCCCAGTCCGCGTGATCAAAACAGTAATGATCAGCTGATCGGCTTTTCCGTTGGGAGTCCACCTCTCTTGTTTGTTTATCGCCCACTTCGCGCCAGAAAGAGGAAACCAGCGGCTAAACAACAGCAGCACGTTTAACCTTGATAAGCTGTTGTTAGAATTTATTTAATATTACTTTCTACACCAGGATCCTTTTCTACATAGCTGACGGCTGGTAACTGTGCAGGGTCGGATCTAGCAAAGTTTAGCCAGGGGGCCCGATAGGGCATTAACAGGGAAAAGGGGGCACAAAGACATACTTTTCTTTCTTATTCTCATTTAAAATGTCTAGCTTTTAATGAATAATTATCCGAATCTTACACCCAAAGTTTTAATCTGATGTAAAATGTATAGAAGTCCATTACTGTATATAGTAACTATTAAGTCTAATATACCCTAGTAAGCTATACTACTTTTTCCTTTGGGAAGATACCATCTGTGCAGTCTGCAATTTTGTTGAAGAAAGATGTTGAATCTATTTAATATTTCTTGAAAAATAACTGATTTCTGTGTATTTTTTTCCACACTGCATCAAATTATAGTTGATTACATCAATTAAGCATCATAGGGTGGGGGGTGGGGGGTGGGGTTCCTTTTTTTTTTTTTGCTGGGAGTTTTAGAACCCTATTAGTTAGGTTGCTTAATATTTCTGCTAAGTACTCTTTAAAATACCAGAATAGGGAGCATGGTGCAGATTTAAGTTTATTAGATTGATCAGTATTGCTGAACTATGAAATATTTTTGGTACAGTGTATTTTTTGCATACAGGTATAACAGAATAGCTTTAGTGGGGTTTTTTTTTTTAACTTGAGTATGAACTTATACAAAAAGCAGCAAGATATTATAAAACTGTTTTATTGATTAAAAAACTCACTATATCGGATTCATATCGGTATCGGCAGATATCCAAATTTATGGTATCGGACATAAAAAAGTGGTATCGTGCCATCTCTACTCAAAACTGGATTATAGATAGCAGACAGTTGGTGTCGCCTCTGTTCAAAGATGGTCACTTACAGTGGACATAGATGGCTTCTTTCACTCCTCTTTCAAACCATCTGTCCTCTCTGTCCAAAATTGGCATCCTCGAAAGAGTGTTCTTTATCCTTAAGATGTAGATGGACAGCTGAGTCTTGTCCTGTGGAGGTGGCTCTTCTATGTTGTGCCATGCGCTTGTGAAGTGGCTGTTTGGCTCCTTTGACTACGATGACCTGGATGACTGAGAACCTTCACAGACGTTTTAAGTTTTAGTTTATGTTTGATGTTTATGGTTTATTTTTAAGTTCATTAGATTATCTAAGCTCATTTGTCTATTTCGATTCCCCCTGTGTCTTCAACCCCTTTGTTTTAGTCTCCCTTTGCCCTCTATGTGTTCAAGCTGCATGTCTTATGTTGTCAGGTTTATATTATCAAGTTTATATGTCTGCGTCTCATGTTTCCTGTTTTATTGTGAAAGTCTGTGTCCTAGTTCACCATAGTCAGCTTTGCTTCCTGTGTCTCGTTATGTCAGATTAGTGTCAGTTGTTTCCTCATGTGTTCCCACTTCCCCTAATCACCCTTGTGTGTATTTAGTCTGTGTGTTTCTGTTCATTCCTTGTCAGGTCGTCTGTTGTTCACGCCATGTTCTTTACACCATGTTTCTAGGTTTCATGTCCAGGTTTTTTTCATATTGTTGGTTTAGATTCCTCAGTTTAGGTTTGTGTTAATTTTGCTTCAGTTTGCCTTGCTTTTTGTTTGTACCTTTTACCAGCCTCATTAAATGGCTCGCTTTTTGTTAACATTCAAGTTTTGTTCCCTGTTCCTTGGAGTCTGCGTTTTGGGTCCTTCTCGTCAATTCATACAGTCGGCCCTCACCAGACTGTGACAGTTCTTTACACCAAAATTCTGACTGTGCCATCCAAATGACAAAGAGAAAAATGAGAATCAGATTCAACCAATTTCTTTCTAATCTTCTGCTGTCCCGTTTTGGTGAGCCCATCCCAGTTCTAGCCTTAAGACTATTACACACCACTTGCTGCAAAAGAAGCAACATGAAGTTCTGAGTTGTTTTTTTTTTTGTTTTTTTTATTCAAACTTCTCACGTAATGTATATGCACACCAAAAACGAAGTTGACATCAAGTGACAGTGAGCTGGTTCTGATGTTTCTAATGGAAAAAACAGAAATTCTGGGTTCATCCACTTGTCGCGAGCAGGCAGCAGCAGGGAAAATTTCATGGTTTAATCCACTTTCATAAATATTTCAGGATGTCAGTGGGGCAGTTTGAACTCTTGTTGGCAGAGTTAAGACCATATTGGAAGAGGCAGAGAAATAATTTCAGAGAGCTTATTGACCCAGAGCAACGTGTGTCTGAGGTAAAATAGTATTATATTACTATTTCCATATCATTATATATTCAGTACCATTTTGTGTTTGTGTTTATTCAGATTCGGCCAGTGTCAAAAGCTGAATTAAGAATGGGTCAGTAGAAAAAATATTTTATAACGCACTAAATATTTGTACACATTTTATATGTTTGGTGTGTAAAGGCCTTTAGTTTCTGTTATTAGCTGACAGGAATGGCACCTGGTGTGGTCTTCTGCAGGTGTAGCCCATCTGCATTAAGGTTGTACAGACTTGTATTAAGATGCTCTTCTGCATACCTTTGTTGTTATAAGTGAGTTAGTCTTTCTATCAGCTCAGTAGTCTGGCCATTCTCTTCTGACCTCTGCCAAAAACAAGGCATTTTTGCTCAGAGAACAGCCCCTCACTGGATATTTTCTCTTTTTCAGACAATTATCTGTAAACACTAGAAAAGGTTTTGTGGAGAAATCCCAGTAGATCAGCAGATTCTGAAAAATCTGAGAAAGACAGAAAGACAAAAGTCACCCTAATCACCTTTCTTCCTCACTGTGATCTTGCTGTACAGTGTAGAAAATCCTGTCAAATTTCTACAGATCATCAAATTGCATTATTTTTCAGTATTGTGTGTTCTACTTAACAGTTATCTAATTATATGGAGGCCACTTATAATACAGTGCCTTCTTCAAACCACGTATTAAAAGCGATTTATAAAAGTGAGTCATTTGGACATATTTATACTTTCCCCATTTCCAATAAGTGTTAACTACATCACACCTAAGCATCTTTTTTCAGCTAGGCAGCAAAACTATTTGTGCCAAAAAGTTTCTCCTATGAACAGCCCAACCTGTAAATACGCATAAGTGAGTTAGGATATGAGTGACTGCTCCACAACATATAGGGAACAGGATGTGTGGGAAAGGTACTGGTGCTATTTTCAACACTGACAAAGTTTTCAGAAGTTCTTCACTGGAAAAGTGTCAGAAAGAGACTTGGTTACCATCTTTCTTTTTTCTACATCAGTGTCTGGAGGATGACAGGATGAAATACCGAAAGACAGATCAGGAGACCTTCATTTTGAATGGCTTCTGGAAATGGCAATGACAGACAGCAGAGTGGGGAGAGGGGAGACTAGTATCAAACTTTTAAATGATACCTAGAAAAGAGTGTAGAGGTAGCAGGTCCCCTGTGTAAGCTTGATAGGGCCTGGGAAAACATGGCATGTGAGACATCTAGTTTTTCAAGAACTGGTGTCGGGGAAGGTGAGCCTCTCAAGCACAAGACGCCAATTATAGAAACCCTTACCTAAGCAGACAAAGAACGGAGCCATGCTCCCTGATGCTAATGAAAGTCCTAATTATTTCAGACAAAGCATCCAGGATTGACACTGCAGGTTTCAGAGGGGATTGACCCCTTGTGCCTGCATGCCAGAGTTGACAGTAGCTTGAGGAGAAATCGTTGAACTGATAGGTTCCCATAGGGTGGCTTAGAACGGGGTGTTTATGGACACATGGATAGATGGAGAAAGAGTGAGAAGCCGTGAATGAGGCAAGGTGTGGGCTCAAAGAAGGCCCTCGTGTCACCCGAAAAGAAATGCAATAGGAGGTAATCTGTAGTCACAAAGCCCTCTCTGCTGAGTTGCACAGAGGGTCCCCGGGGAGTTGTCATGCCTTAGCCACTGCTGTTGCTTTCTAAAAGCTTAATGCTGAGGAGGAATTAAACAACAGTGTGCAAGTGTAAGACAGAGAGAGAAGAGTGTATAAGTTAGTCAATGTATGATCGCGCTTTTTGACATGCTTGAATAACCAGAGCAAAATATCAAACTCATTACCTATGACTTCCACAGTCCCTTTCATTATTCTACACGCATACACATATCCAATACTGCACAGCTGAGCTAACAGTAACACAATATTCATACTATTATGAACCACATTTCAAGCCAGTTTTTATGCTATACTGTCAAGCTGCTAATTCCTTAGATGTAACTGATAGCTTCATGGTAATGAATTGCTCACAAGAATTACAAAAATGTAACTTTTTTTTTACTAGTCATTTACTTCAATTTTGCAATTAGTCAAGTGGCTTTATTGTCATTTCAACCATGTGTATTGGTACAGTACACAGTGAAGTGAGAAAATGTTCCTCCAAGACCATGGTGCTACATGTAACATACAGTGGCTTGCAAAAGTATTCAGCCCCCTTGAACTTTTCCACATTTTGTCACATTACAGCCATAAACATGAATCAGTTTTATTGGAATTCCACGTGAAAGACCGATACAAAGTGGTGTACACGTGAGAAGTGGAACAAAAATCATAAATGATTCCAAACATTTTTTTTTTTTTTTTACAAATAAATAACTGAAAAGTGGGGTGTGCGTAATTATTCAGCCCCCTGAGTCAATACTTTGTAGAACCACCTTTTGCTGCAATTACAGCTGCCAGTCTTTTAGGGTATGTCTCTACCAGCTTTGCACATCTAGAGACTGAAATCCTTGCCCATTCTTCTTTGCAAAACAGCTCCAGCTCAATCAGATTAGATGGACAGCGTTTGTGAACAGCAGTTTTCAGATCTTGCCACAGATTCCCGATTGGATTTAGATCTGGGCCATTCTAACACATGGATATGTTTTGTTTTAAACCATTCCATTGTTGCCCTGGCTTTATGTTTAGGGTTGTTGTCCTGCTGGAAGGTGAATCGTTTGCAGACTCCAAGAGGTTTTCTTCCAAGATTCCCTGTATTTGGCTCCATCCATCTTCCCATCAGCTCTGACCAGCTCCCCTGTCCCTGCTGAAGAGAAGCACCCCCAGAGCATGATGCTGCCACCACCATATTTGACAGTGGGGATGGTGTGTTCTTAGTGATGTGCAGTGTTAGTTTTCCGCCACACATAGCGTTTTGCATTTTGGCCAAAAGGTTCCATTTTGGGTTTCATCTGACCAGAGCACCTTCTTCCACGTTTGCTGTGTCCCCCACATGGCTTGTGGCAAACTGCAAACGGGACTTCTTATGGTTTTCTGTTAACAATGGCTTTCTTCTTGCCACCCTTCCATAAAGGCCAACTTTGTGCAGTGCACGACTAATAGTTGTCCTATGGACAGATTCCCCCACCTGAGCTGTAGATCTCTGCAGCTTGTCCAGAGTCACCATGGGCCTCTTGGCTGCATTTCTGATCAGCGCTCTCCTTGTTTGGCCTGTGAGTTTAGGTGGACGGCCTTGTCTTGGTAGGTTTACAGTTGTGCCATACTCCTTCCATTTCTGAATGATTGCTTGAACAGTGCTCTGTGGGATGTTCAAGGCTTGGGAAAGCTTTTTGTAGCTTAAGCCTGCTTCAAATTTCTTAATAACTTTATCCCTGACCTGTCTGATGTGTTCTTTGGACTTCATGGTGTTGTTGCTTCCAATATTTTCTTAGACAACCTCTGAGGCCGTCACAGAGCAGCTGCATTTGTACTGACATTAGATTACACACATGTGTACTCTCTATTTTGTCATTAGCAATCATAAGGCAATGTCTATGGGCAACTGACTGCACTCAGACCAAAGGGGGCTGAATAATTACGCACACCCCAAAATGTTTGGTATCATGTATGATTTTAATTCCACTTCTCAAGTGTACAACATTTTGTATTGGCCTTTCACATGGAATTCCAATAAAATTCATTCATGTTTGTGGCTGTAATGTGACAAAATGTGGGGAAGTGCAAGAGGGCTGAATACTTTTGCAAACCACTGTATAACAGACAGGACTACATAAAGTGCAAGCGTGCAAAAACTGCAAAAAAATAAAGCAAAGCAAAGAGTGCAACACCAGACAGAACAGAATGATATAGACACAAGACAGTGCAGATACAACAGTGCAGTAGAAAAGTGCAACAATGACAGCAGGTTGTGCAAAAGACTGAGCATTGTGCAAAAAGTAGCTCGAGGTATGAAGGTGTGTGTGTGTGTGTGTGTGTGTGTGTGTGTGTGTGTGTGTGTGTCAGTCCAGTCACAGAGTGTTCAGGAGTGTGACGGCTTGTTTCGCAGTCTGGCAGTTAGGGCTCAAATGTTCCAATACCTATTGCCAGAAGGCAGTAGGGTGAAGCGTGTGAGTGAGGGGTGTGTGGGGTCCTCCACAATGCTGGTGGTTATGTGGATTCAGTGGGTGTGATATTAGTTCACAATTGCAGCAGTTTGGCAGGTGATTTTGTTAAACTGATATTTCCTGCTATAGACACAGTGTCTAAAACAGAATCACTGGCAAACTCTACAACAACCAAAAGTGTGGCTGAGCTGGGAAAGATTTTAATTAGAATATGTGCAGAGATAAACTAGAATGAGCCTAAATTCTCTTTTTGCTTGTGTTACTTCATTTTTTTTTTAAATTGCTTGAAATTTAAAAAATACAAATATTTACATGAAAATTATTTCTCAAAAAACAAAATAATTATTTAAGGACTGCAAATTGATATACAGTGGAACCCTGGCTTACGAAGACCCCATTTAACGAAAAACTCAAGTTACGAAGGCACTTAACAGCAATATTTTTGCCCGTGTTATGGCAAAATGCCCGTGTAAAGAAATCCGTTTGCCAAATGCGTTTCGCTGTTTCACGTGAAAGATGTATTGTTGTTGCAGAGTGCTATTTCGTGTGCTTTTCGTTTGCAATTAGCCTATCGTTCATTCATGATGGGGCCGGCATAAGGCATAAATATGAGCAAGTTTAAAAATATATATATATATACATCATTGCACAGTGTACATACGTACATTAATTAACATAAATGTAAGTTTTAGTTTTAATGTTTAGAATTAAATTCCATAATGTTATTTACATGTACACGTACGTATGTATGCATGCATACGTATGCTTTCTTCAGCCTCCACCAAGAACTTCATCTTCAGGCAGCATCACTTCACTCAAAAGGCGATGGAAAAAGGTGCTTCGACTTACGAAAGACCCACTGGAACAAATTAATTTCGTAAGCCGGGGTTCCACAGTATTGTTTTGAGATACTGTTTTTTATGTATGAACAGTACCACAGATGGAAAAACAACGTTTTTACTGCCTGATGTTGCAACAAATACACAAATACAAAGCTAAAGCAAATGGGACCAATCGGAAACAGAAAGAAGGGGAAATAAATTCCAGGTTTAACTCCTATTTGAATGCTAAAGGTCAACTGTTTCATGTGCAGCAATCAATATTTCAATATGAATTGCACAAATCACAATAGTGTGTTTTCTAAAATTACACATACACACGAGCAGTTTAATTCTTAGGATTGTACATCTCACTGTTAGCTATCTGTGAATGCTCACTTTCCCTTGTGTAAAATCCCCCTCAGTAGATTTCTTGTGATATTTCCCTCTAGAGCATTTAATGGCTGACCTGGCCTGTCCTAAGCACTTGTAATGTGTGCACTGTGCTAGTGATTAATTAAAGCAATCAATCTACAGCCCCAGAGGGGAATCAAGTTCCTTTTCGAAAGCTTAGTGGCTGAAGAAGTCGCAGGGAGCCTAAAGTAATGTAGCCAATCAGGGTAAATGCTATACTGTTAGAAGAGAATACTACTTTATGATACAATAATTCATCCCATTCATAGTTACATTTGTAGCCGAGTGGTAAATTAATAATAATATTTTCCATTTCAGTTAACCAAGTATCCATTTAAGGTTCAAAAAGGGGTCTTAAAATGTTGTTTCTTTGTTTCCATGTAAGGTAAGACAAGAATGTTATTGGGTAATTTATAGGGGTGCAACGATATTCGTATCGATATTGAACCGTTCGATACAGTGCTTTCGGTTCGGTACGCATATGTATCGAACAATACAACATTTGTAATTTATTTTATCAACTTTCCTTCTGACGATGCTGTCTGTGTTGAGCGCTCAGTGAATCTGCGTTCGACTACTCCGCCTAGGCTGCACTGTCGAGCGCAGATCCACTGAGCGCTCAACACAGACAGCATCGTCAGAAGGAAGAGCGCAGGGCACCTCCCCCACCCTCATTCAGATGTGGTGTTTGGAATTATTTTGGTTTTCATGTGGCGTATGACCCTGAAGGTAAGCGAGTCATGGACTAAAGTAAAACAGTATGTTGGATGTGCCATGCAATGCTCAATTACATGGGTGGGAACTAGTGTGTTAGCGCAGTTAGCTCGTTAACGTGTTGGCCGTCTAGCCCCATGCACGGGGCAATCGGCGGTAGCTCGTTAACGGAGATTTGCCGTGTTGTGGCGTTAAGGTCATTTCAACGAGATTAACCTGAAAGCACTAGTGGGAACACAACGAATATGACTGCACATTTACGCCGACATCATCCTAGTGCAAAGACAAAAACAACAAGCATGCTACTAACTTTAGCCGAGTCATTTAGACAGCTGTTAGCACATGATTCTCCTTATGCTGCTGAGAATATAGCCCAGAAGAAGCGGATAGTATAGCTTTTATTTTGGAAAGAGACATTTCTCTGTAATAAACTCTCTTTTCCAAAGATGAGTGATTCCTCAATCAGATACAGGGCTTGCAATATCGCTAGCCCGACGTCCCGGAGCTAGCGATTTTTCCAGTCGGGCTATTGTAGGAAGAAAAATATATGTCAATGCTTTTGCATTCTTTCGGAAATGTAGCTGGGTAATTATGTCATTGGCATCGGTGAGCCACTGTCAATATGTGACATATTGAAATCGCGTTTGAATTTGCGCTTGTTTTTTTGCTTTCACTTTGCAATCATGCGAACTGTGTATAGAGAGCGACAGCACTGATCTGTGAGTGATGATAATTTGTGCACCAATTCCTCTGACATCGTCTTATTAATCGTTAGCTTACTATGCAAACATGACAAGTGAAATCTCCCGCAGCAAGCTTAAACATGTGAGAGGTTGATCGCGCAGAGAATCGCTGAGCTTATGTGAGTGAGTGTGTAAAAGCATTTCAGTTCTGCTGAGCCAAATAAGACAGGTCAGGGTGAAGAAGTGACAGCCAAAGAAAAGCTTACCACAAAACGGAGAAGTTATGACAAATCAGACTATAAGGCAAAAAGAAAGTGCAGCTTTATGGTTTCATGGACAAAAGAATTTCTGTGGCTGCAATATGACGAGCTAAATAACCAGGGCTGCACATAAGTGGTCCGCAGGTGCGCATTCGCTGTCAAAATAAAAAACACGTACAAGGGTTAGGGTTAAATTTAAAAACTGTACTTTTGAGTTAAAATATATATTTATAATTTTAATAAATGACAAATTAAAAATGCATGAACATTTTTTTTGTATCGAAAAAATATCGAACCGTGACACCAAAGTATCGAACCGAACCGAACCGTGAATTTTGTGTATCGTTGCACCCCTAGTAATTTAATGTTATTGCTTGTGCTATTTCTTTGGTTGCTTAAGTGCTTAAGGGTTAACTGCAGTTTTACAAAAAAAACTTAACAAGAAATGCATCTTGGGACTTCCTGTTTACTTTTCTTTTTGTTGTGGATGTGGAACGGGAATGTTGTGAAGGAGTTAAATTGTTGGACCTGTATGTGCAGCTTGGAGCGGCCATTTTCTCCATGCAAGGGATAAGTTGCGAGATCGTCTGTGTGCTCCAGTATTCCAAGTGAGCTGAGATTTCTGTGGAATACAGAGGCCACTGCCGTATTTTTGTGTTTTGTATTTCATTTCATTTCCTTTATTCCTCGTATTGTATTGGCGCATCTTTGTTTAATCGGTTGTTCTGTTACTTTGCCACGTTACCTCTCGTGCTGTCGATGTTCAGTACAAGTCCATATGGCCGCTGTTTGACAAAAGTAAAGGTCAAAGGACACTTTTTTGTTAATTCAGTCGTCATTGACAATAAAACTGCACATTAAGAACCCCAGCAATTGTGTCCTGTGTGGCTAACCTTTTCCCAGGCGACACAATTTATATTTAAATTATCATCATAATGTAATAACATTGTGTTTACTGTAATGCACATGTACTGCGATAAGTCTTTCCACAGAAACTCTATTTTGCCTAGAAACTGGGCAATATAGAGCTACATTTTGTTAAAATAGCATTTGCTACTCTCTGCTTGTGTTTTACTTAACCAGTGGTTATTGATTACAATTACAGTTGAGCTACAGTTGAGTGCTAACCAGATTCCCTATGTGTTCCCTATATGTTTGAGCATGTATTACTTAAATCAATCCATAATACATTTGAAAATATCAAAGAAGAGGATCCTTATAGCAATTTTGCCCCATGTTAATAGCAAAAAGAAAGAGAGAGAATCTAGTGTTCACAAAATCCCTTCCACTTTTTTTCTGGCAATAAAGCTATCTCATTTTGGAAAGAATTCTTTTCTTGTGTCCTTTCATCCATAATTAAAATAAAAAGCAACTAATTATGTTTGAATAATGTCAGGCCAGTCAGGCGGTTAGCACAATCCCTCTCCATAATTAAAGTGTACCCAACAGTTTTGGCAGACATTTGCCTCATAGTCACATCACTTTGCATTGTTTCAGTGAACCAGTGCAGAGGCCAACCCTTACTGAAACCACTGAGATACTGCAGGGTCTGAATGTCAGCTAGATTTCAAATGCTCTAGGCTTGAGTTATTTGAGGTTCAGAATTAAAACACAACCCTTTCTGAAGCACCCTGAGGCTGTACTGTTGTAGCAGAAACTTGGAAATTAAACAGTCTGAATATTTTACTGCATGACAGCGAGAAAAAACTAACTGATAATATTAATAACAATAATAATAATAACAATGACAATAATAATGCTTTGTATAGCGCTTCTCTAAACATAGTTACAAGGACATAACAAAAAAGAGATAATAAATACATCAAGAAGAAAAGTAAACAGATAAAAAAAACCCACAAAAAAGCACTTTTTTAGATGTTGATAGTGTGAGAGGTCAACAAAAAATATAATTAAGATAAACAAAATAACAGGAATTAAATACCAATGAGGGAATAAAGATTCTACCCACATTCCTGACTTTTACAGTTTCATTGTAAAATCTTACATATAATGAAATTTAATTAGTATATATTCCATTTATACTAAACACATACTGTCATGTTAAAAAAAATGTTAGACAAAGATAACATAAGTAAACACAAAATAAGGTTTTCAAATCAAGGTGTTTTATTATTAAGGGGAAACATATCCAAATCTGCATGGTGATTGCTGTAACCTATTAAATGGTTGGGTCGCTATTAGCAGTAACATCCACACTCAAGTGTTTGCACTAACTGGCAATTAGTCTTTTACAGAGCTGTGGAGGAATTTTGAAGCTCTCATCTTTGCAAAATTGTTGTAATTCAGCTACATTGGAGGGCTTCTGAGCATGAACCACCTTTTTAAGGTCATGCCACAACGTCTCAATCGGATTCAGGTCAGGACTTTGACTAGGCCACTCCAAAGTCTTCATTTTCTTTTTCTGAAGCCACTCAGAGGTGGACTTGCTGGTGTGTTTTGGATCATTGCCCTGCTGCAGAACACAAGTGTGCAAGATGTTTTGGTAGACCACAGACTTCATGGTCCCATTTTTCACAGCAAGTTTTTCAGTCCTGAGGCAGCAAGCACTGTTTCTTAGTGATTAATTATTCAAATAAATTAGATACAGCCAGTCAAAATTGTAATTGGTCCATGACAGGATAAGACAAGCCTCATCTTCTGCTTGTCCCTGGCTAGTCTGTGACCTTAATGAGATCCCCACCAGTGACCTAGTCAGTGCAGCAACAAGTGTTAAAGCTCCTCAATGTGGGAAAGCCAATCGTGTATCCTGTGCACACACCAAGGAAAGCAGTGAAAAGCCTGCTGTATTCATGCATTTTAGCTTTGCTCAGACTTCGTATAATTACCACTGAATCATAATGTTGACACTTTGTGTAAAACACTGGTATAAATATTTGCTTGTTGAATGAAAATGAAGTAGAGGTTATGCACACTGAGCAAGCTAGAAAGAAGAGACTGATACTTGCCCTCTAAGGTTACTGCTGATTAATGTTTCTGAATGTGAAACGCTCTAAAACACTTATTCAACTGCACTGCAAATATTTTTATACGAAATAAAAAATCCAAATTTAAATGTGATTGATTATTACTGGGTCCTGACATAGAAGGGTGTATTTTTCATATAGCACTTTACTACACAAACTGAAATTTATACAACATGGGCTATTCACCCATTCATACAAGCACTTTTTTTCAATGTAAGTGCTTTCTATATAACATTTAGACTCTGATAGATGAATCAGAGAGAAACTTGGGATAGCATTTTCCTCAATGATATTTAAGAAGCTAACTGGAGCAACCAGGGATCAAACTGCCTACCTTTCAGTTATTAGATGACTTACATTTTTATTACCCTATTAGGTATATTATTAGGTTTATTACATTATGTGCTGTGTGTGCATATCTATTCTGCTATAATGCCACAGATATGTAAGATAGACCCAAAGCTTCAGCGCTGCACTTACAACTATACTCAGTCCTTACTTGCCAATTACACACTGACTTTCCAAATAAACTGATAGTCATAGCGGCTATCACAGGCTTGCATGCTCATTTTTGACATTACTCGATGTACACAAGTTGTCTGCTGCTAACCTTAGTATATCGGTTCTGTGTGTTTCATTTGATTTATTCATTTGATTTATTCCTTTTACTTTCCTCCATAAATTTTGCTCTCTAAAGGGACACTCCAGATGGAACAAGAGATACATGTTTCACAAAAAGTGAATGTATGGCCTGGAATGCTTTAAAAGTAATTAATTAATAAACCCTAACCCTAACAGATACTGTGAATTTTGAATAAGTTCAAGGTGGCAGATGGACACCAGCAGAGTGCAGAAAGCAGATAATGACAGTCCACAATGAGATCAAAGCATGAATGCCTTTTTTTAAGTTGAAACTGTTTAATTTGCAACATTTCTTAGTCTGAGAATGAATGCGTGTACGATCTTGGTGATTGGCATGTCAGAACAAAGCTCACACTCAATGATTACACTCATATGGTGAGTGGAATTCCAAATGTAACAAATTTCCAAGATTTTTTTTCCCCAAAATACAAATCAGATGTCATGCCAGATTTTGAATCTGTGAGCTGAAATCGGTTGTCTGACATCCAGCAGACAACCGATGAGAGACAATCCATAAAATTTAAGACTGTGCTTATGGTACTACTGAACAGAAAAACATATAGCTCTGAATCCTCTGCATAATAGTGGAGTAATAAAAGGCTGCCACTGATGATATGTGGGTGGCCATATGAGATGTCTTACAAGAAACATGATAGGTAAAAATAAATAAATAAAACAGAATTTGAAAAAGTTTTTGTTCCATGTCTCTGTTTCCATCTTCAACAAAACATGTTTTTACTCTGAAATTATATCCTACTCACATTTTCTGGATCTGTCTGAGAAAAAATGAAGAACCTTTTGTATTTTTAGCAGTTCACATATCAAAAGATAAAAATGCAAATCAGCAGCTCACTGAGCAGGGACATATTGTGTACACACATATGCTCACATAATAAGCCACTCTGTTACTCTAATGGCTACATTTTATTTAATACTTTCTGCCACATGATTTAAGCCTATCAATGTTTGCCCATTCTTATAATAAACTGCCCCACTTTTACTACTTTCCAACAATGCTGAAGCTCTAAAACACCGTGGGGAACACCCTGGTGTATAATCTTGCCAGGAAAGGCAATTTATCACACAATATTGCCTCTGTGTAGAGTGGGGGGTCCCTAAGCTCCTCCCTTGCAAGGACTATTGCATTTGGACCAGAAGAATGTGGGAGAGGTCTCCTAACTGATCTGTGGTCTGCCACAATGAATCTTATAGATCTCGGTGCTTTTGTGGTCACAGCTACACAGGACCTAATGAAGGCCTCATGTGGCTCACTGTCTGCTGGAACATAACATGTTTATCTCTGTCAGAGTGTGCTGGGTTAAAGATTAAAGGGTGGATAAATAATTTGACCTATGATTGGCTGTCTTCTGCGGGTTGTCTCATGTTGTTGACAACTTAGCAGATAATCTTTTATTTATACAAATTTTTGTTTATCTATTCAGTTGTATACATGACAGCCTGTACAAAGTAGATAGGGGAATTCGAGCCACTTCACACACAGGAACCTACATTGTTCTTTTATTTTTCTATGAACTTTTTTGATCCTCATTAATAACTAATCATGCTTCAGCCAACAAGCACTTGTCATTCAAAGCATCTGTTACATAACTGATGCAGCATCTGGCCATGATGACCTTCTCCACCATTGTCATTCTGTCCTTAACTTATTTGCAGATTATACTGGAGAATGCTTATGTTCATTTGCACAGGCAACAGCTAACAAAAGATGTACAATTTATTCAGATATTGTAGCCTGTCTGTGTTTTTACTCATTTTATCTGCAAATTGATTCTCCCTAAACACAATTATACATAAAACAGTCTTTTATTGTGTATTACATGATTAGATTTTTACCCTTGGGAACCTTTACCATGTAATTGTCCCTTTATATATTTGAACTACAACTCAAAGCCAATGAATCATAATGACATTTCTTTCTTCCTAAAATTGTAGGGTCTTTACCTTAAGATATGAATTACCTTGAGGCAACTGTTGTTGGGAATTGTTTCTATATGAATAAAATGATCTTTAATTAAACTGAATTGACTAAAGCTTTGATGCTGGAATTACACGTGTTTTGACAGCCTTACATCATCTGGTAAGTGGACTGATTCTTATATAGCATTTTTCTACTATAAGTGCTTTATGGAACCTGCCTCATTCACACAAGCACATTTTCTCTGTATATATTCCCTATGCTCTTTCTTTCTAACATTCACACTGCAATGGATGGATTAAAGAGCAACTTGGGGTTAGTATCTTGCCCAAGGAAATTTGGCATGTAGACTGGAGCAGACGAGGATTGAACCACCAGCCTTCCAATAAGTAAGTGACCTGCTCTACAACCACCACTCATTTCCAGGCAGTCTCCCATCCAAGTACTAACCAGGCCTGACCCTGCTTACCCTTGTGAAACCATACAAAGGTGGTATGGCCGCAATTTCGGCAATCAATAAAGTGGATGGTTATGGCCTTATTGGTCAGCAGTTGACACTTGACCAGTTGGCAATTTTTTTGCAAAGTTATTACAAATAAGGATTTGGGCAATGAGGCAATGCGTTAAGGATTTGTATCAAAGGTTTCAAATACTGTAGCATGTCACAAAGTGGCAGACTGGACCAACGTAGCAATTCAGCCTCAACATTTCCTATGTGTTTATGTATTTTTTTTCATAATACATTATTAATAAAAAAGATTGTATTTTAATCAAAAACTGCTTATTGCAATACTAGTAGACACATAGTTAGACCTACAAGTTTTTAGACTGAATCGTGGATTTAGCTTATTTTACCAAAGGAACTTAACATTAGGGATGGGTATCGTTTAGGTTTTATCCGGTACTTTTGAAACGGTGCCGGTGCTTAAACGGTGCTCAAACCAGTGCTTAAAGAATGGAGAACACAAAATTGGTCCAAAAACCTCTCATGTTCAGCTGTTTTTTTGTAAAAAGATAACAATGTTAGCCTTTTCTGCAGCTATAGGGGATTTATTGTATCACTCTTGGCTGGAAGCAGTGCTTAAACAATGGAAAAAACACCAACTTTGTCCAAAAACCTCTCATGTTTAGCTGTTTTCCACTTTTTCTTTGGTTATTTTAGCCTTTTTGGCCAGGGTGAAGGGAGTATCTGCCATCGAACAAGAAGACAGCTGCATGTAACTTCAAAGGTGTTTGCTAGTTCACCTTACATGCATTAATTTAATAACATGATTAGCCTACTCAACGTAAATTACACATGAACAACATTAAGTTACTCACGCAGAGAAGAACGGCTGCTGCTGCTGCCATCATCATCCGTCATCATTTCTGCTACACTGGCAGGGCTAGGGGCCAGAACTCTCCTCTTCAGGTTTTTGGGGGATGTTGCCAACTCCGCGTCCGATAACAGGCACCACACCCAGTGTGAGGTCTTGCAGCAAGCTATCAAATATGGGGCATTTCTCGGCTTTTAACAAAATGCTATACGTCGCCAGGTGTTTCATCAGATTCGAGGAGTTACCTCCTTTGCACAGTATCACAGTATCACCTTAAAGCACTTGTTGCAGGCTGCTGACTTTGCATCTTTTGCTGTGAAGTACAGCCAGACTTTAGACCGCTTCGCCTTGGCCATTTTTAATCTGTAGCTCTGCTCTAAAAGAACGTACGTACCTGGACCCGCCTACTATCCTCGGAAAGGTAAAATGATTGGCTAGAATCCAAAGTGTATGACATCTCAGGAAAAAAAAAAAGCACTGAAATAAAGCACCGAAATGTGCGCTGCTTTTTGGTCTGGTTACTACCGTTTATGTCAGAACCGGTGCCATTGGATACCGGTACCCATCCCTACTTAACATACAATATATTGCTATTAGAGCTTTGCAGTTCTGACAGATTCAACTATAAGTGGGAAGGCTTTCAGCAAGGTTTAGAAGGGTTTATAGGAATTTCTGACCATTCTTCCAGTGAGGTGACACTGATATTGAATGGGAAGGGCTGACCCACAGTCTTTGCTCTTATTAATCCCTTCTACTGGGTTGAGCTCAGGACTATGTGCAGTCTATTACATTAGACTGCTGATTTATTGTGAATGAATGATATTGTTTTATGATGCATTATACTGCTGAGTTATAAGAAATACTGTGTTCAGAGAGTCATCGCCTTATTGGTCTGATTAGAAAAGAGCAGAGCATACCGGAGAGGTTTTCTGCCCCATCTCATCAGGAGGAGACAAAACAGGGAGCCAAGGTCATAACTAAGGCGCCGTAAGAGAGAAGGAATGTGAATGTTTAGGCTTTTACGACTAGGTGGGTGCCACTACAGGCTATAAGAGTTTGAGTAACCCTCCACCAGTTTGAGATTTGCTGTGTCCCGCTGCATGCATGTCTCCCCATCTGGATGGTTTATGCTCATAAAGTGTTGAATTGTATGAAATAAAAGATTGTTGATTGAGTATTTATACACAGAGTATTGTCCTTCCTTCAGCCCAAAGATCGAAAGAATTGGGAGAATTTAACACCAGTGAAGTTTGTCTACACCAAATTTGCTCATCCATGTCTTTATGGACTGGTGTGCAATAATGTTGCACTGGGTCATCCCCAAACTGTTACCACAAAGTTGGGAGGATGAAATTGTCCAAAATCTCTTGATATGCTGAAACATTAAAAATGATTCATCACCCAAACACATTTCCACTGATCTCAATTTCATTGGCGGCATACTTTACACCACTGCACCCAGTGGTTTGAATTGCACTTGGTGATGTAAGACTTGGATGTAGCTGCTCGGCCATGGAAACCATGAAGCTCTCTACACACTGTTCTTGAGATAATTTGAAGGCCACGTGAAATTCGGAGGTCTGTACTAACTAACAGAGCCACCAAAATGAAATGGCAGATTATGTCATTTATGTGATTTCTATTTTGTATAATGTTATTTTTTTAATACATCAAGTCACAAGTCTTTTGCCATTATTTAGAGGGGAAAAAAGAACAATCCTTTAAATATTTTTCAACATGTTCCCACCAGTATCTTGAGAAATGCATAGTTTAACAATACTGGAGCTTGAGTGTGAGGATGAAGTATTGACTTTGTAACATAGTCATAGTAGAGTTATGTGAGATTTAAATCAAATTTAACAATAAAAGGCCTCACAGTCAAGTTGGCTGCTATAAGATGCTTTCAAAAGGCATAGGCAGAGATGTATTTGTGGCACTTTGATGTTAAAAAAAAGTTTAGGGAGACTGCATAGGGTAAAAACATCAGTTTCTGAAAGAATCTCAAGGGATCAGTGCTAACTGAAAACTTTCAATGGATGACATCCCTTCTGTTAGAGTATAAACAGCTGTGGGAGAAGTGTCTAAGTGGTTTGCTGTAAGATGTCAGCTTTGTTCAAGGAAAGTAGATTGACTTTTAAATGGTGAAGGCAGTGTGATGGGTAGACAGCTGTGGAGTTTAAAACCAAAAAACTGTTTTCAAAAAAGTGAAACAAAAATAACAAAATAAATGAATGGAAACAAATAACTACCTTTATAATTTTATATAAATTGTTATAGTGAGTGTTCAGATTCAAAGTGACTTCAGTTATATGGTGAAATGATTTCAAGTGATATTACAGAAGCACATTGTAGGATTCAAATAGACATATAGTATTATTTTACAGACATCATTAAAGTTAATGAAACAGCAAAAGATACATTCCGAACAAAATGAATTAGCATTTTGTTCGGAATGTATTCCACTTATTAGGGATGCCATATTCAATTATTTCAACTTCATATTTCAAAAAAGTCAAAGTCACCACTTTTTTGTGGGCTTCTGAAAAACTGTTTGAGATTGCTCAGTGACTTTTTGTTAATGTCTGCCTAGTTCCTGTCACCTTCTATATGATTTATAGTGGCAATTGTTGCTAATTACATGCAGTGCCTTGGTAAATTTCAACTGTCAATTTCATTAGAATCTCATTAAAAAGTAGAACTCTAAGCTTTATTTTTCATCTTCTTTTGTATTTTGTCAAATTTCTTTTCCCCTTTCCCTTTGATCAAAAGCACTGAATAAAGAACATACGCAATTTCCTTTGTGCAAGCAACCCACCAGCAAATACCAGTTCTAAATGTCATGTTTAATTTTTCAACTGTCTTGGCTATACTCTGTGACTTGATCTTACCTCTTTCACTTTAAAGATCAAGGAAGTTTGAAGTGGTTTTACTTGACAGTGCTTCTATCCTGCCTGCAGCCAGTGCCTCATTACCCCTACCTATAATGGCCAAACAGACACAGCAGTGAAGTAAGAACATTTTTTAAACCTTTCAGATCCTTGCTAGTAGTATCGAAACCTATTAGATCACTGTGACACAAGGAAATGAGGTCATGTATTCTCTGTGGGGCAAGCCTTATCTATATTTCTGTGGATTCTCCTTGGAGGGACTGGGAGACATAAAACAGTGAAAGAGAGCGACATGGGGAATAAGTCCCAAAGAGGATCATTAGAATGTGAAATACCCTGACCAACTGCTCCTTTCAGGCCTTTGCATCATGACAAATGTTCTGAATATGTAGTTCTGAGAGAACCTCGTTGTTCCTTTCAAAGACATGATGAATCTAAAACCTTTCCACTGCTCACTACTTCATTGTGCTATAAATGTCCTTAGAGTTTGATGCATCACATTATCATTTCTATGAATAAAACAATAATTGCATTAAGAAAGGGCAGAAAACCAGCTGAACTCCTTTCACCACTGATTTTAAGGCTACTTTTGCTTTTGCTGCTTTTACTGAAGGGGAGCTACATAAAGCTACAGTTCTCTCTTACCGGTCATAACATATTTACAACTGTACCATAACTCTGATGAAAAGGAACAACTTTTACAGTGAAATAAAGAAAGTGACTTCATGTTTAATGGGTTATGTAATAATTATAGCTTAACTGCTATTGTAGAAGCAAATGATGGCAAAAAGCAGATGGGGATCTCTGAAAAAAATAGTTTGAGACCACTTGAAGAATGGCAAGAAATCATATTTTGCATGATTGGATCTTAACAAAGTTCCAAGTAGAGCTTCAACATGCAACAAGAAGAAATGGGAATGAGACAAAACATTTTTCTGAGCATGCAATTTTCTGAAAACAACACTTAAAAACTGAAACAGGCTGTTTTACAGCTGATCAAAGTTTAGGACGACGCCTCCAAAATAACCTGTAAACCCCCCCAAAACAGAAATCAAAGTTCCAAACATGAACTTAGGAAAGAGTAGCTAAACTGTTATTGTTGATCACTTCAAAAATTATTTGCGGTGTGCTTGATGCAAGCGTTTCCATGAGGTGACTGGGAACATTTCTCCAAGTGGTGAAGATGGCCATACGAAGGGGGTCTACTGTCTGGAACGGTTATCCATTTTTGTAAACCTCACTTGCCATTCATCCCCAAGGTTCTCAATTGGATTTAGATTGGGGGGACATGCAGGATGGTCCAAAAGAGTGATGTTACTCTCCTGGAAGAAGTCCCTTTTCCTGCGGGCATCGTGTACTGTAGCGTTGTCCTGTTGAAAAACCCAGTCGTTACCACACAGACGACGGCCCTCAGTCATGTGGGATGCTCTCTGCAACACCTGGACATAGCCAGTGGCCGTTTGACGCCCCTGCACCTCCTGAAGCTCCATTGTTCCACTGACAGAAAAAGTTCCCCAGACCATTATGGCGCTCCCTCCACAACCAAGCACACCATTGTTTTTCTTGTGACATTACCAATAAGTTTGATGTGTCACATGGCCCTCTTCCAATTGAAAAAACAGAAGTTGTATCCAAGATGGCCGACTTCTAAATGGCCACCATGGTCACCACCCATCTTGAGGAATTTGCCCCCTCACATATACTAATGTGCCACAAACAGGACTTTAATATCACCAACCATTCCCATTTTATTACGATGTATCCATATAAATGGCCCACCCTGTAGAAATACTACACAATACATTTTTAAGCAATTAAAAAATGCCAGATGTAAAAAACACATAAATAATTAAAAGTCATATATGGAAATAAAAATGTAAGTAATTTTTAAAACAAATTTGTCAGATGGTTCAATAAGCTCTCCCTTTTAAAAAACAGATTTTTTTGGCAGTTATTTATATGTTACATGGTTCAGGCTTAAAAAGGTTAAGCACCCTATGATTTCTCCGTTTTTATTTTAGATACATATGGCAGGAAATAATATGTATGGAAAGTGTATAAAGTAAATGTTACCTTGAACATTCTTATATTGTGACTAAAATGATGTGCTTGTTCTAGCTGAAATGCACTGAGTGAGCTGTCATTTGCTGTGAATACAAGGCATTTTGATCATAAAGCGCATTCATAAAACATCTGTCACAATGTCTCTCTCTCTATGACACACTCAAGATTTATACTACATGCATTGCATCCTCTTGATGTTCTGCACATGATCATTCATTCATGACACATGGGTTTATACGAGTTTAGATCAATTGAACAGATCAACATTCAAGATTAATTTAATAGTTGTCAGCTACTGATTTAATCATTTATCTCTAAGACATATTCTGATTTCTGTTTACATTCTCACTAACTTGTCACATCCCTCTAAACACTGGATGTCAGATAGACGTGTGGATCTTGTTCATATTGGGTACATTGGTCCATGACCAATTCTGGGTCATATGATGTTCAAACTACATCCACAATTTGGACATCCAACTTTTGAACAACAACACAGCATTTGAACTTTGGACTGGGTAATTATTTTGGACGTTATGTGGACGTTTATGACAAGTATGAGATTTTTATTTAACATTGTTTTTCAGCAAGGGGGTATCTGATTCTGTATAGCATACAGTGAAGTTGTATAACTGATAAAAGTCCTTGGCAAATGGTAGCTGTGACAGTGTATGTGTATGACCACATAATCGGTCTCCCACCAAGAAGGCAGACGTTTGAGTCTCAGATGGGATTATTATTTTTGGTCTGGCTAAGATATGTAGCTCAACCTATACGTTTTTGGAAAATTATACCTTTTTTCTTTTTGACTATGTACACCACAGTGACCTTCAAATCAAACAACTAAGATGTAACTGAAGTGCAGACTTTCAGTTTTAGTTCAAGGGGTTTCAAGAACCACTGATGCATGTTAACATGTTAGCAGTATCCCCTAACATACATTAACAACCATGTTAAGGCTGTCATTAGCCTGGAAAAAACCCCCAACCTGGAATAAACCGAGAGATAATCACAGTGTCAAAATCAACAGTGTGGTGAATTCTTAAAAAGAGGAATAGCACTGACCAACTCTGCAACACTAAAAGGTCTGAAATGGAACGAGAGAAAACTAAACTTGATGATCCAAATTCTTTTCTTGGCTAAGAAAAAGCTTTTTGCAACATCTAGTCAGATCACAGACACACTCAAGGAGGTAAGTGTGTCATTGTCAGAGTGTCAAGAGACACCTTCATAAATGAAAATACAGAGGGTTTACACTCAAGAACAGAAAGGCCATATTAGACTTTTGTCATTGTTTGTGAGTTTGTTATGGAAGTTTTTTGGAAGGACTTTTGGTTTTCTTTGTACTTCTGCCTCCGTTAGGTTACCATTTATAATTATCTGAGTTATGTCTGGTTTACCTTGATGTCTGTGACTTTCCATAATAATTCTAGTAATATGACTTTCTTGATATTTTAGTATTTTAGTTTTAAGACGATTGTCAAAAATGAAACCAAGATTTATGCATGTCAGAATGAATTAAATGCATAGGTAAGGAAGGAACAGCTCATTATCTAAAGCATACCACATCGTCTACCCATCATGGTGGAGGTAATGTGTTTGCTTTATTGGTCATGGATAGTCATGATGACCACAAAGAATTTTCACCCATTTACAAAAATTATCCTTGTATTTAATATTATGTTTGTTTTTTCAATTAATTTCGAGACACTAAAAATGGTGGCACATGTATAAAAATGTCTGTCATTCCTAAACCGTTAAGGCAATACCGTTGTTAAGCCTCTTGAATTAAAACTGAAAGTCTGCACTTCAATCGTATCATGGTTGTTTGCAAAGTACCAAACATATGATCTTTTCCTAATAAAGTGTATGAATGAAGCAGGGAAAAAAAATCTTAATGCTGACTTTAGATTTACTGGTTAACACGAACAACGTATTATTGTAACCTATGCCTCTATAAGCTGGTGGACCTGCATCAAAAGTTATTGAAATTACTCTAAATGTTAAGATGGGAGTGAAAGCACAGAGGTATCTTTTGTAAAAATGCAGAAAATGTGTCTGCACTATGGCATGCAAATGTGTGCCTCGTTAAATTCACCAAAATCTCTGGCCATTTATTTTTTAATTAAAAGGCAAAGCCAAAGAGGCTTGCCCTTATACTTGCATTAAAAGCTTTTTATTATGCAGCTAGTCATGTTTAATTCACAGCGTATTTCTGTGTCAAAAGATACATTGCACAGTCATGAAATATTGAGAAGGCCCCGGGAGGGGAAGATCTCAAGCTTGCTCTCTCAAAAAGATCAAAAAAATAAGATAACACACGAGCGCACATCCAGGGCAGTGGTGTATCTTCTTGATCCTCTTATCTCATGCTGCAACAACATATTCCATTGGCAGAGCAAGACCAGCTTGGATGCAGAAAGGTACTAATGCTCACAACATAATGGTCATAAAGGGACCTGTACTCACAAACACATGTTAATTTTGGGATTCACTCACCTTAATCTTCAACACAGCCTGAACTCTCATAGGCAAGCTTTCTAGTAATTTCTTTGAGTACTCTTAAGGAATAGTTCTTTTTAACTTCCATCCAGGTATGCATTTACTTATTGTCACACTGAAAAGAAGCCCTTGCTAATCAGATGCTTTCCAGATGACACTACATTGTGGATCAAAATCTCACAGTATTTTTCTGCATTCATAGTTTCATCAATTTTGACCAGATCTCCAACACCACTGAGTGAAATGTAGCCCCAAACCCTAGTTGTTGCTGTACCTATTTCCTCACGATTTGAACAAAAAATTCTAAACTTGGATTCATCAAGTGTGAGATTTGCCATACATCAGAATTAAGATGAGATCATTTCATATGAGATCAGGAGGCTTCAGCGAAGAGTAACTGGATGAAGTGCCAGATGCATCTCTTAGGTCCTTTGTCAGGTCTTTGATGGATTTTTTACCCCAGTTCTTAATGATATGACTTTTGGGTACTGTTCATTTGCTTTATATGCAGATACTCTGTCTTCCTTCCACAGTCTAAAGAAATGCAGTTAGTCGGGTTAGGTTAATTGGTGTACATCAGGCTGGTGACCTTTCCTGGTCGTAGCATGCCTCTTACATACGATATATAAAGATATGTGGAATGACTCAATGCTTTTTGCATATTTTTAAGTATTTACAATTGTGCTGTATAAAGAATTGCGAAGAGGCTGTAGCTATATAAAGGCCATAAATCAGAAGCCCATAATTCTTACTGTACATTCATAATATCGTTCTTATGATATACATCAATCCAAAATGTGTTCTAAATAGCTGAGATTAAAGATCAGAAGTTCACTAAACTACATTTAGTGAGTTTTGTTAAACATGCATTATACACTGTTTATTTCGTTGAGATGCTGCAGTAGCTGGAGTTTGTAAGGGTGCCATTTGTGAGTAGCTAATATCCGCCGAAGGGATGTTCGACTAATGCCACTCTCCAGTGACATGCAGCTAGTGCTACGCTGTGGGCTCTTGCTGAATGAAGCTAGGACAGCCACTGATGTTTCTTCATTAGTGACAGTTTTCTTGCGTCCACATTTTGGCAAATCCAACACTGAACCAGTTTCACGAAACTTAGCAAGCAGTTTGCTAACTGTAGCATGGGAGATGGGTGGTCTCGTAGGGTGTCTTGCATTGAAATCTGCTGCAATAACCCGGTTACTGCGTTCACCAGATATCAACACAATTTCGATCCGCTCCTCACGTATTAACATCTCCGACATGTCAAAGAGAAACTTGTAAATAACTCACGAAAGAATAAAGTTACATTGAAACCAAGCACACCATTGTGTTTCTTGTGACATTACTAGTAAGTTTGATGTGTCACATGGCCCTCTTCCTATTGAAAAAACAAAAGTTGTATCCAAGATGGCCGACTTCTAAATGGCCACTATGGTCACCACCCATCTTGAGGAGTTTGCCCCCTCACATATACTAATGTGCCACAAACAGGACTTTAATAACACCAACCATTCCCATTTTATTACGATGTATCCATATAAATGGCCCACCCTGTATACTGTATCTGAACAAACCATTAGGCTTCTGGTTTTGTGTGTGTTCAGAATCAGAATCAGAATCAGAATACTTTATTGATCCCTGGGGGAAATTATTTTTTGTTACAGTGCTCCATTTTAAACCAACATTAAGACAAGACAGACAATACACTAACTAAGAATAGTACAATATATACATATATATACATACATACATACATAAGTCACTCATAAATAAATAGTTGGAAAAGAAACATGTGTAGTTGTAGCAGCAAACAGTGTGTTAAGTGGATGCGTTGTACAGGGAGATGGCCACAGGCAGGAATGATAACTAAATCCTAAGAGAAAGATTAGGTTAGGGATTTATGTTGGTGTGCAGGACTACAGCCCAAGGTTCATACAATTAACCCTTTACAGCCGATCGGAGCGGGTACTCTCTGTTTTGCGTAACTATTTTTAAATCCCGGTAGCTCTGCAACCAAGTAAGCTAGCGCAATAATTTTTTTTGCATATGAAACTGGAGGAGTTGTACTTACATCTTATGCCATCAGCTTGTCCTAGGTCACAGTTTCCTTCCACATATAGCTTTGCAAAAACTGCATAAAAATCACTTGCAGCAACAAAAACATGATATTCCAGAAACACGCTTCGCCGATCCGATCAGCTGTTTGTAACACTTCCTACGTCCATCAGCGCGAACTATCACATGACCGCATAACCTGCCCGAAACCGGAAGTGACGTCATTTTGCGGAAATGTAGTTTTTTTACGATCGGGGCCTTATGAGCTTGTGTTTTACTTGTTATGTGTTTTAAAAAGTTATGTTTGACTTTATGACTTTCTGTGTCGTTTCTGGGATGCTTAGGACTCATATTGCACTGCTGGAAATAGTTTATTTTGATGCATATGCTGTTATTTTGCAAATTTGCACTATAATATTTATTTTCGTTTTTCCTGCAGTATATAAAAATTGGTGTATTTCAAAAATAAAACTATGAAGACACTCAAAATAAATTTCCTGTGGTGGGAAACTAGTTTGTGTAACTTTTTTGTATTTACAGTTTTGAGGGATAAGCCTCTTAAATTTCTCTAACTAGAAATATATGTTAAAAAAACAAAAACGATTTTCAATTTTTTTGTAGTTTATTGCACTTTTTTGCAATTTATGTAATTACTATGCACCTAATGCAGACATATTATTAAAGTTTGGGCTATAATGGTTGTATTGATGTATAGCAACTTGAAATGCTCCCAAAAATGGCTCCACAGCATGTAAAAATATAATATAAGCTCTGGCGAACTTGGTTCTATGGTAGGTCTTAAAGGGTTAACTGGTTATTATGTTTCAGGACAGTATACCACAAATGTAATCGAATGAGCAGTGTAATGAATTACTTTCTCCCGTGAGTAATTAACTAACATACCACATAACCTTTAGGAAAAGTGTTTTTGGTAATATATATAATATAGTTTTTGAGTAACAACCCCAACACTGATCACAACAAAGGGGGCAAATACCTCCAACACACTCACACATTTGATCACACAACATGCAGCTAATTTGCACAAACGTAATGTCTTTGATATGCTGCTCAGCAATGGCCTTCACTCTCAAATCAGAGCCAATGAGAACCCAATGAGAATCAATAAGTAATCAAATTGATAAGTGATATTGATAATGGAAATGAAATTCTTATCTGTTCCCATCCCTATTCTAATGTGAGGCCATCTGACTGATAGCTAAAGCTTGGGAAGAGGACAATCATTTCAAGGAAACTAGCAAATCTCCAAAAGAGTGGCTGTAAAAGAAATATCAAGGTGTTGCAAAAGCCCAGTCAAGGTTCAGACCTCAGCTTTATTGAAATACTGTTGTGAGACCTTAATCAAAGTGTCCATAAATGAATAACCATAAACCTCAATGAACTGAGGCAACATTGTATAAAGTGGGCTAAAATCCCTACACGTTGATGTGCGGTCACACAGAAAACAATGACTACAAATTGCTGTTGCTAAGCATGGTTCTATAAGCTACTGAATCACTGGACGTACTTACTTTTTCACATTAAACTCAAATTTAAGTATCAAAAATATGTTTGTTGTGTTTCCGGGACACACATTTAATCTTGCTGTGTACCAAATGACAGTCTGAAAAAGTGCTTAAAGTGGTAAAAAGAAATTACTTTCTTGTTTCCGCTAAGTAATTTCGCCAACGCTTCTTTATCCTTTCTACCTCATATAATCCCAATAGTTGATTAATTCAAAAGATAGTGCTCTGACAATCTCTACATGCTCTGCTCTTTTCACAGAAACAATCTGACCTAAAAGCTTATTTCCCCGAAATCTCTGCAATCATGTGTGAAATTATTTTCAATCGTGTAAATAGTGGTTCAATTTTTGGCAGGCTTTCAGAACAGATTATATCCATCTTATTCTCTAAATGACTGCAATGTTAGTCTTAGAAATGTTAGTCAAAGAGAACATGAAGTGGCATCTGAATAACACTGGCAGAAATCCTGGTTTAGTCTGACCCAAAGCTGACTCCAACTTTTAGAAAAGTTCATAGAAACGAATTTTGAAAGATTGCTTTGAAGGTCAGAAATGCATTTCATGCAACCTTTGTATTTTACTCATTCCCTGTGAAATGGGGATATTTATTCTCTGAGCCTTCCTAAACATAATGCAATATTTATGGAAGCCATTTCCACCTGCTTGAATGGAAATGATTTTGACTGCGCAGTAATTTGTCTATAGGGGTAGCAAGAATGCGATGGGAGTTAAAACAATTACGTACACTGTAAGTGTGTGCAGGTGAGAAATTGAGGTGGTTGTAGCTCAGGCACCTTTCTATGGAATAACTGTGATTTAGTAAGGAAATAACTATTACCATTGTACAGTCAGAATAAGAGATCCTTTTTCAGAAGCAAGTAAATTTTAAAGTTTACAAGCGTTTTAGACCCAGAGTTTTCTACACTTTTAACTTTTTCTTTTTTTTTCATCTACTGCTTGTGACAGGTGCTGTAGCATGTAACATGTAACACTCCTGGAGGTTGTGGCTGGATTTATTCTCCAGCCACAACCTCCAGGAGTACACGGACACTGTACTCTCGTACATCAGGAACTGTGTTGACAATGTCACCGTCAACAAAAGGGTCAGGGTGTTTCCAAATCAAAAACCCTGGATGAATAGCGAAGTGCAATCCCTCCTAAAAAGCCGCAACACTGCCTTCAAGTCAGGGGACAGGGCTGCGTATAGGGCAGCCAGGGCAGACCTGAGTAGAGGCATCAGGAAAGCTAAGGCTGCCTATAGGAGGAGGATTGAAGATCACTTTGCTGACAACGACCCCAGAAAAATGTGGCAGGGGATCAATCACATTACCAACTACAGAAGCAATAACCAGGCAACATCTAGGACTGATGCCTCACTGGCTGAGGATCTAAACCGTTTCTTCGCCCGCTTTGAGACGACCAAGCCCTCAGCTGCCACACCACTTCCACCCGCCCCCAGCACTGGCACACTAACACTTAGGGAGCACCAAGTGAGGTGTGTTCTAAGGTCAGTGAATCCCAGGAAGGCGGCAGGTCCTGATGGAATACATGGAAAGGTTCTCAGAGCATGTGCTGACGAACTGACCGGAGTCTTCACTAAAATCTTCAACCTTTCCTTGTCATCAAACACTGTCCCGCCCTGCCTCAAAACCTCCACCATCATCCCCATCGCCAAGAAGACAGCTGTGGCCAGCCCAAATGACTACAGGCCTGTTGCACTTACGCCTGTAGTGATGAAGTGCTTTGAGAGACTGGTCTGTCAGCACATCAGGGCCGGTCTGCCTCCCACTCTGGACCCCCACCAATTTGCCTACAGGACAAATCGTTCCACCGAGGACGCTATCACCATAGCGCTCCACACTGCGCTGAGTCACCTGGAGCACCGAGGAAGCTATGTGAGAATGCTCTTTCTGGACTTCAGCTCAGCATTCAATCATATCATCCCGGAGATCCTGGTCCAGAAACTGTCTCACCTGGGACTCTCCACCCCCATCTGCCTCTGGATCAAGGACTTCCTGACAAATAGACCACAGTCTGTCAGACTCGGCCCCCACCGGTCCAGCACCATCACACTCAGCACCGGGTCTCCACAAGGATGTGTTTTGAGTCCCCTCCTGTTTACGCTCTACACATCCGACTGCTCCCCTACCCATCTCTCAAACACCATCATAAAGTTCGCGGATGACACCACAGTGGTTGGACTCATCTCAAGGGGGGATGAGTCGGACTACAGAGATGAGGTCAACAGACTGACTGAGTGGTGTTCAGTTAACAACCTCCAACTGAACACCACGAAAACTAAAGAACTTATCTTGGACTTCAGGAAGGGCAGAGCAGACCCGGCCCCACTTTACATTCACGGGAGCTGTGTGGAGAGGGTACACTCCATGAGGTTTCTGGGCGTGCAGATATCTGATGACCTCTCCTGGACTGCAAATACTACAGCGGTGGTTAAAAAGGCCCAGCAGCGTCTCCACTTTCTGAGAGTGCTCAGGAGGAACAACCTGGAGGAGAGGCTGCTGGTGACATTTTACAGAGCCACCATAGAGAGGATCCTAACGTACGGCATAACAACATGGTATGCAGGGTGCTCAGCTGCAGACAGGAAAGTACTGCAGAGGGTCATCAACACAGCCCAGAAGATCACTGGCTGCTCTCTGCCCAGCCTGGAGGTCACTGCAAACTCTCGGTACCTCAGCAGAGCTGGCAATATCATCAAGGACCACTCTCACCCCAGCAACCAACTGTTTGAACTATTACCGTCAGGCCGACGGTACAGGTCACATAAAACCAGGACAAACAGATTCAGGGATAGCTTCTTTCCCAGAGCTATCACCGTAGTAAATAAGCACAAAAACAATTGAACCTATTCCATACCGTCACTGTCATTATATTATGCTGCTATTCATACTGTCATTATATTAATGCTGCTATCCTGTATATATTGTACATACTATTGTTTGAGTACTTACGGTTGTTTTTTTTGTACTTTTTATATTTTACATTTATATTTATTATTGAAACTTGCACCAAGGGAGTGGCACTCCAATTTCGTTGTACTCTGTACAATGACAATAAAGGCTATTCTATTCTATTCTATTCTATTCTATGTTAAGATTGTAGGAAAGATAATCATGACAGAATGCACCGTAGGCTGCAGAGCTTAATGATGTGTCAAATGTGTCAGGCACCCAAAAATTCCAAGTATCAGAATCCTTGATGGGCAAATTCAGTTCAAGGGTGCAACAATTAAAACAAGGAAAATCGATCACTCTTTCATCAAACTTTGGTATTAATGGGCAACCTTTTGTTTCCAGTGAGTTACTCTGTTTAAAATTCACTAAGCTTGTGACCTTTCAAGTTAAATGCTTAATTCAAAATGAACTCTCCTGGACTGAAAAACTGTTTGAACACCAAACATCATATTACAGCAACATACAGCATCTGTTTTAATGCTAATCTGCCTACAAGGCATGTATTATATAGAGTTCATAAGCAATATGACAACATGGGGGATGAACTCAAGTGCTACGCCTTCACTGTCCGTGTATATAATATGAAATCCTAAAGGAGAAATATTTGGCCAGCCTGCTAACCTTTAGCTAGAGATGTTTTGAATGTGAACCAGTGAAGATATTAGGAAAATAGAAGTCAAACAGTCTCACTGGTGCATTTCTCCTAATCCTAAAATTCCATCACACAACTCCTTTCAAAGAATTTACATAAGCAAAGTCCAAGATTTGGACTAAGCTCTTTTAGCTTATCCAGTACCCTTATCCTCTAAAGTCACCCACTTTAGACAAATGTTGCCAGGCGTGTATCAGGAGACAAAACTGCTCTTGATCTAGGAGTCAGAAGGGCTGGGGGTATTCTATCTGACCCAGCCTTGTAGAGTCTGCTGATTGTTCCAGCAGCTTTAAGTCAGCATGGCACTGCCCCCTGGGAGGTGACACATACAGTCTTCCTCAAAGGCCACAAACAGGTGAGGAGACTTTATTTGGCTCTGGCCAGAGGGTGTCTGTCTTCTAACACGTAAGCAGCCACATGAGGACTCAGAGACTCTCGCTAAATATGCATGCTCACACACACACACACACTCTAGCCTCTCTCTTGTTTCTCTTGCTTTCCTTTTTCAACGTGCACATACAAACACATGCACACCTGGAATGAGTCAAAGCTAAAGAGCAGCAAGAGGTATTTGGAAGGACAAACCTCCCCTAAGGCGTCTTGTTGTTATGGAAGCAAATGGACAGCTCAAAGCAAAAGGCTTGCACTCCTCACATTAAATCAGTTAAAATGTTTTATCTTGATGCAGAAAAACAAATTGTTGTAAACAACAATACACAACAGAAATATATATATATATATATATATATATATATATATATATATATATATATATATATAATATACTACCCTAGGGGAGATTGCCGCCCCTCCCTGAGCCAGGTTCTGTTGAGGGGTTTTTTTTTCTTAAAAAGGAGTTTTTCTTTCTCACTGTTGTCAAGTGCTTGCTCATAGGAAGCAGTTTGATTGTTGGGGTTTTCTCAGTATTATTGTTGGGTCATTATCTTCCAGTATAAAGCGTCTTGAGGCAACTGTTGTTGTGACTGGCGATGTATAAGTAAAACTGAATTGAATTGAAATTCAACTTCAAATTCAAATGTCTCTACTCTTCTGAACCATCTACAGTATGGGTCAAATGAATGGACCTTCAAACCTTGATTCAAACCAGTCTTCAAACTTGGATTTGATTTTTTTATTGTATTTTTTTATTAACCAAGCTGTAGTGGTGGGTTTGTCAAAATAACTTGACATGCTTAGATGCAAACATGACTTTCTAATGCATATCAAGTACTCTGATGAGAAAATAAAGCAACATCACACTTGGTCGCTGCACAGCGTTAATCGCTTAGTGGTATAACAAAGATCAGTATCAATCCAGGGCTTATACCACGTATGACTGCCTCCACAGTTTCCACTTCAGGATAGTGCTTCGTTAACCAACTTCCAACGTGGTGTTTCGCTACTGTTTCTTACCTTCTCCTGAATTGATTGTTGCTCTAGTGAAGACAGCAGCAGCGCATGCTCCTCCACCTAACCTTCTAGTGGACAACACAGGAGAGCCACGACTGCCTCCTCCGCCTCGCTGACTGCCAGTGAAAAGGAACGTTTGGGTGGTTCTCTTGCCGAACCTCAAGTGCCATCAAGTTTTAAAAGCATAAAAAGTCCTTCATTTTCCTTTTCCAGCAGCTCTTTACAGCCACAGAACTTTACCATTTATGCAATTCACTTATCTAGCAATTACAAGCCCATTTCTATTGTCTGACATTTTATTGTATTGTATTTTTATTGCGTTTGTTTTTTTTTTCTTATCATGCACACAAATTTATTGCAGCCCTTTTGTAGACAGTCCAAGCAATTTTTTCTTCTATTTCTATCACCTTGATGTGCCAATCCATCACCTCAAACATTTTACACATGAAAAAATAACAAACACACGCGTAGACTTAAACTTTTGGCTTCGGCTGTGCTTTCACACACAAATTGTTACAGTGTTTCTCAAAGTTGCTCGAAATTAAGAAACAACTAATGTTTGTGGGGCCTCCAAATTGTTACACCACCACCTATATCAGAAATAATGTTGGCGAAAACTTTCATTTTATTACTTCACTGGAAAAGAGTAAGCAAAAACAAGAAAGAAAGAAAGAAAGAAAGAAAGAAAGAAAGAAAGAAAGAAACTGTAGCAGGGAAGAGTTCAAGTGTGTAGTCTCTCAAGAGAATCTTGAGAGTACCAACAAACTCTGGCAGACGGTTTGCAGGCAGTGTGTGTTACCCCCTACTTGCTTGTGAAATACACGTGTAAATGAAACCAAAGAATAAAATAGTGAATAAATGCACCCTTATAAATGCTTATATGCATTTGAGCAGATCTTCAGGAGTAAAGGAAAACACAATTTACTGGTCCCACAAAAACATTCATATTAAAATTTGTCACAAAATATATTTTTCCCCAAACAAAATATTAAAAAAGTCATATGTGCAGAAAGACAGATGGCTGAGAAGTGTTCTTAGACTGCTGTTATGAGCCTTAAGAAAGAATTGGGAATTAATAAACTGGGTTTATTTGTCTATTTAAGTTGCTTTGAAAAAAAAAAGAAAAAAAGAAAAACACTCAACCAGCACACACATGTAAACATCTCTCTCAAGCACATTGGTAGGCCTATAAATATTCTGACAACATTATACATATATGTGTGAAATGGGATCATCTAAGAGGATGTTACACCACTGAACATATATCGAGGGTGTCCATCTCATACTCAATCATATCCTCAAGACCAGATGCTACGACTCAATTTAAGGCATCTGTGTACTGTGCAGACTGCTTTATAATGTGCTAAAGATTGTCACGGTCCATATACACAATTACAAAATATTTTGACAAAATTAGTCAGAATTCTGCTGTGACAGCTGGACACTAAAGGTAAAGTTTTAGAGAGACTCAAGTGATTAATTATAGTTAATCCTGAGGAAACATTTGCAGTTTTTCTGTTTAAAAGTGCAATCTTAGATTGCTTTAATGAGGCTTGGGATTAAAGTGGGTATTAATAAATTGCTGTTAATTAGTTTATCTAAGCTGCACTAACAAAACTCAGATCCACACACACACACACACACACACACACGCATCTTTGCTGACTCAGTGGAAATGTGACACACTTGCGAGAATCTGATCAATGCAACCTATAACTAATGGAATTAGGCTCCTGATAGGAATCTAATGGATGCTCACTTAAGCAATTTACTTACACATTCTATTGCATGGTGTTCCTGTAAAAGCATCACTTTAACAGGAAATACCACTTATGGATTCCTCTACCAATGTTCCCACATCTCAGCATACAAACATCAAGTCTGTGAGAGTGGAGGTGAATTGAATAACCTTCCTGTAGAAATCAAATCAAAAATCTGCAGTCGACTACAATGTTCTAAGATTTTGATTTTTTTCTGTATTAAAAAATATTACTTATACAGAATTTAAGTGTTATCCACTTCGTTTTGCATCATCTGCAGTTCATCCATTTCATAAAGCATCCATCCATTCACATTCAGGAAGACATTGAGGTGTTCACAGGCCAGCCAAATCATATATTTCTCCAACATGTCCTGGACCCCATCTTCACTGGGGTCTCTTCCTAGTGGGACAAGCCCAAACTACCTCAGCTGGCTCCTTTTGATGGGGAGCAGTTATATTGTTTTCTGAGTCCTTCCTAAACAGGATTGCGTCTGTGACACTGAACAGATAGTGGTCTGAAAAACAACAGCTTAATCAGTGGAAGAGGTAACTTGAATAAATCATTAATCCCTTAGAACTAAGTTTCATGATGACATGACATCAAAAGTCCCAAACAACTTGTAATCTAGATAGCTTGGTGTAATACATACCTTTAACTTCAAACGTGATGTTTTCAGTCTCATTTTTTTAGGATAAAAGGAATGAGATGCACTTCCATGAAAAGTTTAGGAACACTCAATTTCTTGATTTGTATTGCAGGATGTAGGCTTGTAATATAGGAAGTAACTGAGGTAATTTATATTTTACTTGACTATAAATTTCTATGATCCATAAAACCAACACTACAAACGAGAGTGTTATAGATAGCTCTTCTTCACACAAACCGTGTCTTGTTATCCACAAAGTCTTGGGAAGGATGAAACCTCATTAAAGGGACAAGAGTTGCATAAGACGGCACAGAGAAGCTTTCTTAAAGCCAGACTTTGAAGTTGAAGTGCAGAGAAACACACACACACACACACCCTCACACACAACTTTTCAAAATGCTTGCATATGGGAACACCACACAATCAAACACAACAGAAGCCACAAAAGCTCACACAGAGCAGATTGCCACACAACACCGGCTAAACAACAGCTAAATAAATGCAGCTGCCCGAGTGTCTTGGGAGCAGTGAAACAAGCTCAGCTCCTAAGAAAAAAGTGGACTGGGAAAGGGAGGGACTTACAGAGATAGAAGAGGAGGCAAAAGACAGCCTAGAATAAATGACTCGACTTCAAAACCTCTCACATCTTTCATATCCCTGCAGACATTTCACCAACCCACCCACCCAACCAAACAACCAACCAAGTGAACAAAGGCATTGTGCTTCTCACAGAGGCTGTTCATTAACAGCTTGGTTCTGTGTTTGTGACACCCCCAACTTCAAAGACTCATCAGATTCCTCCCACCACCAATGAAAAAGAAAATAAGCCTTTGTTAAAGGAGAAGGACAGCTTAGCATCATCAGGAAGCTACATTTTGGAGTAACAAGATGACTGGCTGTGGTAATCCTTTAACACAGACATAGCATTTGATGAAACATTGATTTCAAAGAAAGAATATCAGTTGTTGGAAGCCTTATCTATCAGACCACCCAACCTTAATTCATAAAATGTCAAATCGATATGCATGCAAAACAACAAAACAAAACACTACACCGGTGTTACTGAATACTAACTGAGCCATTCTTAAAGGCCACATGAGCTATGCAACATAAATCAGATAAATGATGAGATTAAAGAGAACAATGAAATAGACACTTGTAAAACTGATTAAAGAAAACACACTGACAGGCAGACTGATAGATATTGTATTTAGATGGGCAGAGAGCCAGACTGACAGGCAAAGGATTATTCAGGACTACACTCCAAACGTCTTGCAAAATGTTTCATTTGACTTTGGGAGGATAAACAGCACTCCCTGCTGGAGACTGTTCTGGTCAGGTGTTGAGGGAACGGTTATAGTCCATTGTAGACAGCTTGGACCACAGGTGGCAAAATAAATAAGAGTGTCAGGCAGCCCAAAATGGCCACTCACAGTTGAAGAGAATGACAACTTCATTTGTCATCTAGAGACAAAGAGTAATGACCTCGTCTTTGAGTCTGTCTTCATTAACCTGAGGTAACCTGCATATGGGAAAAGTGTGTGTGGTGGGGAGTGGAGGGATCAAAATAAACGTGTCATTCTTAAAAATATACGCAATGTAGCAGCTGCCATAATTGGACTACTCCTAGACTGGATGCTCACAAAACCCTAAGAGGGTCAAATCTATCAAACAAAATCTGGAAATCATTTATTTAGTGAATGCTCCATCAAGGTTAATCTACAGCAAGTAATTACATAGTTTAGGTCAAATTTTAGACATACATGTGAATACTCAGTAGTCATTACTGCATTCATTGCATGAATGCCCACATTGGAGAAACCACACTTATTTTCAGACTTCATCCAGCCATGATTTTGATCTCCATTGCACACTGGTTCGACTTCACAACTGCAACTTAAATAACACAAAAAAAGCTTTCAGGCCACTCTTCTGTGAAATCATCAGAAGACAGAAGCCCTCTCTACTTTTAAGATCCGGCTTAAAACTTTCCTTTTGATAGAGCTCATAGTTACGGCTGGATCAGGTGACCCTGAATCCTCCCTTAGTTACACTGCAATAAGCTTAGTGTGCTGGAGGCTTCACACAATGCACTGACTGTTTCTTCTTCTCCCATCTCGTTTCACTTGCTATGTGCTATTGCTATTTATAAATCACTCTGAATTTAATCATGATTTATTACTTATATCTGGCTCTCTTCCACAGTGTGTCATTTGTCCTTTCTTCTTCCCCTCACCCCAACAATCTGCCACAACAGATCAATGCCCCACCCCCAGAGAAAATTGTGTGGGGTGTCTCTTCCTGTCAAAAGGGAGATTTTCCTTCCCACTGTTGCCAAGTGCTTGCTCTTAAGAGACTGCTCGATTGTTGGGGTTCTCTCTGTAATATTATTGGGTCTTTACATTACAATATAAAGCATCTTGAGGTGACTGTTGCTGTGATTTGGTGCTATATAAATACAACTGAATTTTATTTCATTGAATTCAAAATTTCTATGTGTCTGAACTAAAGCTGCTTGAGGAATTGTCAAATGGGCAATGACCTAAGTCAATCAAGCTCACAAGTACAATGAATTCTTCAAAGAATTTAAAAAAATGTATTTGTTTTTTTTATTAGGTCAAGGCTCTCAGTCTCTGCACATACTTATTTGCAGATTTCCTTAAGAATAAGCTTCTTAAAAAATTAAGACAAGCACATCTTGATCTGATTTTGTTAAAAACAAATTGCTAATAATATGTTCTAATTACAGTTACTCATCTTCATCAAGGCAATTTTTATGCAAATTGTCAAAGACAAGATGTGTGTTTGTGTATGTGTAGATGTTTATATTGTGTCAGTCATCAGAGAATTGGAATCTGTCAGGAGTGTAAATCTGTTTAGGTGTATTAGAGCATATTTTCTATATCAATGACAGGCAAGCTTTTGAAATATGGTTTTAGCTAATTGGGTGTTTTGAAACGATGCAGATGAAAGAGGAAAGGAAAGGATTTCTGATGACATGGGGATAGAGGGAGGGAGAGAGCATGTGTATTGTCTCAAAAATAGAGCCTTAAGCTACATGCTTGTTGTGTAGACAGAATAGACTTCCTGTCAGGAAGCATTTTTTCCAGATCTATACTGCTTGCCTCCATTACTCTTTACTTATACAATAAATAGTAAATCCATTCTCCACTGTTAGCAGTTCCCAAAGTTCAAAAAGACGTCAGGTTTGACTTTGAGAAATCTTCGTACATTGATAAAAAACACTTCTACAATTTGAACTTATTACATCACCATTATCTGAAAAGACACATTGACTGCTGAAGATATGGATAGAGAAGTTTTAGCTTATATTATTACATTGTTGGTTGGTAGATAGAGATTTTAGGGGATGTTTGCATCAGGATCAATCCAATTTATGGTTAACATTCATTCAAACAACACTTACTGCAAGCTATAACTTAACATAGGGTAGACTTTTTTGGTAATTACATGGCTTTCTTAATGTAATTTTAAAAGATATGGAATGTTAATGGACCATATGAAGCTGTAGAAGTCTTCAATCAACACTGCATTAACAATTAATGGAATACTGTTCTTGGCCATAGCCGGTTAGCCAGATTTGATTTGATTTTCTCAGATTATACCACATTAGCTTTCTCTTTAACAAAGATTGCTAATCTGTTGATTATTTTCTGGAAAGTAAAATATGCAGAGGTTCATTTTGCCTTCATTTTATCAATCAAATCTAACTATTCCACCCATGTGGATTTCTCCTTTATAAGTGACCAGTCTTCTAAAGTAGCTAAATGGAAAAGCTGAGAGGCATATCATTTGTTTGAATGGACATAGACACTTATCTTCTCAAGGGTATATCCGTCAACTCAGCATAATCCAGCTCTGAACTTTAAGATGCATTATGAACCTCATAAGCCTATTGAAAGATAATCTGTCAGCCAGACAGGTAAAGAATAAATATGGTGATCAAATGTGGGATGTTTATTCTGCATATAATTGAATAAATCAAGAGGTGTCTACTCATAGAGTTTGTTTCCAAAAGTTCTTTCTTTTGAAAAGACATTTCCTTTCTTTTTTCCTGGCTTTTTTTTTTAACATTACTTTTTTATCTGCCTAATCAATCTATCCCTTGGGTAGATGTTGTGCAAATATATGCATTGACAATGAGCAAGGCCATAGTCCACCCCTGTCTCCACTTCCTTAACAGCATATTCAATTCAGGGTCACTGGCAACTGGAGTCTATTCCAGGATATAGTCTGGTTATTTCAGTAAGACTTCCCTATGATAATTGGTCTTTAACAGGTCAGAGAGTTTACCACTTTCCTCCAGACTTAGATATGTCTGCAACTATTGGAAGGATGGCCATGACATTTAGATATTGACAGATTAAATGTTTTGCCTAACTGTGAAGTATCTACACGTCACTGAATAAATAGGTTCTGTCTACAACAGAAATTCATCAATCCCTAAGGGAAAAGTCGAAAGATGTTTTTTTTTTTGGTTTTTTTTGCTTATTAGTTTCTTTTTTTAATACCATCCAACACAAGATTGTAAGATTTTATTTTCTATTAAATTCTTTATGGATGTTTTTGAAATTATTTCTCCAGCCAAGTATTGTTTAATACTTGAAAAGGGTATTAGAAAATTGTAAATTGCAAATATAAGAATTAGCAATTTAAAATGTGTAAAATGTATTTGGTATTACCATCTTTTTGTCCACTAAAGACTTTTTATGGAAATGAAATATATAACTTGAATGCAACAAGTGTCAAGCATCAGTAGAGCAATCTAATCACATGTTGCTCTCTTTCGGCTGCAGCAGATGGCCCAATAAATTAGTGGTTGAATTGTCAGCTCTCACTGGGAAGCACTCTTTTTAATATTTTGTGTTGGGTAAGACAAATGCCTTTTGACTATGAACCATCATCTGGATAATCTGAGAAAAAATAAATAAATTGACGAGAAAGAAAAAAAAATGTACCAGCACTATACAAAACAGGTGTGGGGTCAACATATTTCTATTTAAGAGTATAAGTGAGTGCTGTATGCTGTTTGTTTAGATACAAAACAAGGATTTGGATTTCAGTGTACCAGTATTTTATATTAATGTATAGCTTTACTACTAAAATATTATTAATTTTCAATGGAATTGAAATTAATCCTGAGACTTTCTGATGTACATGGAGCAACATGTCGGAGCAACATGTCAAAGCTCCAAACTGCAGGTCACCACCTTACATGGTAAGAATTTCTCTTTGTCCCTCCCACATGAACAAAGGATTTAAAGAAATGTTTTTTTTTATATATCAAAAACAGAAGCCACAGCAGGGCACCAAACCCTAACAAAGATCATTGAATTCTCACATCTCTTCAGGGTTTCATCTGTTTGCTTCAGGATGATGTCTGTCAGTCACCTAAAATATGCAAAGAGACCCTCTTATGAAAGTTTCTTGCTGTAGGTTTCAAAAGTTAATTCTGGAATGGAGTTTAATGCAGTTGCATTACAAAAGACAAAAAGTAAGAGCTCTTTTTTTCCCTTTTTGTTCTGTTTTTTTACTCTGGATGTTAAGAATTGCTCTGGGGAAGAGTTTGTTTGTAGTTGAAAGATGACTGAGAATGCATTCACTTAATGAGCAACAAAATTGATTCTTGTCAGGAGAAATTTTCAAGTTACAGATGTGCATTTGTGAGCGTGTGAATAAGGATTTAGCACTGCACAGTCTATTCCTGGTTATTGTGAGTGAATGCTTGGGACATAAATTTCTAATAATACATTTATTAAATGTGCATATATTGAATCAGCCTTTTTTGGATCATGTTTTGCTGTCAATTTTGGCTCTGACCAGAACTACAAAGGAAAATATTTTGCTTGTTCCAACCTTTTTTATGTTAATACCAAACATAGACTTACCTTAATATTAAACAGCTGTAAATACTGTGTTACAAAACTCTAAACTCTATGTGCGTATATTTCTTTGAAGCTTTGATCTTCTATGTAAGTTATGAAAGCAGCAGAAATGGCAGTGTTGATGAATAATGAATAGAACCTGTTGTGATGATGCAAAATGTTAATACAGCTCCAGAGGGTAGGTCCTTTTTATGTTTTCTGTTGTAGTTATTTGAATGCAAAGTGTAATTGTTAATGTGAACTCACAGCTTGATACATATTTTATTATAATTTTAATATTAAATTTAGCGCAACATATTATAAACTTCTGGTATGCATTTTTACATTTTCTTCATCTTTCAGTTTTGTCCCTTATGGACAATTCTGAATGCAATTATGGGGTGTATGTTCCGCAACATTTTCCCTAAATTTAACCAAGTACTTTTCTATCCTTAAACTTAATTAGCAAATAAAAGCAAAAGTAAAAATCAGGACTTAAACAACAGAAATCGCCTTTAAAACAGGAAGCACATCAGAGTCTTCTGACTTCACCAACACCACCTCCTAGTTCACCTGTGCAGCTCTTTAAGGCTATTATCTCTAGATGTATACGTGTCAATATAATTTACATAACTAATAATACCATTACAGTATTATGATGATTAATGTATTGAGGCACAGAAACCAAGCAATTTCATTACATGACCCTCATATTTGTGGATATTAATATATTTTACTAGTTAAGACAGAAATACAATTTTTTAAAAAAGGAAAATATAAATTTGCCTTTTAATTGGTACTTTGATAGCCATGTTCTGCTTCAAAATTATAATCCAAATAAAGATTGTTTCACTTTTGTAAAAGATTGTGTGTCCTATGCTGCTTTAAGTTAGTTATCCTTCTCTCACCTTTGTGTTTGGAATATCTTGATGGCTCAGTTTGTCATTTACACAAGTGATCATCTGCCTTTTATGACATTTTAGAGTTATATATTTGTTCTGTCTCTTATATTAATTGATCTTTAGATTTTTCTGTTCTGTGATGCACCATCATTGATTTGTGTAGGAAACTAAACCAACCTCTAGCATCTATAAAGATGATTATTAATCTTACTTTGTGACTTCTTTTTGATATTGTATTTTAACTAAAGTAGTTTCTAAAATTCACAAAGAGGCTGACATTTGTTTTTATTCCCCACTGACAGCTCACAAAGAAATAAACAACAGAACTGCAAAGACAAAAGGACTTCAGATGAACGCTGTCTTATGTTTCAGATACTGGATTATAGATTTTTGTAGATCAAGGGTTTGTACACGTATTTGGTTTATTCTGTTGGTGACAGTCTTAGAAACAACACTGGTAATCTAAAATTCATTCTATTGTTTCCATCTTCCCAGGGTGTCTGTCTGTAAGAGGTGGCAAGTCTTTTCATCCTCTGTTATATAACTTGCTCATAACAGACAGGCATATTCAACAAAAAATATCTTGTGGTAGCCATCTCTGTCTACAGAGTCTTTTGATTACTCGATCATGAACAAACACACTGATCTATATAGCAGTTTGAGCCAGGCATGGCATTATATATCTTTACATCAGAGTTTGTGAGTTGTTTTTTTGTTTTCTGCATATATTCTTCCTACTATACATTGCAAATGTTTCTGTGGAAGGCCCTTGTGTGGCTCTCCAATCAGACAATAATGAATGGAGCAATTAGCTGTGATTATTAAGTGCTTTGTGAGCCGTCCCTCTGCTAATTTATTATGTGAGCATGTTCAATTTATCAGAGCCCCCCTAGTGGGAGATGACAATGACAGGCTGCCATATATACCAGTATCTTCTCATACACACATTGTCTATGTGCTCCGTGTTGAACTTGATATGGAGCAAAGGATTAGGCAAGGGTGCTAAATCAACATCTATTATTTGTCAGGACTGTGAGCGTGTTAAGAGAAAACAGAAGAACAGGGGCCTGTTCTTCGTACCGCGCTAAGTGAGTTAGCTGGATGAGATTGTTGACGATTTCGCGTGATCCTGGATCGTTCGGTTCCCCGAAGCCCATCCGGGACTTGCTGTCATAGCAACAGAGCTGTAAGCGTAAACCTGCTGGGGAGCAGGTTTACTTTATGTAAACAGGATTAGATCGCGGCCACGCAGGTATGTCCGCTTCATTCATACGAAAGCAACAGCGATATTCCACCACTGTTTCACCGTGGATAAATAACATCAATGTAACTAAAGATAATGCAGCACTTGATCCTTTTATTGATTTCACACAGATACATACAGGTCATTCCCTAAAAAAGGGAAATGTACTATTAACATTCTATTACATGTATGTGATTATTACAGATGTAATTCATATTTCAGAGTAGTAATTGTAAATTACTTCGTGTAATCAAGATGAGAGACCACGGCTATAAAAGCGAAGGTGGATTTGGGAAGTCTGTCGCAGTCATATCCTGTCCGTATACGCGACCAACCCATTGCGGAAGGTGCAAGATTGATAAGGAGAGTCCTCAGAATTCAGCGTATATTGCGGGACAGACAGGATCCTTTAGCTCAGCGCGACAGTGTGCTCATAGAGAGATATCGATTTTCCCGTGAGGGTATTATTCACTTAACCAACTTGTTGACGAGGGGGTGCAGGACCACCACCTGTCTTTTTTTTTGCTCTGCCCTTTTCTTGGTTGCTGTTATGAACAAACAAACAGAGTATTCCAGGGTCTCTTTCCAAGAGACGACAAGCAATATAAGTGATAAATATTACCATTCTGTAGAATATTCTTATATTTCACTTTTACTTGTTCCCATGTTCTAGTGGGTCCTGTTGTGGCTCTAATGTGAAAGGGGATATAATATAACATATTGTAACGATGGTTAAGTGTTATTGTACATGTTGGTTATCTTTGCACACTGTTGTTGTTCTTTTAAGATTCATGTTTGGTTGTGCTGCAGGAAGTAGGGAGGGTGGTGTGGAGGAAGGGGAGGGGAGACCTGGGTTCTGTGTTGTGTGGGTGCCAGGCTGAAGAGAGGTGTAGCACGAGGGCGCTCTCCCCTGAGTTAGCAACCCGCTTGCTTATGTACCGAATAAACGGACAAACTGAGACCCAACCGTCTGGTTCTTGTGAACGTTACATTGGTGTCAGAAGTGAAGAAAGAAAAAAGAACCCCAGAACGCCCGACACCCTGTTGCTGGCGACGCTTGCCGTTACGAGACGAGGATGTTGCTGGGCAGGATTAAGAAGGAGACGGAGGAGAGGGAGGTTCGTCCGCGCTCGCCCGCCCATGGAGTGAGGGAAACGGCGCTGCGGCTGTCTGCCGAGGCTGGATTTTCTCCAGGTTTGACTAGGCTCGGGAACTGTTCGCACAGCGGCCGCGATTCCGGCGGGAAGGAGTCGACCTCGCTTGGCGCGCCGTCACGTGATGTAAACAAACATGGCGGCGCCCAGCAAGCTGCAGCGCATATAAAAACGCCTAAGTTCAGCGGCAAGACGCCATGGGAAGTGTTTATCGCACAGTTCGAGCTGTTAGCTGTTGCAGCTGGCTGGTCTGAGGAACATAAAGCTCTCCAGTTGGCTTTGTGCCTGTGTGAGGATGCAGCTGCATGCCTGCTGCTGCTAACCGAGGAGCAGAGGGGAGATTATAATGCTCTGGTCGGAGCACTTCAGAGGCGCTTCGGGCAGTATAACCAACCAGTGCTGCTGAGGTCGGAGTTCCACAACAGACGCAGATTGCCAGGTGAGCCCGTCCGCATTTTGGCCCATGAAGTCGAGTGCCTTTGCCGGAGGGCGTATGACAGCATGCCACCATCAGTGCAGGCGGAGTTAGCTCGGGACCAGTTCCTGCAGGCCCTGAGCCCTAAAGAGCTCCGTATGCAAACTCAGCTTGCTCGTCCGGCCACACTCAGTGCAGCCCTGGAGCTAGCGTTGGAGAGGGAGATGCTTGCGGGATCCTCTGGGGGCGCTGATGACGCACACGTGGTGAGGGCTGTGTCAGCACCTGTGGAACAGACGGAGACGCCAGCGGGCCTGTGCAGTTTGGTGCAGGCGGCTTCGCTGCAGTCGCCTTCCCCTCGGGCTGGCCCACACCGCCGACCGCAGAGCTGCTGGGGATGTGGACAAGTCGGACACCTCATCAGGCAGTGCCCCAAGCTTGCAGCGGTTCAGGGAAACGCCCATGGGCCCGTGTAGGCGGGAGTACACGGGCCTGGGAGAACGACATCCCCACTCCACCGCCACCCCCACCTGGTGCGGCCATCGCTGTGGGCTGGACCCAGGTTGGCGGCTTTTGCCATGTTCCAGTGACGATTGCGGGGGTGTCCTGTACGGCCCTGCTGGACACGGGGTCCAATGCAACGCTGGTCCGACCCGATGTTGTCCCACCCGGAGCTGCTGTGCAACCGACTAATGTGCAACTTAAGACTGTGACCGGTGATCTGGCCCCAATGAGAGGGAGGGGAGTGTTCCAGTTCAAGGTGGGGGACCTCGGTGTGTCTTATGCTGCCTGGGTGGCTGACGTGCAGGACGCCTGCATCCTTGGGCTGGATTTTTTACGAGCCATTGGTGGTGTACTGGACTTAGGCAAAGGCTTCCTCGCACTCCCTGATGGGAAGAAGGTGCCGCTTATTCCCCCCCCGGTCTGCACAGCATCTGCCGCGGCGTCCACCTCCACCGCAGAGACCCCTGCAGACCCGCCAGCAGAACAGCGAGCGGAGGAGGAGGAGAGGCTCTCAGCAGTGAGGAGTATCTGGTCAAAGAACTGTGAGGGGCTGACTCCACAGCAGCAAGAGAGTCTATGGCAGGTACTAAAAGAGTTTAGTGACATTTTTGCCCTGAAAGAAAGTGATGTTGGCTTGACACACTTGGTAGAGCACGTCATTGAGACCGGGGATGCCCAGCCTATTAAAGTGCGCCCCCGCCGCCTGCCCCTGGCTCATCAGGAGGCTGCAGACAGAGAGTTGTGTGAAATGATGAAGGCGGGCATCATAGAGCCATCTGATAGCCCGTGGGCCTCCGCGGTGGTGATGGTGCCTAAGAAAAAAAGTCCTAGGATGCGTTTCTGTGTGGACTACAGACCACTCAACAAAGTGACGAAGAAGGACTCTTACCCCCTTCCCAGGATTGATGAGTCTCTCGACTTAGTAGCCGGGTCCTCCTGGTTCTCCACCCTGGACCTGCGGAGTGGCTACTGGCAGGTGCCACTGTCCCCGGAATCCAGACCGAAGACAGCCTTCTGCACTAACAGGGGACTATGGCAGTTCAAAGTCCTGAGCTTTGGTCTTTGCAACGCTCCTGCGACCTTCGAGAGGCTTATGGACAGTGTGCTGGCTGGCGTCCCACGGCAACGGTGTCTGGTTTACCTGGATGATCTTCTAGTGCACGGGAGCTCCTTTGATGCTGCCCTGGATGCCCTGAGACAAGTGTTGGAGAGGGTGGCGGCTGCAGGCCTGAAGCTGCATCCCGACAAGTGCCACTTCATGAGGAGGGAGGTGGAGTTTCTGGGCCACAAGCTGGGCCGTGAGGGCATCAGCACTTTGGAGGAAAAAATTCACACCATTACCGGGTGGCCCACACCAGCAGACCAGAAACAGCTCAAAAGCTTCCTAGGACTGGCGTCTTATTACAGGAGGTTTGTGAAGGGCTTTTCCTCCATAGCCGCACCACTCTTCCACCTGCTGCAGAAGGACTGTGACTTCATCTGGACCCAGGACTGTCAGCAGGCGTTCAACACCCTCCGCAAATCGCTGACAGATTCCCCAGTCCTCGCCCCCCCTGACCCCACCCTGCCTTTTGTCCTGGACACTGACGCAAGTAATGTGGGGCTGGGAGCTGTGTTGTCGCAGGTTGGACCGGAAGGTGAGAAGGTGGTGGCGTACTTCAGTCGGGTCCTGAACAGGAGTGAGCGGCGCTACTGTGTCACACGACGAGAGCTGCTGGCTGTGGTGGCAGGGGTGAGACACTTTAAGTACTACCTGTGCGGCACAGCATTTGTTATCAGAACTGATCATGCTGCCCTTCAGTGGCTGATGTCTTTCAGGGAGCCAGAGGGACAGGTGGCTCGCTGGCTGGAGGAGCTCCAAGCCTTCAATTTCACTGTGGAGCACAGAGCAGGGACGCACCATTCTAACGCAGACGCCCTCTCTCGCCGCCCATGTGCTGCAGCTGGCTGCCGTTACTGTGAGAAGCGAGAGGAAATAGAGCGGGAACTCACGACAATAGACGGAGCAGCACAGCTCGCCTGCAGGGCTCTTCTGGTGGTGGATGCAGCGGAGTGGAGGGCACGGCAGGAACAAGACACAGACCTGTGGGATGAGGTCACTGGGTTTTCCATCTGTACCAGGGGGCTATGGGCCAAGTTTGCAGCTCTCAGGCTGAAGGAGGGGGTGTTGGAGCGTGCCTGGAAGGATCCTGCCACGGGGGAGGATAGTAGCGCTGCACAGAGACCGGGTGGCCCCCTACAGAGGGCAGTCCCTCCCCTCCTTTCCAGAGGGACGTGTACAGAGCGTCCATGACCCTGCTCAGAGGGGCCCCCGACCGGGGCTGCGTTCCCCTCCCTCGGACTCTTCACCCCAAAGCCCCGACGCTCCGCGCCCACCTCAGGGGCTCAGGAGGTCAAGGAGGGAACGTAGGCTACCACCCCGCCTCAGAGACTGTGTCGTTCCCTCGGGGACGAGGAACTTATTGCTGGGGGGGCAGTGTAACGATGGTTAAGTGTTATTGTACATGTTGGTTATCTTTGCACACTGTTGTTGTTCTTTTAAGATTCATGTTTGGTTGTGCTGCAGGAAGTAGGGAGGGTGGTGTGGAGGAAGGGGAGGGGAGACCTGGGTTCTGTGTTGTGTGGGTGCCAGGCTGAAGAGAGGTGTAGCACGAGGGCGCTCTCCCCTGAGTTAGCAACCCGCTTGCTTATGTACCGAATAAACGGACAAACTGAGACCCAACCGTCTGGTTCTTGTGAACGTTACAATATTATAATATAATATAATGTAATATAATATTGGATAATATGGTGTGATATGATAAATCTACCCTACCGCCTACTGGTGTTGGCCAGAGGGGCCGATGGCGCAATATGGCAGCCTGGCTTCTGTCAGTCTGCCCCAGGGCAGCTGTGGCTACAACAATAGTGGCATTGTAAAGCGCTTTGGGTGCCTTGAAAAGCGCTATATAAATCCACTCCATTATTATTGTTATTATTATTATTATTAAATTACTTACGAGTTTGATTTGTCAGCAACTTTCTGCCAGCCCTCTCTCCTTGCTTTTGCAGCCTTTGCAGTGTTCCCTTGCGTTTTAATTAAACTCTGAAACTCCTGAAATCCCTCACTCAAGAGTTCTTGCTCTGCTGCCGAAAAATACCGAGCGCGCTCCTTCGACATTTTCGCCGACCAATCAAAGGGTTGCCGATCAATGTTTCTACTATCGATGCGTAGCCCCTGTTGGGCCACCCAGTGATCTCACATTACTTCATCCAGCTATACTAATCGTCAACAACAGGTGTGTTCGGGGAACCGGAATAGCGAGCTCAGAGTTAGCGCGATGATTTGGTCTTGGATGTTTCATTTGATCTTGGATGTAGTAAGCGACGTACGAAGCACAGGGCCCAGGGCACAGAATGTACCCAGTAAAGCACACACCATCACATCACAGGTGTGATATTAAACTGGACAAAAAAAAAAACAAAAAAAAACCATGTAGACCAGTGTTTCTGCCAAATGCGCTTTATGGATGGGGAAGTAGCTGTTGTACCACCCAATAAAATATATTATTGATTCAGTCATACCTTGTCCACTGTGTACACGGTTCATTACATTACTCAAACAGTCAATTACAGCTTTGCTGTTGCTCTGTACAGTTCATGTTGCTGCTGCAGATCCCGTGAGTGTCAAGGTCGTTTTCACCCGAGCTGTGACCCAGAAGGGCTGGCTGTCCCGGAGGATAGATGGATGTTTGTTTTGGAGAGCCTGTTGTGTTTGATTGGAATAGGAGGCAAAGAAGAGATAAGGGGTCACCTCAATGCATCAACATTGCTGTCCTTTTTTAGCACTACACCTGCTCCTTCAAAATTCACTATAATCCCATGTGATATCAGGCTGGGTGACCAGAGAAGAAATAAAGGGTTTAAGATTTGATGAAACAGATTTAAGTAAATCAAAAGTAAAACCTTGTGGTGGTAAGGCAAGTGATCCAGACTTGGCAATCTGTCAAGATTAGTTCTGTGGCAGAGCAAACTACTCACTCTAAAAACTCTCTACCTTGTCAGGCACATCGATCGCATTCATGCCCCTTCCAGAACTTTCAAACTGACATTTTGTTATTTTAAATGTCAAAGCATTCTCTGAATTAGCCGCACACTATTCATAAAGGAAATCAATTGTGGATGTCACAAATTTCTGATCTGTTCCACAAGACAATGAACTTGGAGCTGGGTTGGGCTGTTGAGCACTACATGCTTAGATCTGCTGTGGCTTTTAAAGAAACATGAGTGTAGTAAAGAAATTCAGCACATTAGCACATGGCATGACTGTTCCATCAGCCCTGGTGGTAATTCAATTTCTTGTTAAAAACAGGTCAGCGTGACTACATCTGAGCTTTTCTGGGAAATGTACAGAAGCAAAACAAAGGAAAAAAAGCTTGTACTTCTTTTTATCCTCAGTATCTGTTGCTGAATGTTCACTGAATGAGAGAAATTTGGAAGTGAGAGCCAAGCCGTGTGGGCCAGACTTGAAATCCTTAAATGAAATTCTTGGATATACAGGAGAATAGAATTCAAGATTATAATTTTTATATCTCGCATACAAGTTTGGCACCTTAAAACGGTCAAGTATAACAGTGTGAGCATTTGTTATGTGGGAAGAGCTATCCATGATTTTTACTGGCTTAAATGTCCATTTCCACTCCCAACTGTTACTGAGCTGGTATGAGTCAGATAATGCATTCAATTACCAGGATGCCTGGAATTAATACTGATATACTAAATGGTTTAAGCATAGAATATATGTGTGTAACAGCAATTTTACAAATAAAATACACAATTTACATCATCTTTGGTTGTTATTGACTGGTACTTGGTATAGCTGAGAAAGCGTTTATGACTCTTTTTTTTTCACAGCATCATACAAGAATGAAATGGATTTCAAACTTAAAAAAAAAAAGTCCACTGCAACAGTCCACAGTAACAGGACATAGCTTTAAACAAAAAACACTTTTGCACAGCATTGCATTTCCCTTAACTCTAATAGATGAACAAAGACACAACATTGATGCAAAACTTGAAGAGAAAACTCTCTATTTTGTGTCTCCTGGAAAATTGCCAAACTTTTCTCAAGTCTGTTCGCAATGAAAAGCAGTTCAAATGCATGTCTCCACAACAAAGCCCTCCGAAGGACTATGCATTTTGATCTCCTTTTTCACATATGTTGGAAAGCTGATGTTTTTATCTTGTAAATAAAATGTAAGTGGGTGCATATGTACTGATTTAATGCTTCTGCATGCAAATGAACATTCGATAAATTGTTTAACGAAAGACAGCAGCAATAGATTGCCTGACATGACAACACTTTTTTATAGAGGTATGAGAACTTTCCTTTGTACTTGAGTACAAGTCCAAATCCCATTTACATTTTTCTTGATCCACTTCAAAGGGGGATTTTACTTTGATGAGTCTTAAGGAGTTAAAGTTCTTGAAGTTAACTGTGATAATCTGACTTTTCCTTTGGTTGGTATTGGAAAATATTAATAATGTATCTCAAAGCATCATCTTTATTGCGTCTGAAGAATTTACATATATATTGGATCATCATCAGATTATCGTCACAGCATCCATCACAGCATTTGAAATTCATGAGGAAAATGTTACAAAGTTTCCTGCGAATCACATGACATCAATTAAGGAATATTAGCTTACTATTAACTTCATATCAAATATAAATTCACTTGTCGGTTTGATTCCGCTCCTCATTAAAGACAATGATGATGTGTCAAAGTTATACTCAACATTTATGAAAGGAAGTCTTGTTTGGTCATATTTCTTTTCACAGGCTTTCAATGGAATAATTCCTTCTGTTGTGAAGAAGTGATCATTTACACTTATTTTTCTCAGTGGATGAGAGATGAAAGACAAAATGCAAAGTCTTAGTCGTAACCTTGACCAGCCAAGTTTAACAAAGTGTGTTTTAGGTAACCACAGCTAGCATATGTTTTACTCCATCTACATTAAATAAACACAAATTTCACAAACTTACATGTGAAATTTAGGCAACAGAAGTAAGACAACAATTAAGTTGGATTTTAGTTAGGGCATGCCTTCATTAATAAGTGTTACATCCATCACACTCACATAAAGCATTGCTACATGTGATAAGGCAAATCTGCAATCCTACAATCTTCTATCAGCAGCATAAGTATTATTGATAATCTGGTGACCTGTGATGTCTGTATTATATCCTATATTTTGTATTTTTTATATTCCCATGTAATGAAGACAAGGTGCAGAGACAGTGCACCAGGCTGGTATTATCCATCAGTGGTGGTGCTGAATGCTGACAGGCTGTCACTATCGGTCACACTCTAAGCCTATTGGTTATCAGCAATCAATGCACCTGAAGCTGTGAGTGCTCTCTATAGTGCTGGAACCACACACAACCTTTTCTTTTTCTTTTTTTTCTTATATTGTTCTTCAGAACGAGTTTGAAGTGGCTTTGCTGTATGCTTCCTTAGCGATAAGCATGGTTGACTCAATAATACTGTTTTTTTTTTCTTATGGATACGATGGGAAATGACAGGATATGACATGGCAGGATAGATTTTTTTACCAGTGCAGTGAGTGCACTGGTCAGGTACTGCACGAGTCATAAAATCTGTCAAAGAAGTTTTAGTGGAAATGTATACTGGAGGAAAACAGCAATGCAATATAAATTTTACTAATTTTAAATGTTTGGGGGTCTCTTGCAGGTTTTGTAAAACGTAAAAGCAAATCAGTCTGTGCTTTAGATTTCATTCAGCTTTGATCTTCATATGTCTGATACCTAAATGACACTTCAAAGACCATACAGATAGCGGCACGCATAATGCAACCAAATGCAAGTCTCTATTTTGACTCTTTCGCAAACTTTCTTCTTTCCCCTCACTCACCACCCAAGGTTTACTGTACCAGCAGTGTGACAAACTGTCAGCAAACATCAAATCCACTGTGTGATGCTGTGCGGTGTCAACAACACCGAAAGCTTTACTTGACCACAATATGTCAACCATGACGGAGGGACATCAAATAGCACAGCGGCTGCCACATTCATCACATAAACCTGCACACAAAGACAACTGCTCCAGCCCTCCTCTCTTCCACCCACCACTGTCCTCTCACCTTAGTCGATGTTTTCCCTTTCTGCATGTCTGACACTGCAGTGTATGTGTGCATACGTAGCCAAGCATACGCACATGCAAGTACACTGGCAACAATGCTAGATTTCAACATGCCCCTGCCAGTTTTGGTATCATGCACAGTAACAAAATACTCACATCACCCCATGTGCACTTTGTCAGTTCCTGTAAATGACAGCAGCCATTGTGTGCTATTGTATGAATCTCCTCTCAAATGTCAGAAGGATTGTGGCTCTCCTACACTGAGTTAAGTACCCATGGGTGGAAGAAAAGGACCTTTAATCTCTGTTGCTTTGGAGACATGCAACAATTTCCCATTCAAAATCTAGAAACTGTATAATTGAGAAATTTGATTTCCTACATACAGTATTTTATTTTATTTTATTTGAAAATGTTTTATTTCAATATTGTCTTAACTGTTATCTGAACAAATTTAAAAAATGGAAACAGAATGCAGACATAAGAGTCCCTGCTGCTGTACAGAGGCCTGATTAAAATTGGATGCAAACTGCAAGGACAAAGGTTTACAACTCTCTTAGGAGTAACTGCTGAAGGACAGAGGGTTAATGTTACTAACAGACACTGTTAATCAAATCAGTAAAAGCTTAACTCACATCATTTGACATAATGGGGATGGTCTGCTCCACCTCTGACTTTTGAAATGGAAAATAATTAGACTTGTGGCGCTTATTATCCGTTAGGTGGGAAAGACCACTAGCAATACTCCCATATGTCCAATATCAATTAATGTTGGCATGCAGTAAAGAATGTTATTTTTCAGTTTTTTTGGTGGGTGATTAGATATCAAACATTTGAGGTATGTGAACTTGAACTAATTTGGTACATTAAAAAAATCTCGATCTTGACAATTTTGCATCCTCTTTGAGGTGAAGCATTTTCATCTGGCTACAGCTGACCTGTTCTGACACGGGGAGGTGTCTATCGAGGCATGAGGGGCTTGTTATTTCCCCAGCAGGCACCTCATTAGAGTCCATGTGACCTTTTACAATTGAACAGACCATTGGTCATGAAACGTTTTGAATACAGATATCCATTCCATTGACATTTTTACGAAAGAAAGGACATTTTGCCCCATTCTGAGAAAGTGCCTTCCGACCTGAGTGCTGGTTGAGGCTTGCACAGATCAGGTATATTGCATCTCTGGGCAAGTTTTAGATGGCAAATTATACTGCAGGACCACGACACTCAATGTTTCTTTTCATAAAAAAAAGAACTGCATGAATTACATATATTTTGCTATATAAAAGAACCATTTTCTAATATTTCCACCTCTGCTAGCATGTCCTGTTCCTGTCCTTGTTAGACCAGCTATTTTGCATCTTGCATCTCATTAGCAAAAAAGCCACTGAGGCAAAAGTGACTCTGCAGGAGAGGTCTGTAGCTGACCTTCACCTAAACCAAGTGCACAATTTGCATATCTTGGTCAAAGTTTTATTATCCATGTGCTATTCTTTGACGTATTCCATCTATTACCTATGGTAAACTTTTTTAATGATAGTTTGCAGTATGAATATTGAAGACTGCCAAATAAGCTGGGTAAAACATTTATGAAAGGGAGACAACTGCCGCCTAATAACTGATAAAGGAATAAGTGATATATCGCAATTTTTGGGCTAATATGATGTTGAATGTCCTGATCATCGATTTTTCAGCAGCGTCAGGGACATTTACACATTTACCTCTGTCCATAAACCAGACTGCACTACTTCTTGAACTTTAGCTTCTCCACAGCTAAACTGCTGTTTATCTGCTATGATCTCATACACCATCACTCAGTTCACCTTGTGCTCAAAAAAGCTAATGGACTTACCCAGCCCAGTGATATAAAAGACTATAACAGCAATAAAATAGCTGTTTAATTTGCCCCCAGTCTAAGATCTCTGTGATATGGTGTGATGCACACATAATTGCAGGGATCGGGGACAGCCATCTAGATGGAAGAAAGATGCCCTTGGCTTAGTTGGTTGGTTGACAATAGTATCTTCATCGTTCTCTTATTATTTAAAGATTTTCTCTCTCGAGCATTAGCAATCATTTGATTCAGCAATAAATTAAAGTGCACTAAAGTTTTCTGATCACACACTTAACTCACTGGTTTGTTTCTGATGAAATCTTGGTGATCTAGGCTTGAGTACAAGTATTCGATTAAATATTACTCAAAGCACACATTTGCAATTTGATCTGAGTGATCTAGGACAAATTCTTCGAGTTCTTACTTCACAGCTGCTCTATGTTTCATGACATTTGACTTAGTTGGTGATAGACAGACAAAGGGACAAACAACAGTGATCAGATAGCCCGAGTAATGTCGTCAGTGCTTGTTAGGTTACAGCTAGTCCTAAGGCTCTTCATTAGAGTATAGTGATCATCAGCTAGTGGAACAATTAATGGGTGATATGAAGCGAACAACTCACATTCTGTGTTAATATCTCTGGAAAGCAAAAGTATTTTGTAAAATTGGGCTTGAGTGTCAATTTGTGTTTATGCCAAGCCCGTTGCTGTGTCATTTCTTGCATTTATATGTAAATTTTCTGAATACTGTCACAGTGAAAAGTGCCTCTTTTTTTTAAGCAGAAACAGAACCAATATACTGTATGCCACCGTAGGATGAAAACAGATCAATATACCCAATGGTTTATTTTCAATTTCATGCTTTTCTGGTTCCATCAAAATGTGTCAGTGGGTGATAAATCCCAATCCTAACTACTGCAGTGTCAACAGGATTTGCTGACTGAATCCCGCTGTCATTCTCACATCATAAGCATACTCAGGACCCTTATTTATCCTACATGTGCTAATCAGGGTCAAGACTTATGCGTAAAGTGTGACAGACAGGGAAAGTCTTCTGGGTTCATTTTCATTCAAGGAGGCATGTTGATGACACAAGTAAGTGGGATGTGTAAAAAGGACGGTTTTTAATGGGTTGCTGTGTGTAAGAAAATGTTGTACTATTAACTATAATCATATGCATTTACATAGCCAACAAAACATGCCAACATATGGTACAGTTCACACCTACATATATTATTTGATATACTAGAAAGATTATTTTTGAGTGCCTGTTAGTGTAAAAGACAGATTTAGATGAAAGCAAGCTGATTCATTGCTTTCTGTTGCCTCAAATATGCATGTTTTAGGCAAAGAAGCACAACTAAGTTATTCACACCCCTGAGACATAAACAGACTTCAAAAGAGAAGCATGATTTGCTTGGCCATTTCTAACAGAGCCAAAAAAAGAAAAGACGACAGTTGCTCTTTGCAGATCAACAATGTATTTCTTTCAGCATATTTCCATATAGAGATGTGGACTGCATTAAAAGTTTGCAGCACTTTGAATGACCCTTTAATTATTCTTCCCGCGTTGTAAAAAAAAGACCAGATTTTGGAGAATATGGCAAGGCAGTAGATGATGTTATTTAAAATTAATCAACAAAGCCATTCGCATGTCTCTCTCCTGCCTGATGCCTGACTGCAGAGGAGTCCTCAGCTGACTAAACCGACCCAGCCTTTCTGATGGCATGGATGAAAATGGGCCTTGACCCAAGGCCAAGCATTATGATGATTAGCCTGACAAGTTCAATTCTTTCCTAGAGGTCCCTAATACAACCTCAATTAAACTGTCTCAGTCATTGGACAACCAGAGGCAAGCCGGACACACAGATCTATGGCTTATTACAGCTCATCATCATGTGTGTGGAATCATGGTTATTTTCATCTCTGGACATTTTAATTTCACACACTTTCAGTTCTCGTTGTTAAAATCCAGACTTTGATTCATGAGAAATCTAACGCATCAGTAGAGGATCTTCATTAGAAATGCAACTTTCTGCTGCTTTTCATTTTGAATGGTGGTTCATTCTAAAGAATGGTTAAAATGATCACAAAATAAAAATAACAGTGTTATATTTGGGGGGGTAGTAGATATTTAATTTCCACTGTTGAAAGAGCCATTCAACAGCATTTGTAAAATGCATATTATATGAAATCATCCAACCTTTTTTTGTTGAGGAAATTAAACATTGCCTCATCTATATCCATTTTTTCATGTACCTACGATGAGGTTATTGTAGTTTTATTAACCATTATGGCTCAATTTACATTATGCCACAGATTTATAGAGAAAAAAGTTTTTAGAGAAGTATTCTCTTTATTTAGTAGTAACAACAGCAGCCAACTCACTCTCAAGATGCTATTTTTAATATAAAAGGAGAGCAGGAAAGGTGAAAAGAGTTCAAGCATTATTCAAAACGGAACACACCAAAAGAGCACCGGGACAAAAATAACTGCAGGACAGGAGAGGTGGTGAATCCTAAATCAGCAGTACAGCATAATTAATGTAAAATTTATTCTCAGGGGGCTCAGTAAGGCACCAGAGTAACTTCATGAATGAACAGATATCTTAAGAGAAACTGTGACATGTTTTTCATCAGGGCTTACCCAATACTGCCACCTTTTTACTTTTTCTAAATACAGTAGCAGAACTACTCATTCACCCTGCCATATACTAGAGAAAGGCTAACACATCAAGAGATACCATAAAATCTGTACCTGTAGTACTGTTTTATAAAAAAAAAAAAAAAAAAAAAAAAAACACATTGTGCCTCATCATTTGTAATTATGTGATTTTTGTTCTTTCTATTTTTATGTCAGCACTTGTGAATTCCTGATTTATTCTCTGATATTTAATTATCCTGATGTTGCTGCTGATGATTGTTAAGCACAATGTGATGAATTAATGATACAGGAGATATAAATAGCTGCAGCCATGCACAGTCATTCTGAAGGGAAAAAAAGAGCCTTGCACGCCACTCAGTGTCGCTGCATTTTCCAGTTTTGGTAGTGGAACCTGAAGCTGAAGAAAGAATTAAGTATTTTTCCTTATTAACTAGCTATTGCTAGTCGATTGCTATTTAACAACAATGCTAACAACATTGTGACAATCTAATTAAATGTATTTTTAAAAAATTATAGGCACAACTGTAAAAATGTGTATGTCTATTTCTGTCTGCTATAATACAGATTTTTCTGGTGCTGTTGTTTTATGGTGGCATCAAGCACAGTCCACCAAATTCACCCAAACAATAGATGTGGTGAATGCAAGAGTCACAGTCAGAGATGAAGCGATCAGTTTGCCAGGAAAAGAACCAGTTTCTAGCATGCTTGGCCCAAATTGCTGACTGTCCAGTCAGCCTCACATATGTTCAATTACCAGTAGAACACATGCTCACAAACACACAGTGATCCCCCCTGTGAGTGAAGACACAACATTTGCCAAACTTGGGGGACCACCACAAAAACATTTGAAACAGCAAATCTAATCAGATAGTTCATCACATAACTAGCTAAGTGACAAAAGTTATCCTGAGCTTTTAAATTATGGAAATTAGTGAAAAAGAAAAAGATGCCGATGTCCTGCTTTCTGTTGAACATCCTGGAAAATGATGTCAGTATTTTTTTTTTCTTTGAAAAATTCGTTTTTTGCTTGTATATGCTGTTAATTATTGTTCTTGGAGATAGTATTGGAAATGGCAGATCACACTTTGTTACAGTATGTTTTTGTCATTCATTTTGTTTGTTTGTTTGTTTTTTATTTAACATGTATCTTCATATTGCTTTGAAATAATGACATTATCATAATGTTAACATGATGTGTGTGGAAGATATTTACTGACTGTGGAAGATTAACATAAATACAGTGGTTATGTTAAATGCTGGAGTAGTTCTGTCCCGCTCAGTGTTATGGTTTTGTAACCTCTAAATGTACAAACTGAAAAGAAAATCATTAGGACCCAATTTGTCTGCTCTGCACCACTGCACTGCAAACAATACTGTAAAGTGTTAAGCAAACCTACTTGTGCCTTTACTTGATTGTAAGACTTTTTATTTCTTTACTTTGCATATCTTTGGCTTTCACTTTTATTTCTTTTTTTCACAATCCAACTTCTGTTCAGTGTATTACATCCACTGTGAATAATATAACCATGTCAGCATAATGTAATTATTCATATCTAAAGACTGATGGGAAGGTTTTGGTTTTACCTATCATGCTGCAGTGACTTATCTCATTTCCTCAATGTGTGCTGAACCATTGTAAGGTGTAAGGAGGAAATCAGGATATGGTGTTTTGCATTGTAATATCTTTTCAGGCCAATTGGTATTCTGCCTGAGCCAGCTCCTACTTTCTCACTTGTTTACATTTTGACCTGTCAATAATGCACAAAGGAACACCAATGTATGCATACGGAGACACAGATCACTTCCCCTCAATTGCAGTTTAACACACTATAATATTTTAATCATTTATGATGATGATATTACTCACTCTACTGCCTCCTCCCTTCTACTGCATCATCATCTAAACACCTGGTAACCCTACAATTACGAAGCCTCTCTAAATGGGATTTGCTCACCTAGACCCTGGAGGCTTCAGTTGGTAATTAATCTCTCAGCCTGTTAATGTCCATTCAGAGTTTAAATGAGGATAATCGTACATGTAGAGGGGGCGTCCGGCATTTTACGAAACAGCTATGAATCTATGTTTCTCAAACACATTTTTAAAAGTTTAGTTGGTATTGTTATCAATCCAAGGCTGATTTTAAAACTTTTATTGAAAACAATTACTCACAAATTAAATATGAAATGTGATGAAATATGAGATAAATATGTTGTGATAAAAAAATATACATTTCAAATGAGTTCAGACTATTTCACATATGGTTTACTTTTCTATCCACGTTAAGTTGCAAAGCAGGTTTGGTGCCTGCTGAGGCCCATGGTGCATAATTCTTACCAATTTTCTGACTCAGTAACTGAAGTGTTCTAAACCTCCTCTGGCATTAACATCAGCACAAAAAATGTGCACCAGGAGCTTTATGGCATGAGTTCCCATGGGCGAGCAGCTCTTATAGGTGTAACGTCTAAGTGTCCGAGCAGTTTTGTTCATATTACCACAAACCCCCTTGGAAAAAAACACCCCAAAAAGTGAGAAAGACTATAGCCAGACACAACTGTTGTACTGTATAATGGGTTCAAAGCTGTGTCTCTGCCTGAGATGATCATATAAGAAAATCTTCTGCAGTTAATGTCAGCCAGCCCCACGAGCATAAAAACCTTTGGATACCCAATGTTTAGAAAAGTCTAAGCTTTCAGCTATACATATAGATATAGATTGGGTACCAAGCCCCAAGTGCGATAGGAGAAGGATCGTTGAGTGCGAGAGGAACTGACCTGAAAGACAGGATCATGGCCAAGCTTGAAACCTGGATCCCCCGTAGCCGGTTACCAAGATTACGTGAAGTACCCTCAGAAGGTCTGCTAGATGATGTTAATGCAGCACTACGGACGATACCTACAGCCACGATTACCGACACTAACAAGCTGATCTACAATACGGCAGCAGTGATCAGTGAGATGCTTGGCTACAAGTTGAACAGCCACAAGGGGCAGTACCCTCCATGGAGAAGGAGGCTAGAGGCTAAGATCAAGGTAGCATGGAGGGAGGTTAGCCAACTATCGGAGTTGCAGGAGGCGCGATGCCTAAGAAGTACAGGAAACTGCCCATACCTGAGGCCTTGGAAACTGCCAAGCAAAGACTCGCCTTGGCCAGCCGCTTGAGGAGGTACACCAGAGAGATAGAAGGCAGGAGAATAAACCAGCTGTTTTCCACAGAACCAGCAAAGGTGTACTCTCAGTGGCGAGGGAACAATAAGAGAACAGCACCACCAAGGCTGGAGACGGCGCAATACTGGAAGAGCATATGGGAGAAGGACGCAACCCATAACGGCAATGCTCAGTGGCTAGTGGATCTGAGGGCAGACCACAGCGACCTCCCCGAACAGGGTCCAGTAACCATCACAGTGGCAGATATCCAAGAAAGGGTCTCCAGTATGAAGAGTGGGAACCATGAAGAGGCCGCTAGGAAAGCTGCAACCACCAAGTACCTGCAGAGGGTCAGGCAAGTCCTGAGGAGTCAGACTATCAACACCTACGCCCTGCACGTGATCAGGTACCCTGCTGGGGAGGAGATAGAAGCCACTGACATCAAGACAAGAAAGCCCCTTTGCATGCATGGAGGGTTTCACCCCAAGTCCAGCACCCTGAGGCTGTACGCTAAGCGGAAGGAAGGGGGCCGGGGACTGGTGAGTGTCAGCACCACAGTTCAGGATGAGACAAGGAACATCCACGAATACCACGAATAACCAAGTGGCCGGCATAGTGTACAGGAACATCTGTGCCGAGTATAACCTGGAAGTCCCGGGGTCAAAATGGGAGATGCCCCCAAGGGTGGTGGAGAATGACCGAGCTAAGATCCTGTGGGACTTCCAGATACAGACGGACAAAATGGTGGTGGCTAACCAACCGGACATAGTGGTGGTAGACAAACAGAAGAAGACGGCTGTAGTGATCGATGTAGCGGTTCCGAATGACAGCAATATCAGGAAGAAGGAACACGAGAAGCTGGAGAAATACTAAGGGCTCAGAGAAGAGCTCGAGAGGATGTGGAGGGTGAAGGTAACGGTGGTCCCCGTGGTAATCGGAGCATTAGGTGCAGTGACTCCCAAGCCAGGCAAGTGGCTCCAGCAGATCCCGGGAACAACAGCGGAGATCTCTGTCCAGAAGAGCGCAGTCCTGGGAACAGCTAAGATACTGCGCAGGACCCTCAAGCTCCCAGGCCTCTGGTAGAGGACCTGAGCTTGATTGACTGCCCACAGGGGCGAGTGGGTAAATTTTTTTGTTTATACATACATATACAAGTCAGATTTAAATTTCCCTATTAAAACAAGTGCACAGAGCTGTCATGTTTTTCAGAAAATATAGTAGATATGGTAAACATACTGCCTGCCAAATAAACAACAAATTAAGTTGTTTTCATTTTAACATCAAATAAAGACAGCAGGGGTGAAGTGAAATGGAATCAAGCCGTCAAACTCTTTATGCTGTACAGTGAACCAAAAGTAATAAAGCAGTGCCTGTGGGGCTGTATCCATACATTTATTCATCTCTGAAACCACAAAAGTGTAAGCCTGAAAAAGTGGACGCACAAACAAAGATCAAAGGAGCATCTCCAAGCCACAACGAAAACTGGCAATTAGCACACAAGCTCAACCACTACACACACATGCTTATTTTTTAAGAAGCAAAATTATATATAGTACACGCTCATATGAGCATGTTGTGTAATACCTCACGCACAAGCTCTAGTTCACAAGCTGTGCTCAAAGAGACAAACAGGTCATCCAAAAGAAAACTGAATGTCAATTAACTTATATACACATAATGTCAGCTTTTGAACAATTACACACATTAACTGGCTGCACTAAGGCAGATGCAGGGATGCTGTAGAGACTGAAAAGCTTTGATTCCTGCCTCTTGCGGCCAGCACTACTGGAGTCAAGCTTCCAGATGTCAGCCACTTGATTAATCCTCTTGTGGGCTAACTCCCTCCCATTTCACTGTGTATAGTGTGTGTGTGTGTGTTTGTGTGTAAGCATGCTGCTTCTTTCAAAACCACCCATCCAATATGCAGCAAAAACTAACAACAAGTCATCCAACCAGCAGTAGAACATTAACAATTGTATGATGGAAAACAGTGATGTAGTTTTTGTTTTCTTGATTGAGTAAAAACAACGTCAGACAGGCAAACGTTGAGCAGTTAATGCTGAGAATATATATCCCCTTTACTTCCTGTTTTTCTCCCTATTTTTGTTTGTTTTGTGTGTGTGTGTTTCATAATTTCATCAATGTCATTTTTTCAAAGAGATAAATACTAAGTAAAGTCGGCTGAAAACTGTATATATGAAACTTGAAATTATGCTTTTTTTCTTCTATAACTAATCCACTAATAGGGTTTAAGAACTGTCTGGAAGGACTCACTGTGCATCATAAATTGGGTTTCATGATATATTCAGTAAATACTAATTTTTTCAAAGCGGATGTTGGCACAGTGGTTAGGACAGTTGTCTCATAACAGCAAGCTCTCGAGTTCAGTTTTAATATCAGAGCTGGGACTTTCTGTGTGGAGTGTTCTCTCAAGCTTCCTCTCACAGTCCAAAGACATGCAGTTATTGGCGTTAGGTTAACTGGTGATGCCAAATTGCTCATAAACTGTGAATGTGAGTGCGAATGGTTGTCTGTCTCTATGTTTTAGACAAACTGGCGACCTGTCCAGGGCGTACCCTGCCTCTTGTCGCCAGTTGAGAGCTGGCATGGGCCGGAGCTTATCCCAGCTAACATAGGGTGATAGGCAGAGTATATCCTGGACAGGTCACCGATGTGTTGCAGGGCTAACACTAGAGACAGACAACCATTCACACTGACATTTACACGTAAGAGCAGTTTAGAATCACCAATTAACCTAACGCCAATAACTGCATGTCTTTGGACTGTGAAAGAAAGTTCTTGTACCCAGAGAGAACATGTAAACTTCACCTATGACTCATTCAAGCATGAAAAGGGGACCAGAATCAAGGGATGAAGCAGTGTTCTGTTTTTGCATAACAGACAACTTAGCAAAGCACTAATTTTAAATTGTATCTTCAGGTGCCTACCTAACCACTATCCTTTTGCAAAAACTAAAAATATTTCCATTTCTCTTTCCACTGAATCTATGAAAGTGGCAAAGTTAACATGGCATAGACAGAGTATAAATATTGTTGAAAATGGGAATAAATAATAATCATAAATAATAATATAATACAGCAAAGATACGATAGGCTCTTCAACTGTTCACCAAACACTCATCAGAAAGGGTCTCAGTGGAAGGGTGGCTGTCAGAAGCCAGTTTTAAGGAAGGGAAACAGGGAGAAAAGGTGGAGGTATGTCACAGACAAGAACTGAACTGATAATAAGTAGCAAAAGAATCCAAATTAAACATTTTTGGTTCAAATCATCCCGAATATGCACAGATATTGAAGTCAGAAGAGAGGTACAACAGTAACTGTCTACCATCTGTAAAACATGGTGAAGGCAGCATCATGGTTTGAGCCTCCACTTCAAGCTTGCTGTTGGAGAGCTTGTCAAAACTAATGGAATTATGATTTTAAAAAATGTTTTGATTCACTGTGCAATACCTGGAATGCATGTGATTGTCACTGGCTTTATTTTCAATATTAGAGTGATCCCAAATAAATTGTCAGTGCAGTAAAAAAAAAAAAAATTACTGGCATGTGGAATCATGTCGACAGAGAATCAAACAAAAGGCACGTTTCATTAATCCACTACACCGATTTCCAATTTTCCCAGCAAAACAAAGCAATCTGAGATGGCTCAGGTCTATATACACTGCACAGTAATGATCAGTGTTGGGCAAGTTACTTTGAAAAAAGTAGTTAATTATAGTTACTAGTCACTTCTTCAAAAAAGTAACTGAGTTACGAGATTCTAAAAGTACTTGAAAAGTGACTATTGTGTTACTTTAAAAATTTTCCCCTCCACATTTCACCTTTAAAAACAATTTATTTGCCTTGTTTGGTATCATCCTTTTCAGCACAACCTCACGTGTCTGAATTTAGTTATGTTTTCATTTTGACATACTGTATTAACACAATTGATCTAATAACAGAAAAAAACATAAAATCCGAGTAGAAAAAGTTATTTTTTGCTGTAACAACCACAAACATTTGTATTGAATCACATTTCATAACTTTAAATGCAAATATAAATTGTCAATTTTAAAATCCTATGCACAAGTTTTGCAAACAACAAAGTTACTTGCAGCCATTTACCTTTTACATAACAATCAGCTGTTCTGCATTCAACAAGATGCCACACAAATTATTTGTGCCACTCAAAAAAATAATTTCTGTCCACTATAAAGGAGAACATCACAGCCTGATACCTGCAGGTCTGACAGCAGCAGGTGTATCACCGCTGTTCTCTACCTGGAGACAGCAGTGGCCTCATTGTTCTGACACACAACACAAAACTATCCACAACACTACACACTAACTACTAAGACAACACATTAACTACACACTCCAAACACGCTAAAAATCACAAATCTCTCACATCTCAAAACTCGCTCTCTCTCTTTTTTCCCACTGGCTTTCTCTCTCTCTCTCTCTCTCTCCCTCTCTTGCCATCACTCCTAAAACTTCCCTGTCCTCCTAAACAACCAAAAGTGATGTTGCCATATCATTTTTTGATTGGTCGACATGGTGCATTTTCCACCAACATGAAAGGGCATTTCTTTTGTTTTGTTTTGTTTAATTGTCGGTCATAAGCAGAGAGTGATTGCTAGCGCTGTCCTTAGACTTTAAACGTGACGAAACTATTGAGGAAAAAAATCACGCCTACATGAATGGTTTTCATGACTCTGGTTTTAAGTGGCCTATTAACACAATTTAAAAACTGATATGTATCACCTTGTTGGTTTGTCATTTTGAAGTGGTCATGTGATTGGCTTACCACGACTACTATATTCTTCCTCAGTCAAACAGCAGCACTCATGTGATTGTTTTGTCCCCTTAGCTCCAGGATGTGTGCCAAAAAGTGTTTGTCTGCCAGAAAGTGATTGCCGTTGGCGGGAGCGTTTAAAGCTGTAGCGCCCAGATTACTTACAGCTACTTCCGTGCAACTGATATAAGGTGCGGTAAGATGAAGACAGCTTCAACCGTCTGTTTGTTGAAAAATAGTAACGCGACCGCACTGCATTTTCTTGTTAGTAACGGTAACGGCGTTGTAAGAATAGGAATAGTAATTAGTTAGATTACTCGTTACTGGAAACAGTAACGCCGTTAGTAACGCCGTTACTTGTAACACTGTTATTCCCATTACTGGTAATGATATTGAATATTCTGACTTAACTTAATGAGTCACACATACCAAGATTTCCATACGAGGTCAAATGTGATGCTTATATTTCAGTGACAGAATTTTATGTAAAGAAAATGCAGAATAATGTTGAGATTCACGAAAAGTTGTGCCACAGGTGAAGACTGAGGAGAATATTGTGTGTGTGTGTGTGTGTGTGTGTGTGTGTGTGAGTGAGTGAGTGAGTGAGAGAGAGAGAGAGAGAGAGAGAGAGAGAGAGAGAGAGAGAGATTGACTGCTGGAGTGAAACCAGGGTATCAACGAGCAGAGCAGAGGGTGAATGCAATGGGAAGGTTTGATTAAATTCCAGTGTCTGGCTTGCGTGGTTAAATTAGTATACGCGCGCGTGTGTGTGTGTGTGCGCGCGTGTGTGTGTTTGATGGCATGCAGTAAGGATGGAGTGAGGCTATAAACCAGATGGCTGTGACTGTTGGAGGGTTTTAATATATTTGGAGGACCTGGGAAGACAACAGGCAGCTTAGAAAGGCAGTGATAAAAGGGTGGAGCTAAAAGGGCAGCACGATATTAGAGAAAAAAATGGAAAGTTAGAGTGACTGAGGGTGAGCCAAGCCTGAACATTTTCACTTGTATCAGTATTAGTATTAGCAGAAGTTCATGCAGTAAATGGGAATGTGCAGGAAAACATCTCACACTAGGCAATATGTGATATTTATGATCTACAGATGAAAAACAACCTGAAATGTAAATAGCAAAAGGTAATTAAAATAAACACAAACTGAGTAACTAAGGATTTTATACAGGTGCTCCTGGCCCTGATTTGCTTAATGTATCTAGGTCATTGCATGAGGTTGCATTTGTTTATATAAATCACATGCATGACTTTAAAAATCTGAATAAATGTATGCAAAGAGAAAAAAAAAGATGTGCATTTTGGTGAGTTTTAATTGTGGTAATCATGACTACTTTTTCTAACTGATGTGGAAGTAGGCTAGAGTGCAGTTAGAGCGTTGCTAATTCAAATGATACAAGTTCAAATTGAGGTCAGGTTTCTTTCTTTCTGCTCTCTTCCTATGTTTAAACCACAGCAGTGGAGGAAAACCATAAAACCATTTCCTCCAGGGACTGGTACAGAATCACAGTCCTATTAATGATAAATAATGTAACAGTAATATAGTAGCATTTCTTATGGGTGAGAAAATAGCCCATAAAAAGTCCCCAGGAGATTTGGTGAGGTTTGGGCATTGGCAAAAAATGCAGCTGAAGTATATGAGGAGTATAGGATTGGGCTCATTTGGGAGTGTATGTGTGTGTGGTTAAACTGATGGAAAGCTTGTTTAAGGTAAGGCAAGAAAAAGAGAGACATCAGGAGAGACAGAGGGAGAGGTGGGGGAGCTGAAAGGCAGACATCCTTGGCACAATGTGGCTGAGTGTTCTGGCAGGGCTGTAGGATAGAGCAATACACCTGCTCTCATCCATTTCTTTTGGATCTACAAGCAACGGCACACTAGCATCTCTCAAACCCAGCACGTATTTACTAATCATGTACATATCAACATAAACACACACACACACACACACACACGTTGGCTGCTGCATTTACTTAAAGCTGAAAACAGAACAAGGGGTATCTTAGCTGCACTGAAACAGAACTGAATTTGCCCAAAAGCAACAAAATGTTTTAAGCTTAGATGGTCATTAAAAACAAATTCATATCAGTATCAAACAAAAAATCTTTTTTCTGTCCTGTCAGTGATTAATTTTAGATATGCATGCACTGTTCTTTCCTTCCCAGTGAGTGTAATTAACTTCTGTCAATACTGCATGTATAATGAATGATCTGTGAATGTACAATTTCTTCATAGACTGTGTGCAGCTCTGCTGTAAGAAAACCAACCGACAGAAGATCGTTGTTATTCGGTGGTTTAAAAATCGGATATATCAGCCAATATTTTTGTTATTTCAGATGCATAAAACATTTGTTTTCCCAAACTAATTTTTCTCTGACAATTTTTGTTAGTTTATTTATGATTCCTTACTAACATAATTATGTAGTTTAAAAAAATAAAACTTGTTTTATTGTCTTCACAGATCAGCCAGACTCTTCCGTTTATGTTGTGTTGCCAAAAGTGAAGTTGCGAAGTGAACTCTGGTGGACAAACTATACAACATCACACTCATAGCATGGTTGAAGGGTGTTTCTACCATTTTATTTCTACTTCTGTCATTTATTGGCCATTATAAATCTTGATCCTGACATATCAAATATCTAAGAACAGCTGATAGGACAGATTTGATGTCAGCAGCCACTTATGCACTACTACATCTGCAAGATCATCCACCTTTGTAGACCAGACCACCGCTTTATATTAGTAGCACAAACATGATTTCAGCATACTTTAATTTCCTTACAAATTCTTAATAAGAATTATGAATATTTAACAGTAGTGAATGGCCACTTAACACATTTACTACCACCATGAAACACAGTCAGAAGTTCACTTCTGCGACCCCAGTTGTAAA